>NC_047577.1:15072514-15383196 GCF_011004845.1 Esox lucius
TATATTTAGAGAAGAACTTCCAATATTTATTTGAATGTCTGTAATCCGTTTCAACTGCATCTCTACGCTGCAATCACTGTTCACAATTACAAAAATAACAGCACAGTGCCACACACACACTCATACACACACGAACACACACATACACACACACACACACACACAAACAGACACCCTTTTGCAACACATTCCTCTGGGCTGTTTTTGTTGTGGACCGTCAGACAAGCTGAGAAAATGAGGAGCAGGGTGTGAAGGAGCAAGGGGTACCGGGGTCGCCCCCCTCAGCCCCCCCCCACCCACCTCCCGCTGCTAAAGCAAACACCGCCTTGCCTCTCAAACAGGAAGAAGAATAGTGAGCCTGACACCATGGTTTGAAGATTCTGGGTTGCTGGTGTGTGTGTGTGCGGTGCGGTGTGTGTGTGTGCGTGTGTGTGTGTGGTGCGTGCGTGTGTGGAGCGTGTGTGTGTGTGTGTGTGTGGCAGAGACTGAGAAGTGACATCAGGGCCACCCTGAGATGGTTACAGAAGTACGTGAGTTCCTCGGTCAGACGTGTTGAAATATCAAACGGTTTCTGCTCCGCTTGACAGTCAGTCATTGAAAGGTGGGATTGCACTGAGTCATAACATGTTCTCCGTTACAAAGTTTATCCAGTGTAGAAGTTTGAGTTGATAAGGAGCTTACTTAACTGTGTGGAGCAATACAGAGCAAATGACAGGGAAGCCTCACAGCACTATGAAGCCAGGTGGGCAAAGGAATAGTCTTCAACACCACCAAAGGATTTATGAAAGCGTGTATTTAAATAGGCTCTGAAGAACTAATGGCTGACAATGACAACTAAGTGCAGCATACAGTCCTAGCAGTTAGTTGGTTGGGATCTTTTTTCCAAATGATCACAATTGTTTAAGGTCTGCATGACTGTGTAGTCTGGTCTGAGTGATCTGAGCACATGAAATGAAAAATGCATTGAAACACGTTTGACGTCTTCCCTCCTTGAAGTGCACTTTGCTGATTAGTCCGTCCGAGTCTTAAAGGACCTTCATGCACTCCTGAGTGAGAGTCCAGGTCCATTTGAGATATTGATTCTCTTTGGGCCACAAGGGAGATCGTCTTACTAATCTAATGCAATGACTTGAGGGGATGGAGGCATGGCGGGGAAGGAATCGTGAGGCCAGTGTCAATTCAGGTGCGATCACGGCTGAATCCCAACTTGGTGCTGGTCGTCTGTATAGGATGTCCTGACGTTGCCCTCATCTGGGTTTGCAAAAGATGCTCAACTGTCTCTAAAGGAGCTGTTTGTCTCAGTTCAATGGCCAGGCTCCTTTCCCCTAGCTTAAGAGCTCTCTAACAAGTTGCAGTGAAACCAAAGAGAAAACACGATATAGGCCCATGCAATCACTTTGATTTGACAAAGTATTTCAGTCCACAGCAAATCACAAGCCGTCTCACCACATTTTCCGCCCGCGTTTGGTCTGTTTTACCAGATCAAGATTCCACAGCTTCAACGTGTCAGGAGAGAAGTGCCTTGAATAATTCAGGAGGGAACCGAAAGACGGCTTGGAGGCGTGTAGTATGACAGGGCCGACGCCGCATCGCAGAAATAAAGCCGGAGTTAGATTGAGGGAGACCGCCGTACAGTAGAAAAGAATTAGCGACGTGGAGGGAGAGGCAGAGATGGAAAAACAGAGAGATAGAGTACGAGATGGAGAGAGAGAGTGAAAAAAAATGGAGAGATTGAAAGATAAAGGAACAGGAGAGGCTATCATTTCCAGGAGACATGTCCCTGGGTTGTGTCGGTCTGTGAGAACCATTAGACTGCCTCTGTTCATAGAGGGAGTGGAAGGAGGGGGGGGGCGGGGGTGCTGTAGAACTGTGTTGGCACAGAGATAGCATATCAGTGACTTGGCACAGACATTTACTCGGGCCCCGTCCAAATCTCCATAGATCTCCTCGCTCGAGAAAGCACAGTTAGGCTAGTAGACGTCTTCACTCCTACGGGCCTCGAACGGCCACATCGCGTGGGATATTTGAGCGGACCTGTCGGCTGCCTCGCCTGGTTACATCAAATAAATGAGCGACCAGGGTGTTACCCCCCCCCCCCCCCTCCAGAATGCTCCTAGGTTGTTGCCCTGAAACGGTCGGCCGGACAGGCAAAGGCGGCTGTGGTTCAGGGTCGACGTTGAGACTTGCGCTTAATTGCGCTTAAATGCTTTAACCACTTGTTTAGAGGAAGCGGCGTGTTGCTGTTGTCTTTTCTGATTTTCCCCAAGGTCCACTGACAGAATCAACAAAGGCACGCTGTGTCAGTCAGGAGTAATTAAAGGTTTTCACCTGAAATAGCTTTTTAGTATTTTCGGGTAGTGAGTGGGGAACAACTATTTAAGATGAGCAATTTTGGGAAGTTGTCAAGACAATGTATGAATGGCTTGTATTTACATTTACACGGCAGCTTGCAGATAAGATAGAATTAAACAACAAAGCAACACTGCAGCAAAATGTGTACTGTATTTTGTTTGGCCTCCAGGCCTTTATATAGTTTTCCACTACAACTGACTAAAAGGGTACAGAATCTCACCCTGTCGGCACATGACCTTAGCTGTTCCGTGCATGGCCATGAACCTTCTTCCCCTCACAAACACACAGTGCCCACGTTCAAGGTGAACAGCAGAAATGCTGAATAGACAGCTCTTGGGAATAGATTTACACGGTTGTTGTTCCAGCGATGTGATCCGGGGGCTGGAGGACCGAACTGTGGTCTGGTTAATGTTTGAGCTACCACCAAAGAACCGCCGTCCTTTATGAACTGTCATCGATCCGTCTTCAAAGGGCTACCGCCGCATTGTCAACAATGCCTACCGCCCTGACACCCATTGCCCTGGCCCAGCAAACAAAAGAAGTGAGAAGCAGAGGTGAGAAAAAAGTGACAGAGTAGTTTGCACTTTGCACCTTACTGGAAAGCTCGATCCTCTCCCTTCGTAACCATCCCGGGCATCATCTTGGCTTCAGACCGACGAATAGCCTCCCTCATGCAACGACAAGCTCCTTAACTTTTAAAGCACTACCAAACCAGCCACGCCTCAGTTATTTAATCCGTTTGATAAAGATGCTTTACACACACACCGGTCTGAAACAAACGTCCAGACCCAGCGTTTAAAACGTAGAGGCGCATGGTACGACTTCAACCGCGCCTTTAACTGGGGACTCACCGAAACCAGCTGCATTAGTAGAACACCACCCTAACCGATAAGGAACGCGCCAAACCTTGTGCCCGGTGTTAAGACACAGGTCTCTTAAAAGACTCAGACCACCAGCCTGCATCTGTGCCGAACAAGGGCCAAAGAGGATTCTGTTGCGTTCGACGGCAGAAGCAGGTTGAAAGGAGGGTGGCCGGTCCTGTTTCCAGCGGGACGTCCAGATCCGTGGCAGCGGGCCGCAGCTAATTTAACGGCGACGGTCGCGGGCCAGGCCCCGGGGCTGCAGGACCGGCCCATCTGTAAGTCGTTTGGGCCTGGAAGTGCACCGCCGCCCCCTCCTCCTCTGCTACTCCTCCACGTGACCGGCGGGAGAGCGTGTTGAAATATCCCTGGCTCTCCATGTCAAAACACAGACGCTAGGGTGGCCTGCCGCTGGATACAACCGGAGGGAACGTATGTGCGCGTGTGTCAGAGGGGGAGAGTGGGCACCCCCCTCCGCTACGGTGGGAGGGGGCGAGGAGTGATTGAGCGTCCCTTTCGATAAACCTTCCGTTCAGTTTAATTAATTCCGGGGTCAGTGACAGGCCCCAGGATCAGTCCCAGATGAGCAACAGCAATCCATCAGTCTGTGCGATATTGATCTCATGACAATGGTCTGTCAGAGCGGCGCGTGAACGAGTTGAACTGAGGCTTGACGCCGTGAAGATGACGGTTCCTTCGAATATTTGAGGAGTCGTACGGCACAATTCCGCATGGGACACATTCACAGCTGTCCAGGACTGGCATGTTGGTCCTTGAATGGGTCTTGGTAATAAAAATACCACCAAGAACAGGGTCATCCACCCCCCCCCCCAGCAAGGTTAGCCTCTGACATAGAACCTGTTGTGTTGGATCTCTTTTCTTTCTCGGTCTCTCTCTTGTCTCTGTGTCTCCCACCGTCTCTCTCTGTTTCTCTTTTTGACAAGAAGATGAGAAATGATCTGCGTTTAGAGTTGACACGTCAAAATGTCTGGTTAATGTCCAAGGAAGACTGAGATCGCTCACTAGAGAAACCTAGTGAAATGAACACATGAAAAGTAATATCCTATTGTTATCTTAAGCAGCTGAAGATCCCAAAGTGATTATAGTCTAATACAGCCAGACGTCATTTAAAGAATTCAAAATGCAATTTTCTCTTTGACAAACTGCCAGCTTTGCCTGATAATATAGTGTGACAGGGTATTTGGGGAATGGAAGATTGCTTAACTTATGTTAAAAACAAATGTTTTAGAATTTTCCTGAACATAAAACAAGCATATGTTTCAAGCATATGTTTTATGTGCACCTTATCTAATTGTTTTGACAAATGTATTTTGTATTTAGTTTTGCCATATATATGAATGGACAAAAACAAAAAAAGATATTCCAACATATTGAATTCCCCCTGGTTGCATAAGGTATACACACTTCATTTAGAAACACATTGTTCCCGACAGATTCCACAACCATGACAACGCTCGCATCACAATGCTGACCGATCTGTGTTTTGTTTGATTGACAGGAGACACAAAAAAACATTGAGGTTTTATAGGAATGCCATGCTCCTGCATTTATGGGCTTTTTGTTTCATTTAACTGGTTAGGTTTTAGCACATAATGCATTACAGACACGCCACTAACTTTGTGTGTGTGCTTTCATGAGTGCCTTTTCCCTCATTGTCTCTGCCAGAAAAGCCCGACCTTAACCCTGTTCAGAGAGGCAGTTTGGTGGGAAGTGATGTTGTTTGTTAAAAACGAAGCCATATTGTTGTGCAGGAGGATAATATTGCATTACTCTTTGGCTCTGTGTTTGCCTCCACTGGCTGGTTGAAGTCCATCCATGATCACTGGTCTAACATCGCTGGTCCATCGCTGTGATGTCATCACCTTGCAGCCTCCAAAGTGTGTTGGCGCCTGTCTGCACAACACACATGTTCCCCTTTGATCGCGAGAGTGCGTTAAAAAGCCACTGTTTCAGTGAAGCAGATCCCATGCTTTTCTAATCAGAACTCTCACAACAGCTGTAGGTAATTGGGTCGGATGATGATGTGAATTCAGTGTTAACCAACCGGCATGGAATGTGAGACCTTCCCTTCTGATTTCTCCTGTTCCTTTGTCTCTCATTATCAGCGTAACGGTGCTGAGTGACTCAACATGCTCTGGGAGTTGCAGCATGTCGGTGTTCCTCAGCCTGTCGATCAGTGTCTGTGGCCACCTTGCGGATCTCCCCTCAGCGTCGTCCTCCTTTGGCGCTCAGCACAAAACGCCCTTGACAGACAGCCGCGTTCAGCTGTTTGCGTCCTTCTTGTCAATACCATGTCTCACTCGTTTAGTCCGCCAACAGATGTTTACAAAACAGAGACAGGCGACGTCATTTCCCCTCCGGGGGGCCAGTTCAGCTAATGAATTAATTGAGAGGCGTTGTGTCAGGAGCGGAAAGCTACGTGTCCCAGGGTGGGGCTGTGTTTTTGGAGCTGCGTATTTTTTTTTTTTATTGTGGAGAGATGGAGGGATGAGAGAGAAGGCTGGAGGGTGAAGGGGTGTGGAGTGATGAGAGAGGGAATGTGACGGGGGTAGAGGGCGAGGGAGGCTGCTTCAGTGCAGAGCTGTGGACGGAGGAATGAAGGGAGGTGTAATGGAAAGGTCGGGTGGTTCGGTCGACCGGCCAGCGTACAATCAGCGAGCAGTTAAAGTCAGGAGCAGACAACATGGGTGAGTTATTCACACATTCTAAGGCACTAACGATTCAGTCCTCAGTAACATGACTCCCGTTTGAATAGAAATGCCACTGAAAAGAGACTCACTTTGTACGACCAAACGATACATTACATGCTCTTTACTTTGAACTGAATAAATTGCTAAAATATTACGGATTATACAGGCTATCACAACTGTGACTTGAATTATGAATGAATCCTAGGCTGTTTTAAACAAGTCGCCTTGGTTCCTTGTACCAGGTTGTCTAAACAGTGGCGTTGCTCTACTGTGAGCCCCTGTGAGCTATAGGGCAAAGAGACCCAAAGCAAGTGCTAGATAACAGGCATCTCCAGGAAGCTGGCAGACCAACCAACAGACACCCCAGGCCCTAAGCCTGGCCAGAGAAAACAATACACAGACATTTTCCATTCAGCGTTCCAGTATGAAGTGTGTGGAATGGATAGGCTGTCTGGTTTTGCCTATTTTCAATTAGCTTTCACCAATGGTGTTGAAAGTCAAGGCCTGGGAACGGCAATAGGCTCTCCAAAAACTATCTTTTTCTTGTTAAGGGATTTTGGTTTAAAAAGAGCTGTTGTACGGGACAATAAAGGATTCCGTTTATTTATTAGTTCTCAAGAAAGATTGAAATATAACGAATTAGTAAAAAAATATGAAATATAATTTTTTTTATATTTGTGGTCGAGTCCCACAGAAATTCTCACATAATATAATCAAGTCCATGCTGGATGTCTGAATATTTGTGCGCACCGACCATTCCCAAACCCACTGGGTATATTTGCAGCATACGCTGTGTTTAAAAACCACTTCATCTCCACTATCAGATACCCCTGTTATCATTCCCATGCATTGCCTTAACTGTGAAGTCATCAGGGCTTCTCCCTGTATGGCAGCGTACCCCTGTACAGCCGTCTCTGATTGGTCACGGTAATAGCACAGGGCTGAGTTGACTAGCCTGTTAAAGTGTCACTGAACTGTCAGAGATCATAAAGAGAGCAGTAAACAGAGCAGAAAAACAGAGGGGGGATAGTGTCTGTGTGTGATGGACTCAAGCGGTGTGTGACCTGTGTGTGTGTGTCTGTGTTCGCGGCATAGCAGCTCCTGCGGGGTGTGTGTGTGTGACTGGCTCCTGATGCCAGGGATCAGGGCACTGCTGTGGAGCATCACAGCTGATGACCTCAGCTACGCTGTGTGGCGGTTACCGGGCGGTTACCGGGCAATTGGCATGTTTTGGGAGCCAAGGCAAATATACAATATGGGGAGGGAGAGAGACCGGGGGTTTGAGGAAGAGAGAGGGAAAAAAAGAGAGAGACGAAAGCAAGTAAGATTGGGAAGAGAGAGAGGGGACGAGAAAAGAGAAAGCAAGAGTGGGGAAGAGCAAGTGAAAAATACAGGTGGGGGGGGGGTATTAAACCTGTGCTGGTCAGTTAATTTAGTATGCTATGGTGCTTCTGTGTGTGAGAGTATATGATATAAGGCAATATTTTGTCTTCACATTCCAACTGTATCTGTTTGTTCTAGCAAAAAGGCAATGCGCTGAGCACAAACAAGCACCGAAGCCTGTATCCCCTTAGCAGCACCACCCCACCCAAGTCTGTGAGCGTTTCAGCAAGCGACTCGACGAGGCCGAGGGAGCATTGAGCTGCCACAGGGGCCGTAGCAACGCAGACACGTGCGTGGGCGCCTGGAGGAGCGCGGCCCAAGGTGAGGCGGCCGACGTGGATGCTCCGTTGACCCGACTCGAGTCCCACCGCTCGACGACCGGACAAGCCCACCGGGCCCGCGGAGAGGGGCCGGATCAATCGGCAGCGTCACACAGACTTGTTTGGGATTAACGTGTGCGTGACCTTACTCTGCACTGCCCTCTGTAGGGGGAGACGGCACCCTGTCGTTTGTGGGAAGCCTGAGTTCAGTGTGTTTCTGATGCTGTTGTGCTGGTGAACTCTGATGTCTAGTTAGGGCAGCCTTCTTAGTGGCACCGCATCATTATGCCAGCTGAGGTCCAAGACCCAGGCGATCTGGTTCTGCCTCTGCTGTGAACACGGGCGCCTGTCAATTCCGTCCTTTAAAAAAAACAGTACCTGGTACAACCAGTGGACTTTTTAAGTCCTCTGGTAGATGGAACTATGTAGCCGGGCCATAATGATTTCGGATCCTCGTTCATCTGTTTCAACCTCGCAAGGGAGTCAGGATGTCCACAACATCACAAGTACATGTGTCTCCAGCGAGGATAGCTTGGAGACAGGCAGTTTGGGAAGCTATTGCTAATCTATTTGAAAATCCAATTTGGTAGACTGACTTACATTTTTTTTCTTTTTTTACTTCAAATACTGAAATACATAGCACTCATTCTTTTGGTTATTGCAGATACTGAAATGCAATCATCTGATGTCCGAGCAGAACGTCTCCCTGTGGTCATTGTAGGACAGTTATGGATGGAGGTGATTGATCTGTCCCACTACATTGTCTTTGTCTTTCCCACATACATCAGGAACAGAGGGACTGGACGGACGGTGGGTGGCCACAAGCAAAGCAGCCTGGGATTGTTTCCCTGTCGCCATGGAGGCAGGTCACAAAGAGCACTGTGTGTGTGTGTGTGTGTGTGTGTGTGTGTGTGTTTAAGCTGCAGAGGTCTCAGGGTCAGGTTGTGATTGGATTAAAGATAATAAGTGCACATGGTTGTCAGAATTCCAATTTCCAACCTTGTTTTCTGAAACATTGCTTGTCTATTTTTCCATTTTCTGTGGACAATAAAGCTGGTATTGTACAGGTGAACGTGGGGTGGGATTGACCCCAATCATTGGAGTTCCCTTTAGCAGGGAGTGTGCAAGTGTGTGTCTGTGTGTGTGTGTGTGTGTGTGAGAGAGAGAGAGAGAGAGAGACATAAAGGGATAGTGGGAGAATAAACCAGTATGTATGTATGTGTGTTTGTTGATGTGTGTGTGTGTTTGCAGGAGTGTTTGTGGGTATGTGAGGTGGAATGCGTACAGCTAGGGAAGGCTCTTAGGGGACCGTTTGCGAGGTCATCTCAATTTGCCAGGGGTGATCCATGGGTTAATCCATCATCCATTAGGTCTCACAGATAAGACCGATGAGAGGGGGGAGATCTCATCCCACACACACACACACACACACACACACACACACACATAAACACACATCAACACGACCAATGAGAAGGAGGAGATTTCATCCCACACACACACACGCACACGTATTCACACACACATACGCACACACACACACACACCTAAACAGACACACACCAGTGTTAGAACTTTTTTGTAGAAATAAATAGTGTGAAATGGAAGAAAGAGAGAACTTGGTTTCACAACTAGAGAAAGAGATAGAAAGATAGATACATGGATAGGTAAATCGAAAGAAAGACAGACACGTCATTTATTACATCTATCTTTTTTGACAATGTTAACAAACGCGTCCTATGCCCTCTAAATTGAAACTGAATTGAGGGAGAAAGAGAGAGACAGACTCAGCAGAAAGATGGAGAGGCACAGAGAGAGCCAGTCAGAATACACTTGAAGTCGCTGGCAGAAGCAGTCAGTAAGAACACACTTGAAGTCGCTGGCAGAAAATGTCAGTAAGAACAAGCTTGAAGCCGATGGTGGCTTCCCTTCCCCATTAACCCCTTCCCTCTCTTTTTGTTTCCTCTGGGACAATGGGGCCAATTAATTAGCCTTGGTTTCCAGCCGGGAAGGAGAGAGGAGGGTAGTGAACCCCTGCTTATTCAGTCCTGATGGTCCATTATGGGCCCTTTACACACAGAGCTGCTGGGCTCTTGACTCAGCAAGCTACCGTTAAGTCCTTTAAATAGCCTCCTCTGCTCACATCTTCACTGAACGGGGGTCTGGGAGAATCTTTCACTGCGTGATGAAGAGGTGTGTATGTGTTTGTCTGTGTGTGCGTGTGTGTCTGTTAGTACATGTGTGCGGGAAAACAAGCATATATGCGATGTGAGTTCCTCCCGCGCGTGCACGTGGACTAGTTAACAGCTGCGTGCGTTGCTCCTAGCCCTCCCATCCACGTCTGAATAAGTCCCCGCATGGGTACCTCACCGCTTCTAATAACAAAAGCCTTATCTAGCGCTGGAACATGACAAAGCAAATAAACGGGCCCTAATTATGAGAACGATAAGGAAATGGAGTCATTACTGCTAATATTAGTGTTATGAGATGATACCTAGTCGGGAGCCTCAGCGCGGTCCCAGGGTGCCTGGTGGAAATTAATTTCTAATTGGGGCCCCTGGAGAAGAATTGGTTATTTTCTTAGCGCTGTGGACCTGGAAACTGGGGATGGAAAAATACAAAAAAGACACATAGGATAGAAAGGGAGCGAGACACTTGGGCCCGGATTCAAACTTGGAACCAGCACAGATTGATGACCAAAGCACTGCGGAGACACCATTTCCCAAGCATTCGCATGGATCTTGTATGATCTGAAAGCTAAGTTGTCACACAGTCTTGTCAGTGGGCATCCATGGTCTTTATTTTGTGTTTGGTTCCTTAGTCTCAGTCACATCTGTACCCATTAGATGTACCATATGGCATTTCCACACTACCAGAGTTTCACTGGGTTAAAAAAAAAAAAGAAAAGAGGAAAAAGCAGAAACCGCCCACTTATCATTGCATTTTGAATCCTTTGCATGGCTCAGTGTGTAGGCCACATACAAGGTCAAGTCAAAGGATGCTTTTGATCTCTTATATAAACAGACATTCGCAACAGAAACTAATTTCCTTGCTGAAATAAATTGCTAGATTGGTTTTCATGTGCTGTGATCATCATTTCTACTTCATGTGCATTCAGCGAAGGAAAATGAACGTCTTCATTATTATAGTAACAACAACAATATAATTCTCTAAATTGTCTAAAGTAGCAGATATAGGAAGAAAACCCTCCCTACTTTCATTCTCCAACATCCTTGGGTTTTTGGGAATGTTTCCCAGTTGTTCTTGCAAGGGCTCCACATATTTTCTTGTGAAGACTGCCAGGAGGACAGGCCGCTGGCCGGAGATGAAAGCCTGGGTCGGGATGAGGGATGATCGATAAGAGCTCCTGTCTCCTCTCGTCTCTAAGGGGAGAGAGGGATGGAGGAAGAAAGGGATTGAGAGGGAGATGTATTCAGGGGGATATGGGTGGATGGAGGGACTGAGGGGGAGATGGATGGATGGACTGGGGGGGAGATGGATGGAGGGACTGAGGGGGAGATGGATGGAGGGATGGAGGGATTGAGGGGGAGATGGATGGAGGGACTGAGGGGGAGATGGATGGAGGGACTGAGGGGGAGATGGATGGAGGGACTGAGGGGGAGATGGATGGATGGACTGAGGGGGAGATGGATGGAGGGACTGAGGGGGAGATGGATGGAGGGACTGAGGGGGAGATGGATGGATGGAGGGATTGAGGGGGAAATGGATGGATGGACTGGGGGGGAGATGGATGGAGGGATTGAGGGGGAGATGGATGGAGGGATTGAGAGATGGAGGGAGGGATGGATGGAGGGTGGTGGTGGTGGTGCTGGGTGGGTGGCTCCCTTCCAGGCCAGCAGTCGTGTGCTGCTGCAACAGTAGCAACCCAGACCCACACCATGAACTGGACAGTCCAAGGACTGACTCCCTCCCTCTCACTTGGCTCGCCCACTGTTGTAAGATGTTGCTGAGATACGCTCCTGTTAGGCACTAAAACAGAAATGTAGACATGTAATTTGCATTGAGGCCATTTGGCCACCCAGCCTCCTGCTTGATGAGCATTTATGTTGAGACAAAGTGAGACGTTTATCTGTCTGGAGACAAAGGGAGATGTTCATCAATCTGTCTGGAGACAAAGTGAGATGTTCATCAATCTGTCTGGAGACAAATTGAGACGTTTATCTGTCTGGAGACAAAGTGAGACGTTTATCTGTCTGGAGACAAAGTGAAATGTTGATCTATCTGGGGACAAAGTGAGATGTTAATCTATCTGGAGGCAAAGTGACATGTTTATCTGTCTGAAAACAAAGCAACGTTTATCTATCAGGGGACAAAGTGAGATGTTAATCTATCTGGAGGCAAAGTGACATGTTTATCTGTCTGAAAACAAAGCAACGTTTATCTATCAGGGGACAAAGTGAGATGTTAATCTATCTGGAGGCAAAGTGACATGTTTATCTGTCTGAAAACAAAGTGAGATGTTAATCTATGGGGGGACAAAGTGAGATGTTTATCTGTCTGGAGACAAAGTGAAATGTGTATCTGTCTGGAGACAAAGTGAGATGTGATTTTAAAAGATCTAGGTTGTATATTGGGGGAGACATTGACATGGTGACAGAGGGGAAGTCTCAATAACAGACAGTGACAAAACCAGAATACAGTTGGATTCATGAAAAGAATGGAGTTAGATTCATAAAAAGAATAGAGTTAGATTCATAAAAAGCCTATTTTGTCTATATCAACTAACCCAAATTGTGTAATATTCTTAGTTTTCAGTACTAAGTATTTTAACTGCAAGTTTCGAGATGAAAACATATTGCCTTCCTGGACCAGGATGTCAGAGTATTCATTCAAAGTAATTTTCTGTAGATTCAGTTTAAGTGGTCCATTTGATAATAATTATGGCCAATTTTCTTGGCCGACTGAACACAATCACTTCAAACTGCGAGTTCTGTGCCAGAGCAAATAAGAATGCATATCTACAGAATCATCACATTTTAGGTTATATTATTTTGACATTAATTACAAAAGCACTTTTATTCTGTTGGACAGCACTGTTCTAGTGGTCACACGGGCCACAGGAGTGGTAGCAATGAACCAGTGGGAATCCTGCATGTAGTTTCAGGGATTGTCCTCACCCATTCTGACTGGAGCAGGACATCATTGGAGCTCTGTTATTTTGTCTGATTGTCTTTTAACTGTTAAAATATGTCCATTAGCTTTGAGCAGTCACCGAAGACAAAAAGGTACAGAACGATGACCTAAGGATAGAATCACAGCTGGGAGCGAAGAATGCAGTGTGCCTTTTATTTTATTTTGATAGACCTCTATTCAGTTGACATCCATTGTCACACTTGTCTACCAGATTCAATACAGTACATCAACTCTGAAACCGAATCAATCACAGCATTGGGCCTCCATTGCCTCAGTAGATCATTCAGCTCTGCTCCAGAAAAGCCTCCTTACCCGAAGGTTGTCCTTAGAGATGAACTCTTAGCTACCCAGCCTCATGTCCCCTTTGAATAAATCAGACTTTGAAATGAGACATTAAAAATAATGAGCTGTTACCCCCACTCTTCTGTTCTGGGGGACTCAAATAAATCCTAAAATCTTCAACCGTCCTGACTCCTCAGCGTTTCCACTAAAACAATGCAGCAATTACTTCTCGACCCATTAGCTTTTCTTTCCACGAAGTTGGACGTCTTTATGGCCCTATCCGATTCAGTATGTTCAAGGTCGACCATCTTAGGTTATTTACAGCTTCAGATTCAGCCCGTGACAGCCCTGCCTAGGTTGTAATCGTTATTTAATGGTAATGTGGGCCGATTTTAAATGTGAATCCAGATTTTGTTGCGCAATAATTGGGCAAAAAAAAGAAAAAATCTCTACATTTGTCAGTCCCTGCAAACTCCAAGTCCAGCTTTGCTGATTACTTAATTATAGCAAGGTTTGGGCTTTCTAGGTTTTAGGATCTTAGGGGCTCTTCACCCTCTTCTCCCCTCTCAACACCACCTGTATCCTTCCTCTGCTAGTCAAAACTGTCAAAATCCATTACAGAGCCCTAAAGCTATAATTGTATTCAAAAATACGTTCTGTAAAAAAATTGTTCAAGAACCACTGTTCCAAAGAGACAGTTGGAGCTACAATGGTCTAGCGGTTGGTGTGTGTGCTGTGGGTTTCCCAGAATTCCAGTGGAGTGTGGGGTAGTGGTGGGGGGGAGTTCTGGGCAAGAGGCGTTATGAAATGGCAGTGTTCTGTGGTAACTGTGGTTCTGGGGTCTGGTTCAGGAACAACATATAGCCTCCATCAGTGTCAGAAACAATCTGCGTGGAACAAACCAGCTGGCGCAGTAACACTTTAACACAGAACGTGACCACCTATTGTTGATACTGGATATCTTCTGGTTTCCATTTTTAGAATAATAATAAGCAATAGTTGACATATGTCATAGGTGTCAGTAGTGGCTCTTTAACATTCTCAGTGCTTGTGCAATGTTTGTTCAATGCCTTACTGTTGTGGTACTACATTGTGATGGTCCTCTGTGGTGCAACTAAAGGCTTGTTTTCTTCAATAGCTCCAGTTCTTCAATAGGCTACGCAGGACCTGAAAAAAACTTGATACTTGATTACCCAATCCCAAATAGCAAACATATGGTTTGTATACAATATCTGTGTTTGTAGCAGATGCATTCATTTATGTACTTGCAGTTTATTATATGAATCAACAACCAATGTTTTCTATTTTATTTACCCCTTACATAGCCTGGTTAGTCAAATGAGAACACATTCTCACTTTCAGCTACGACCTACGATAGTTGCATGGGGTGGAGAGGAAACTAATGAACCAATTGAAAGCTTTGGGTGATTAAGTGGCCTGGATAGTATGATTAGAAATGTATCCAGGACTTCAGGTATGACACCTCTACTCTTATGATAAGTGCCATGGGGAATTCTGTGTCCCGAGACAAAATCAGGACACCCATTTAATGTCCCATCCAAAAGATGCAGGGCAATGTCTTGAGGCAAGTGTTAATACGCCAACACCAAGCTGTCTGCCCAAAACAAAGAATATGGGGGACCAATTCACTCGTTTCAAATCCGAAAACAGGAGTAACCACAAATGTTAAATTAAAAGAGAAATGTAACACTACCTCTCACTAATAAAGTTATTTGAGTCATCTCAACTGTTTCCTTAACAAAAAACAGCTCAGCTAGCCAACACAAAGTGCTCAATTGTTACGATCATGATAGCTAGCTAAAAGTGGATGCAGCCACTGTCAAGAGTGGATGAATAACTATAAATATAAGCCAACTAGTTAATCTAGCTATGATTACAGATTGGCAAAAACAACTTGTGACTAGCTCATTCTTAGACATATGTTTACTTTATCCACTGTTACTTTATCCACTGACTGTCAAGTTTTGTAGGTAAACTATATATTCCATTCTACTCTGATTAGAATATAGACAGAATGCATCAAGCCATATGCGTTGCGGCGGAATTCCATTCCTTTCAGTGGAGGGCAATCCGCATCTCATCTGCCAGGCTAGGTTGCAGTAAAAAATCAAATTGTTTATTCACAATCAATGTCTGGCCAGTTATGAAATGGAAATATTCAATAATGTGGCGCAAATGAGCCCGCCCCCCACGAACAAGCGTCGCACCAGCACCCCGACCAGAAACATCTGGTAGCCTCCGGAATCTTCTGGCGGGAGCCAGCTGGGGCAGCCCTCCGCCTACAAAACCTGCCTCCTCCTGGCACCTCGTCAGTAGAGGTGTTTAACAGAATGCCGTATGGATCATGGTAAGCATCTGCCCTGGTCTCATCACAGGTGGAATCAGACTCTCCACGCTGCGTGGTTTGCCTCCGTAGTGACGCGCCACACGGATTGGGACGAATGCTTTGAAACGTACCGTACGGCAACTGAACGTCGCGATCCATCTGCACAAGGCCTCATTGACTTGCATCGTGTTAAGATGGCTTTCCAGCAGCTTGATTAGGCTGCGCCTTTTTTGTAAGTGGTTTTATATTGATTAAGCTGTCCAGACGCCACAAAATCAACAACCACCGCCGTTCCAACAACCACATCCAGCAGCATCTGGTCTTTAATACAGGCACCGACCAGGACCGACCCTGCCTAGCTTCAGAGTGAAGCCAGCAGTGGGATGCTGGCAAAATGTACAGATTAAATATTTAGATTTTACCCTGTAATGCTTAGTAAGTCCCAAAATACTCTAATACGGGCAGCGCACAGCCATTTGTGTACGTGTCCTGGCCCATCACAAAATCATTAAGGACCTGCTTTGACCCCCACTTAAACAGTGGAACAGCCTCATCATTTAATCTCTGAACATTCCTTGTCGGCGTCCTTATGTGAGCTTCTCTGGCCCACCGGCCTAAAGCTGGGAGGGCGTCCGAGTTTGAGCTCATCTCGTTCCTCCGTGCACACGGTTTCTCTCCGGCGCCCCGTCCAAGAAAAACGCCTGAGACGCGGAAGAAGCGTCGGCCCTCACACCCCATTAGAAGCCCCAAGCGTTTACGATGGGGCTTTGAAGACATCAAACGGGGGTCGGGGAAAGACGGGCCGCGGCCAAAAGCGAATTCCCCCGAGCCGTAGTCGTGACGCGTGGGCGCGCAAACACACACCGGAAAAAGAAAAAGATATAGTGGAATTTCGTGTAGGGAATGTGGTCATTCCACAAACGAAGACGAGGTGGGAGAGCGAATTCAGGACATAAGGAGGGGGAGGGAGGGAGGGACAGAGAGAGGGAAGAACAATAAACGCCTCAGAGAGAGAGAAGGTGGAGGAGCGCCATGAGCCTGACGGTGCTGCCATGTCCCGCTTGCTTCCCCTTCTCACTAGGATGGTGCTAGGCATGTGGCAAGGAGTCCCATATTCTCCTCATCTATCCTCCTGCCCCTTCCCCATTGTCCCTCGTCTCTCGGTCCCCTGTTTCCATGAGCAAAGAAATGTGTGTTTCTGTGTGTGTGTGTGTAGTCTGTCCCATAGGCCTAGGAGAACAGGCCCACAGAACAGGCACATTGTTTAGTAGCTCCAGGATGTGTTTTTTTTTTATCCTAAAAAGTGTCTGAGCAGAGACAGTGTAAATTGTTCCCCAACTGCAGAGCTCTGACAGCCTGTCTCTCTTTATTTTCTCTGTGGCTGTGTCTGAAGCTTCGAGCACTGTTCCACACACACACACACACACACACACAAAAACAGACAGACACAGAACCAGTGTGGGGGGTGGAATGTCTGTGTGAATATCTGTTTGTGATGGATCTTTTGACAACTCTCATATGTAGCCATTTACAGAAGAATGTACAAGTATATAGTTGTTCTGAAATACATTTTTCCAAACACAATTGGTCAAATGCATCAGAATCGAAAGTTTGTTTTGGGGCATTTTATGTGAAACTAATTACTGAAAAAAACAAATTTGTTTAAAGGCTGGTATGACAGTTTTTCTTTTCAGAATACAATTCAGTTAACTCAAATTTCCTCCAGAACTGTGACATGGTCATTGAACGCTTCCCAAGTTAGGTTACCATAATGGTCCAGACATAAAAGCACCAAGAACCAAGCTGTTCAAAGCCACCATCCACAGCCTGGGAGTTGGTTTAACCATCATTTTTATTGTACCCTGTGCTTCATCCAAATTAGCCCCCTGAGTCTGTTGCACTAATTGACAGATTGTAAAAAAAAAGTGCTAGATAAGATCAGGCGAGGTAAATGGTCAGCACTCTATGCCACTGTTAAGGGAGGAGTTACCTGAAACATTGAGACAAAGAGAGAAAACTACGGAAAGAAAACAGGAGAAATAGTGGAGTCTATAGTGGATAATTGAGACTATAGTGGAGTCTCAATTCTACACCAATTCACTTCATCCACTCCTCCTCTACCCTCATCCTCATCTTCCCATCCATCCCTCCTCTCCTTCTCCCCCCCTTCTCCTACTTTCCCCCATCCTCTCCTCCACATCCCCTCCACTCCTCCTCTTCCCACTCTCCCACTCTACACCTCACTCCACTGCACCCCTCCTCTCTACTTCTAGAGCTGATAACCATCACCATGCTCCTGCTTTGCACCCCCTGTTTTACCATACAACTCCTATCTCTTCCTCTCCGCCTCCCTCTCACTCCCTCTTTCCCTAAGACCAAACTGAAGTCATTTTCATGCCCTATAAATTTTATTGAAAAATCTGTCGCGGTGGACTTACGTTCAAATAAAGAAGCGTGAAGGCTTGTTAAGACCAGAGCGCGGACATCGATAAATCAGCTAGAAGGTGACACACTAACGACATCTGCAGCAGGCGGCCAGGCAGGGAAGGAAAGCCCCCGGTTTTTCCCTGTTCCCCTGAGAACCGGCACGTCACATTTCTAAGGAGACCCAGAAAGTCGTGGTTGGGGGTGTGTGAAAAGGTTAAAGTTCCCACACCTGGTGTCGATGGACCCCGATGCTATTGTTGCTAATGAGGCTAGGAGAGAAGTGGGAATGATCTATTGAATAGACCGGAGAGATTAGACTAGAGGAGGTTTTAAGCCCATTACCTACTCCTACACATTCATTCATCACTCGTTCACTTCCTTTTGGCTGTGATGCCATCATAATGATATTATCCTGCAGGGCTGGCTTTAGGTCCCTGATCGCTAAAGAACTACCTTGCCGTCAGCCGAGCGCACCGAAATGAGGATTTATGGTACATGTGACATCATTCTGGGCCAGATAGCGAGAAGAACGGCGATGAATGTGCCGTGTTCTGATTTATGGATCTGAAAAATCCCAAGGAGCCCATTGGAAGTGGTCTGATGAAACTGAACAGTCCCAGTTATACGCAGGGATTTCTCAAAACATGTTGGAGACATAATGTGTATTCTGAAATTATTCAGACCCCTCCACTTTCTCAACATTTTGTTACGTTATAGACTAGATTTATTATGGATTAGATAGATTCATTTTTGCGTTACGTTATAGATTACATTTATAATGGATTAGATAGATGTATTATTTCCATCAATCAACACATTAATAATACCCGATAAAGACAAAGCAAAAACACGTTTTTATAAATCTCTAGACAAGGTTTTCTTTAAAGGCCTCTCCATCATTTGCTCTGTTCATCCGCCTCCCAATCTTCACCGTGCTTCACCGTATGGATGGCATTACCCAGGTGAAGAGTGTTACCATGTTTTTGCCAAACCTCTAATGTATAGCCCATGAATACTAAGTGCAAAAAACTAAGCGCTTAGCATTCATGGGCAATACATTAGATTTTGATCTCAACAGACCAGATCATATTTTTCCTCATGCTCTCAAGGGTCCTTAAGTGCTGTTTCGTAGATTCTAGTTTTGTATGCATTTTACTATTAAGGCCTGATTGATAGAATGATGCAGAGATCGTTGTCCTCAAGCAGAAAAACTCTGAAGCTCTGTTAGATTGGCCATTGGGTTCTTGATCAGCTCCCTGGCCAATGCCCTTTTTGCCTGGGAAGGGTCTTGGTGGTTCCAAAAGTCCTCCTGGGATCTTTCAGTGCTTAAGCAGTTTTTTTTATAACATTCCCCAGGTCTGTGGCTCGACACAATTGTTTTTCGGAGGTCTATGAAGATTTCTTTAAATTTCATGCACTGTGGACTGTGAGACCTTATGAAGACTAGTGAGTGCCTTTCTAAATCATATCCCAAAAATTGATAACTCCAATCAAATTAATGGAGTTTCATATGGCAAGGCATCTGAATACTTATACACATGAGATGTTTCAGTTTTAGATTTTCAATAAATTGGCACAAATTTCTAAAAGCCTGTTTTTCTCTTTGTCATTATGGGGAATGGTGTGTAGACATTTAAAAATAAATAAAAAATCCTTACAAATTAAGTCCATAAGACAAGAAAATCTTCACAAAGTGAAGGGGTCTGAATATGTTCCGTAAGTACAGTACTTCTTTGCAATACTTGTGATTTAGCATGGCTCAAGCCAGAGTGAGTCTTCCAGTGCCTTTTCAGTGTATAATGAACAACATAAAAATCAAGCTTGAACCCAACTAGCTAATAGAAATTCAAACAAAGACACTTTGTTTACTGGGATTTTATTTCCCCATAGCCCGGTGTGTGAAGTTGCAGCTCTAGCAAATTCCAAACACCCCTCAAAATGACAAAAATAATACAAATAAATTGAAACATTAAGAAACTCTGCACTGTTCAGGTCTTGTCCATTCACTACATAACATGTCACAGCAGTCATGTTAGAGTGGTTATCCCTGTCTTTCCCTGCCTGAAGGAACTAACTAACACTAACCCTTCTAATCTTCAAACACTGCTTGTATTCTCTTTTCCCTCCAAAACTGTCAGTAAGCTCTGTAACAGTGTGTCTCTGGGTGTGAATGCGAGGGTGTGTGTTTGTGTGTGTGTAGGCCTGCCCTAATTGCGGAGTCTGCTAGATTAGTGTAGATTTCACTTATCGTGCAAGTCCTCGGTTGGGTTAGCACAGCGCCATACGCCACCTCCTCAGCGTCTTACCTGATGACTTGGCCGTCTCAGTCAGGCCCTCGGGCGATGGTGAAAGGACCTGCCAAAATATTTGAGATCAGAAAATCCTCAGTCTCATGGAAACCAAAAGCAACGTTGCCCAAATAGACTTGAGGTGATGTTTGACAAGGGAATTGAGACAGAAATGTCTGCTGTTTATGGAAGATGTGCGAGCTTTGTAGATCAGGGCGGTATCACTCACACCAGAGTAGACTTGTGGGTAATGAGGCTGGTGTGTTGTTAGACAGTTGACGACCGGGACAGTGGCGTAGAATTATCGTTGGCTTCCAAGGTCACGCTGACTATTGAGCTGTTCGGCAACGGTAAATTATTGCTCAATGGTTTTGTACGGTTTGGTTCCCAACTTCCAGTCTATGTGGTGAGATGTTGGTTTGGTTTTTGCAGAGGGCAGAATTTATCACAAGACTTAGCACGGTATCCACACTTCATGTTTGGTTGAACAAAGCTAGAATCTCAGGGCGGCATTTCTCTGCTGGTATTGACTGCAAAACAGAAACCCTGGTCAAATTCTTAACAGAACAGAAACCCTGGACCAATTCTAAACAGAACAGAAACCCTGGTCCAATAATTTACAGTCAAACACAATCCATTTTTACTTCCCACTACTTCCCACTCTTAGCATTCAATAAAATAAAAGCCAACTGCTTTATAAGTGAAAGCAGGGATCTTGGTTTGCCTACACTGGGAGCTTTCAATCCAGTTATTCTTAGTCGATATCGTGTTCATTTCACTTCTTCCCTGTACCATCTACCAATTAGATTTATTTACTTAGATAGTTCTGACCAGATGTGTACTGTGTTCAACAGGTAGGGAAGTTCCTAATTAAGAGTTAGATGACTAAACACAGACTTTAATCTATAATTTTTCACTCTTCCTTTCTATTTCCATAATTAATTACCTGTTAGTTATTTACTGCCTTTACCTGCTCATTTAGGTCTAAATGAGAAACTTCCCTAAAGTGGTGAACACAGCCAAACCTAGCTAAGGACCTTTTTTACACAATGGTTCTCACCATACAGTAACCATCTCTTAGCAGGCTGCAACCAGTCCAAAACTAACCTGGTTTAACCAGAATTGAATTAGCCTGGTGTGACCAGTCTTAAACAAGCCTAGATCCCATGGCTGACAGTGTGGGAGAGTGTCAGATTTGGGATAGTTTGAGTGGATGGATGCTGCTCTGATCCAGCGCTGTGTCTGCATACCCAAAGACTGTCTGTCCCTCACGCTATTAAGATGGCTGGCTGGGTCTCTTTGTTCAGTGGGGGTCTGTGGGGCCTTGACAGTTTTAGGCATTCCTTATTATTTTCCTCATTCACCTCTGAAATGCTTTCTTTCCCTACAACGGCCTAAATGGGGCCTGGCCAAGTCAGACAGCACGCGTGGCATTTTTATGGCATAGTTTGTTCACTGACTGTCTCTCTCTATCTCTATCTTTCTCTCACTCTCACACACACACACACACACACACACACACACACACACACACACTTAGCATCAATTGTCACAAACCTTAAGTGACTTGCACTCACACACACACACACACTCGCGCACGCACGCTTATGTGCGTGCACAAACAATAGATTTGATTACCCCGCAAATTGATGGGCCTCAGATCACAGGCCGACCCCTTTACAAACCATCCCTATTATAGGCCCCCAGCGTGGGGTGGAAGTGCCTGAGTGTCCCCTGGGGACTCCCGGGTGTGTTGGGGCCCGAGGACACACCAGGCCTCCCTAACGAGGGGGCAGGTCGGACATTAAATGTGGCTAATGCAGGAAACAGGAGGCCATTAGGTTCCTCTTTGTTGCCGGCTCGTCCATGTGGCAGACAGCAGCGGGGTTGACAGAGGAACAGGCTTGATTAGCCCCCCCCCCATGCCGTGGTGCCATCAGCCCTCGTGGAGGCCTTCTCATCTGGGCTACTTAGAATCAACGAGTGCAGCTACACGTCCAAAATATCTTTTGAAGCTCCACCTGTGTCCTGGAGGAAGTCAAGGACAAGAGACTGAGGGGGGGTGAGAGGACATCCAGGGATGGTTGGAAGGTGTAGTAGAGAGGTTATACTGGAGTAAGTGGGGTCCTCAACTACTACGGGAAGATCGGATTTTATCAATGTCTGCCCCGGAGTTACAATCTGGGTGTTGATTAGGTGTTGACGTTCAGTCTGTAGCTGTGGGCAACTTCTGCCTAGCAACAGCACAGTATCTTAATCTTATAGGCATTCCTCTAGAAAAGGGGTAGCCAACTAGATTCTGCCACGGGGTGATTTTTGACATAGCAATGATTGGAGGGCCAGGACAGAATTATATATATTTAAAAAAAAACATGGCAAATTAACCACAGAAAAAAAAAAAGATTCCATTTGAAATCAACAATAATTCCATTCCTTAGCTACACTGAGATGAGACACCATCACAATGTGTTTTATTTCAGTTGTGGCAATACTACAGATTTTCTGAATAACACAAATTGCTGGCGATCAGTCTTTCCGAACCAACTAAAACATGGGTGGGTCCAACAGAAATCTCTACCTGTTGCTAATCTCGGTTTAACAGTAATAGTAATAGTAATAGTTGGACCTCAATCTTCAGACATGACAGCATCTCTATAGAAGCACAGGTAAGGTATAACTGACAAAGAGAAATTCTGAGGATCTTAACTTTGAACCCACTGGTCAATTATACAATCCACTGTTGAGATGGATTATCTGCTCCGCGCCAACTAATGTTTATTCTCCTCCAGTCCCAAATCCCCTCTGCTCAGCGTTAGATTTAGCTGTAGCGCCACAGCTTCATTAGGTCTCTCCCTGCAGCACAGCACCGCAGTTTCTCACAGCCCTTTAATTGCGGCAGAATACGTTTTATTAGCCAACCCGTAGAAACGAAACACCAGAGCTCAGAGGCTATTCCCATCTGTCTGCGAGGGGAATTGCATAATTTGAGGGAAGAAAAGAAGACGATACCAGAATGCAAATGTGTTGAAAACATCAGAAGCCAGCGGCGGCCGTGTTAAATTATGAAATTAGAGCCGAACCCTTAACAGCTTGACTGTTATAAAAAAAGGTCATACGACTGGGGAGAGGCACGTTCGGTTCGTAAAGAAATCCCTTTCATTGGAAATCAGTTCAATTGAGATTTCAGTCCCAAGGCCAGACCAGTAAATATTCCATTCCAACCACAGGAGGCATTACAAGGTCGATGATATACAGCCCAGAACTCCATAAAAAATGTCCACAGCATACGATTCCTTAGATCACAGTGTTTGACCACAGCATACCATTCCTTAGATCACAGTGTTTGACAACAGCCGCAGCCTGTTTAATCGGAAGCCAGAGCTTAAACAAGCATCGATACAAACTGGTACAAATCATATTTCGCGAGCCAGAGACGAGTTATTTGAAATATTGTGTGTGTGTGGGTGTGAGCGTGTGAAACAGGCCATTACTGTGGTAGAGCGCCATGATCCAACATTGGTCACTTGACTCATTAGAGAAAGATAAAAGGAGGGGCAGGGCGGGGGAGGCGGGGGAGCAGGAGAAATGGGGAGAGGAGGGAGAGAAGAAAGGAGAGACGGAACAGAAATGCTATGCTAATTGGCATCGATAAAGGAATTGAATTAGTCTGATAGAATCTCAGCAGGCAACCATTTCTTCACGTATTATTATTTTGAATGACATGTTTTAGTAATTTAGCAGAGGCTGTTACCCAGAGAGAGTTACAATAGTGAGTGCATACATTTTCATACTTTTTTCATACCCCTTTCTTTCCAGCTTTGGGGAGGTCCTCAAATGGCTCTCTGGGAGACTGAGCCCCTCCACCCCCAACAAACTGGCACCGTGTTCCCTGTATTTCTCCGTCTCACCTCAGAAATCCTAGAGGTTGATGTAAAGAACGGAATTCAAGAAGAAAATTAGAAGATAAAGTTGGAGAAAGGACCAGAAACAGGTCTGAAGGGGATACTGTGGCAAACTTGCATAAACCGCACACCTGACAGAATTTAAACGTTTGTGAACTTGGTCAGTGCAATTATATTTTGAAAAACTATGTAGTGGAAGGATGATTCTATAATTAAAAGAAACATACATTTGTAAACCAGCAATCTAAAATATAATAAACTACACAATGACTATTTTTTACTCCAAAGCAGTTTAATGTGGAGGTGAGGAGAGGCCTGAAATCCCTGTTTGTAGCGATGTTATCCTGTCCTTAAGCACCCAAGATTTAGTCATCCCATAGGTTCTCAGTTGGTAGTACGGACCACAGCTGGCTCTGTGTCAACTACAATCCTGATGCTCTTTTTGAGTTTCAAATGTTTTCAGAAGAGCATCGCAAGCAAATCTCTTGACATTTAGGCCAAATGTTTTCTCACAAGAGAGATATGTGTCTGTACGTATGTGAATAGTTGCTTAATGCACGAGTTAAACCATTTATAAATGTGATTGAATCTTTTCAAACAATGAGCTCTCCTCAAAGGAAATTATTTGGCTGGTTTCGTGTAGCTTAGTTGCTAGAGCATGGTGTGCGCAGTGTGAAGGGTTGTCGGGTTTGATTCCCATGGGTGTCAGTTGTGGAAAGATACTGCGTAATAATGCAGTACAAAAAGACATTACATTTCAAGAAAATGCTAAATCACATCGTGGGTACATGATTTCACATTGTCAAACATTCAAAGTACCAGAACGGATTGACTTGTGCAAAGCAGATTTGTTTTTAGTTGTTTTTGAGTCAACATCAGTCGTGGACCCTGTAAAGTGAATCGACATTCAACAGGGAACCATTTCAAAATACGGAGAGTCCTTTACATCTTTCGAATCAATCCAGGTACAGGTTTGCCTGACGAGTCACATCAGTCTTTCTCTTCTGGACGAAAGTTAAGACAGATGAAGGCTGACACTTGGCTGAATGTGTGTTGCTTTAGCAGCATACAACTGACTCTTTTGACTGCATTCCTCACGCGGAAATTGACCTGGAATCAGATTTTGTTATTCTGTGGCCTTGTCCACTCAAGTTAGGGTGATCAAAGCACCACCATCTTAATATGTTTATTCTTGATATGCTCTCTCTCTCTTTAATCTTTTATTTGTTGACGTCATGCCAAGGTGATATTGTAGTTTCCAGTCAGACCCATTTTCAGTTTCCAGAGTGGGTTTTAGGTCACTCTCTTCTTAGTTATTGCAATATAAAAAGTTTACATTTTTGCCAAAACCACAAAGCATTCCGGAAAATTCCGGAAACTGTTAAAATGAACGAAAATCATCTTTGTGGCTCTAACCCAGGTACTTGTGATCTTTTCTCTCCCATCCAATATAACAGCTGTCTTTATGGAGAAGAAAATATATTACAAATGCTTGATGCATTCCGGACAGTACTGAACCTATCTGGAGGCATGAAGAAACAAATGAAAACCTAGGACAAGCCCTTCATTTGATGAGATTAGGAGAAAGACTTAATGAACCACTTTAAACAAGTTTGCATCCCAAACATACAGTACATCCTTGTTTTCTTTTAATGTAGTAATTAGATAAATCAAAAGAGCTTGACTTTTTCAGACCTGTTTAATGACTTGATGTTGCAGTTGAAAAGGCTACGTCCCAACATGACTGGCTAGGCTAAAACATAGCTTATGATACTATCCATTGTATTCCTTTGAGATTAAAAAAATTAGAAGCAATGTGCATTTGTGTGAAAGACAGCATTCCCAGACCTTCCGTGTCAGGCTTGGCATCAACTTAAATGTGAAAGCAACATCGCTCAAATGTAAAGGGGAGAATAATACAGAAGGATTAAATCTTTGCGGTAACTTGAAGCAATTAAAGTAATTTTTGTTATGAAATGTGCTGGATTTAGCAGTTGATATCTGAGAGTAGGAGCGAGTAGCATAGCAACACAGTTCGTCTAAATAAATCCCTTGCCACAGATAACTTGTTTAGTCCTATGTGTGTGTGGGGGGTGCGGCGTGTTTGTGCGTACTTGCTTATGTATGTGCGTCTGGTGTTATTATGAGCTTTGAGAAAGTGAGACGCTGTTTGGTTGTTTTAGCAAAAAAACAGTATTTTCGTTCAAAACGATCATTCCTCTAGAAGTGCAATCTGTGTGGTCCTGCTCCTAATGTATCCAGTGTTGTCCTGGCTACGAGAGCAGGGGGAGGGGCTGACTGTCATAAACGCTGGTTCTTAATCACAGTTGAGGAAAGTGTCAACACTAAGTGAATCTTGCTGTCTGCCAAAGCGTAAGAGGCTGCTTCCAGTTGCGGATGTGTGAATCAAAATGATTGTTTGTGACTGGAGAGCCCTAACCGTAATGCCCGCGTTAAAGCTGGAGTATGCCAACAAAACAAAAAAAAACATCACACACGATATCATTATACCCCCCATGTAAGTCTTTAAGGGTGTCCTTGAGTTGGGGATTAATCTTAAGAGTGAGTGTGTGTGTGTTTGTGTGTGTGCGTGCGTGCGTGCGTGCGTGCATGTATATGCATGTGTTTGTGTGTCTGTGTGTGCATTTCATACAATTACGCTATCAGTTCAATTGCGGAAAGGATTTAAGTGGATTGGCTCTCTAGGACGGATCTATTTTGAGGACGGACCTGCTGGCGTAGGTCTCGACAGGCATGCGAGCCTCCTTCCTGGGGCTGTGTGAAGTCCTGTCCTACCAGCCCTCCAGACCGGTCTGGAATGTTTCCTCAGGCCCTCCCTTAACCTTTCTGCAGTTGTTTCAGTTCTCTACACCAGCACACATTCTCTACATATGTCAGGGAGTTCCTAACGGTTTTTGGCCTGAAACCCATGAAATTCATTTTTATATACTGGAGCAGTGCTTGTGACTTAGTGAGACCCCATTCTGCTGCTACAGGAGATTACCCCGGTGGTTCCAGTTCAGTTTTCTCCCAATTTCTCTCGCAACCCCTGGTTTAGGCAATGAAGTTAGAATGTTAGTACTGGGAATTAGGGTACCCAACTGCTGATGTTACAATCAGAATACACACAACAATCTGAGATCATCAACCAGCCACAAGCCGCACACACACACACACACCTCCCTTTTCCTTTACCATTGAAAACCTCAAAAACCAAAACAACTGCTGAAGCGAGGACACCCAATATTTTCTAATTTTGTCTTCGGGGCTTTCTGGACCTAATCTGATTACTTTTGGGGGCGCCCATAGGATTAAAGTAAACTGTGCCTCTAGGGGCTCCTCCGTCTGTTTGTTTTAAACCCAGGCCCAGAGACACAGGAGTCTCTCCAACTGGTGTTCTGAGACCCTGGGTTCCAAAATTTGTTGGGTTCTGTGGTACTTGGGTCTGAGGTGTTGGCTTCTTTTGTGCTGGGATTTGAGGTGTTGGGATCTCAGATGTTGGGTTCTGTGGTGCTGGGATCTGTGGTGCTGGGACCTCAGGTGTTGGGTTTTGAGGTGTTGGGTTCTGTGGTGCTGGGATCTGAGGAGTTGGGCTCTTTGGTATTGGGTTATTTGGTCTGGTTTAGGTGGATACTGGGACTCTTAGGCAGGGTAAAGGTGGAACATCCCTGACATCAGTTAATGATGACAGACAGAAAGACAGATAGGCGGGTAGGCAGACAGAGAGACAGTTAGGCAGAGAGACAGGCACGAAGGCAGACAGAGATGCAAGTAGGCAACCAGACAAATGGTTATGCAGACAGACAGACACGCAGACAGACAGATGTGGCAGGTGTCCAGTGTACAGGCAGACAGACACACAGCCAGACAGATGGAGGCAGGCGTCCAGTGGACAGGCAGACAGACACACTGAAAGACAGATGGAGGCAGGCGTCCAGTGAACAGACAGACGGAATGAAATTGTTATTTTTAGCTGAACTTTTACTGTTCAAGACGTCTTGCCAATTGGTGGGTGGTCAGACTAAATGAATGGATGAGCAATAGAAATTGGACTCTATAGTAGCTGCCGTCAATTTCAAAAAACAAAAATTACATTATGAGGCAAAAATAGAAGTCAGAGCTTTTTTGGTCGTGAGCTTGTGTCTCTCAGGGACAACATAGTCTTAATAATGAGCAAAGCAAGGAAGGGCTGTGTGTCAGTGAACTGGGGCCAGGTCAAGACACTGGGAACTACTCAGAGAACAGCAACATCTGCCAAGTTTGCTAAAAACACACACTGATTAGACAAAACTATATCTCTGGCCCAATGTATTCTGTCTATGAGGTGAGTTTTCCCCCCCAGGATGTGAGAGAAACAGTAACATTCAACTAATTGACTCTTTCCTGTGAAATAACTAGGGCATTGTCTCCGATTACTTTTCCTATTTATTTTCGAGGTAATAACAGAGTTCTTTCTATGCTATAAAATAACGTGCTACCTATTTTATGATACAAATGAAACTTTTTGGACTATTAATAGAATGAAAGACCCATAAATACAGCACATGTGAAAGACTAGGAGGGCTAAGCTTAGTAGCTTGATTGGGCTAACTCTATTACACAAGATTAAATGGATCCGTTAACTACACCACACACCCATGGGTCAGTACCCAGCTGTGGGTTGCTGCAAGAAGGGTTAACAGTGATTATAAACTAGGTTGCTTAAACCCTAAATGCTGATTGGCAGAAAGTGGTGGTATATCAGATGATATATCAATGGCCATATACCACTCATCCTTATTGCATAATTACACCCATGGGGTTACAGAATAACCTCACTTTTGCTGTGTTGTCTAATTATTTACTTCCACATAAAATCGTCGTTTTATTTATTTATTATTTATTTATAGCATGCTGTAATTACACTATTCATAACTGGTTTATGTCTCCATGAATAGTTTCAATTATCACCATGCTCTCAAAATCAACGTACTTGTCTTCATGACCTCAAGGTGAAACATGCGCCGTTTTATGTTTCCGCGGGTTTTGCTGCCTCTCATTTGTACGGGGTCTTACCCCAACACACTCAGCCAATGGGTGGACGCGTGCGTTCCCGTGTGTGCACTGTGAGTGCATGCCGCTGTTGTAAAGAGGTCAGGGTGCACACACACACACGCACACACACACGGCGGAACTGTGAAACCTCAGCTCAGAGAATGGCCTAGGTCAAGGCAGGCCCTAAAACAACACGGGCCCGAAGAGCGCTGAAACAAGTATGACAGGTAGTCGATGATGAGCATGTTCAGATCCCCAAACCCCATAGTTACCGGTAAGACAAAACAAGATCATTATTTAGTTTAAGTCACTAGTACGACGCATGGGAGGGAACTCCGCATGAAGAAATGGATGCAGCTTGAATGAAGTCAGGATAACAAACTGGACCTTTACAGCGTCGGGGGAAACTAGATAAGCCAGAGCCAGACAAGCGAACGGCATGCAAGCTTTCATCTCGAATTGCCTCTAATTAAATGTAGCAGGAAAAATATACTCCAGCGATGATGTAATTGTGAAAACAGTTTGTACTCATAAGAACTCCCATGAAACACCTTGTTATCAGCGTGTTGCCTGGTTTCGTGTCTTGTGTCGGTGTTGTATCATTTCGCTGAAACCACTCCACGCCCCAGGTGGACTTCACTGAAGACACCAAGTCTGACGTTGCGTTTGGCAATTGTAAAGCTCATTGTGCCCCCCGAGTGTGTCTGGCTCTCTCCTGAAGACGCACGGTTTATCTTTCGGGAACCAAATATTTGCAGCTTGAAGCGCTCGCACGCTGCGGAGTGGTCCTCATGCCCCGTGGCACGTCCCTGTTGTGGTAAAGACGGAGGGAGTGGGAAAGAGAGAGAACGAATGCATACTGGCCAGTGGTTGTAATCCCCGCTCCCCTCATTAGGCGTTGTGTGAAGACGCCTGGGTAATGTAACTGATAGAGTGGCTCGGCAGTCTGAGCCCAGCTCCCTCTATTTGCCAGTAATCCCTAAATCTCACGGCCTCCAGGCAGAGGGTTAGGGGAACGCTGGGTTTCCTATGCCACGCCCCCCAAGGCTGACGGATAGTTTTCGTCAGCGATGCCCCTCAGGCGGTGAGGGGGCTAAAGCCCAGGGAACGTGTGTAGGCGCGCACGCGCGCGCACGCACGCACGCACGCAAACACACTCTCAAATTCAACGCTGTGGAACTGAAGCATAGAGGTTGACCCTAATTGAAGCGTCCTACAGGGGCCTGGGGAACACAACCTTAAAGGAGGAGGGAACGTAGTGTGTATGTGTTGGTGGTAGAGGTGGGGGGGGGGGGTGTGGGGGGGGGGGCTGCTTAGTCCCCTTCTTTGCAGTCTATAACATAACTTCCCATGTGAAGGAGCTAATTACAGAGTCTTGTCTTAAGCACGACAGCCTGAATAGATTATTTTAACTGGTGTCAACTGAGGAATGTCGGAAAGGAGCATCCTGGAGTGTGTGTGTGTGTGTGTGCGTGAAAAACCTTGGCGGAGGTGCCAGGATTGATGTCTATCTAGATGTATTGGTGTAGATGTCTTTCCATATGTGCCGAGGGTAGATGTGTATCCAAATGTGCTGGGGTAAGATACCGACCGAGATGTGCCAGGATAGATGTCTTTCCAGGTGTGCCAGGTTTAGACATCTATCCAAATTTGCCGGGATTGATTTCTTTACATAATGTGTAGGAGATAGATGTCTTTACATAATGTGTAGTGGATAGATGTCTTACATAATATGTAGGGGATAGATGTCTTTACATTAATGTCTTTACAAGTGTGACGGGGTAAGATGTCTATCCAGAAGTGCCCTCCCTGTTCCCTTCGTGTGGCATGGAGACTGTGATCAAATCCCTTTGTATTGGTCAAATGCTTGCTAAACTACAGGTGTGACTGACAGTGAAATGAACACTTACAGGCCCCTTTACCGACAATGCAGTAAAAAAGTGCAAACAATAGAAAAAGAGCAACACAAGGTGGAGACCACAAGTCCCCTGAAGGACAATAAAAAGTGGAACATTTGTCTTGGGAGAACTTTTTACCAGTCCCCATGAGGAAAAATACAATTTCTGCATTATGGGTCAAGTTCACACACTAAGTTACAATTTGGCTTAGTGGGAAGTGGTTAGATTTAGGGTTACCAGAAAAGTTGGTGCAAATGGGGGGATTTTCAGACAGTGTGGACAGCCTCTGGGTAATACTGTTTCAGTAATGTTTAACAGTCTAATAGCTTGTAATGATGTATTTGGTATAGTACATCCTATCACATTCTGCGGAAAATCATTTATGAGGGAAGACCAGGACAAACTGGTGAATGAGTGTGTGTGTGTGTGTGTCTCTCATCGAACAGAGTTTAATGAAGCTAAGCCCATAGTCATGAATAAACATCAGCTGGCTAATTAAACTCAGCGGCAGCAACTTTATTCATTAGTAAACAAGCAGCAGACAATTTGGTGGGGAATTGATACTGTACTGAGACCTTGTCTGGTAGGGTCTGTTAGGAGAGGGGGGGGGGCGGCGAAAGAGACTAAGAGAAAGACAGAAGGACAAAGAAAGCAAAGAAAGAGAAGGACTCAACTCGGCTCACTGCCTGGCCACTTGGTTTTTAGAGCTCCTCAAACTCAATCTGTTACCTCTGTGGCCAGATCCGTGAGACCAGGGTGTCAAATAGAACTTCTTATTTGTGGTAAACAAACATGAACAGGACAGGATAGTGTTATTATTCACTAGGATCTATTCAGTGTCGGCCTTCGGACTGGTAAACAGGGCTGTTCCAGCAACCAGAGGCGATTGACATTCATTACTGTTATCTGGACAGTTTCTAATGGAATCCAAGAATTTCTTCCCCGCTCTCCTTCTCCTGTTTCTTGTTTTTCCCCCTTTGTTATTGCATTCCGATTAATTTGCTCTGCCCGTCGTTTTATCTGGGCCAACGAAGGTTGCTAAACAAAAATTTGTGTCTGTCTCCGTTCTCCCTCTCCGCAGCCTGCAACTGTAACCTGCACGCCAGGCGATGCCGTTTCAACATGGAGCTGTACAAGCTGTCGGGCCGGAAGAGCGGAGGGGTCTGCCTCAACTGTCGCCACAACACGGCCGGGCGCCACTGTCACTACTGCAAGGAGGGCTTCTACAGAGACCTGTCCAAACCCATCTCCCACAGGAAAGCCTGCAAAGGTACCAGGGTTTCTGTCCCGGCCCGAGTGCTAACTCCTGTAACGTTAGCTCCCGGTGATGCGTAGCTCCGCGGTAAACGCTTCTTGTATCCGGTCACGTCGACGAGGAGAACACTCTCGTGAGATAGCGGCCGCGGTGGGGAAGTTGCTGGGTGATTACAATGTTGAGCAGGTGAATAAGTAACTACAGGATGGGAATGTAACCCGGGTAATAGAGCACGACGTGGTGCGCCTTCCCAATCGGAATCAGGAGAATAAGAAGAACCCCGGTGAATCCATACATTCCCAGCCCTTCTCGGCCCCAGCTAGCTCTGTCAGAGAGACGGGGGGAGGACAGGACGTGCAAAAACAAACACGGGAGAGGTGTGAAGTGATCCCCAGCGAGGCGCAGGTCAGATGAGTGAGAGGAATTCTGAGTCTGGGAGAGGGCGACAGGAGGGGGTTGTGTGTGTGTGTGTGTGTGTGTGTGTGTGTGTGTGTGTTGGAGGGGGTAGGGTTAGGAACTCACCTCAACACAGGTGTGCTCACCAGGGATCATCAGACACTGGGAGGTGTAGAAGACGCCACAGTTTCTTGACATTTCTAGTCCCCACTGCGGGACTTGGGTAAATAGGGTGAATTAAAAGAGAAAGAGAGAAGAAAGATTCTATATGTTCACACCTAAAGCTGAAAGGAAAGACAGTGCTAAAGCTTTGTGCAAACAAGGCCTTGGTGACAAGTCAAACGTGCCCATCACGCGCACACAGACTTTTGATGCTCACTCTTTGGAGGGCACACATGAGAGGGAAATATTAACCCTCTGGCTGACAGTTCATGTTTTCCCACATTATTCATAGGAGTTAAGTAAACAAACGAATCCATCAGTTTGTCTGAGTAAAAGCCCTGCAGGGAGAATCAGACACCAGTCGAGAAATGAGAGCAGCATAATAGTATAAAATTAGATGGAATCTCAAACAGCTTCTGAAACCATGGGCGGGGGGCGGGGGGGGGGGGTATTCACGGTTTCAAGGTGGGATTCACTATTTTCTGTTCTGATATGCCTCCGCGATGCCCTTTAGTTAAACATAACTGCAATACGCACATTTTCCACAAAGTAAAAAAATCTGAAAAACAAAATGAGATTTAAGAAGTAAATATAAATCCAGTCACATCCCAGCACCACATTCACCACATTTTACCGTTCTCCACATGGAAAAAAGGTTATTGAACTTCAACAAATGTATTTAATAGGAGGCTCTGTATTGTTTACCCCTGTACTACATTTGAGTCTGTCAATGAGGTTGCCTGTGAGTGTGTATGATTGTGTCTAGACTCAGGTTGTCTGAGACTGTGTGGTTGTTATGAGTGTCTAATTGGCTGTTTGAGGTTGGCTATGAGGTTGTCTACAAGGCCGTACACGATTACGTCTATAAGGCAGAATCTATCAATCGCTGTATGACTATGAGTCTGTCTAGGAGGTTGTCTATAAGCAAGTCTTTGACTTTCAATGTGTGTGTTTAAAAGTCAGTGAGCCTGATGCTGTCTATTGATCTACAAGGCTGCCTATGAGAAAGTCTATGAGTCTGTCTATAAGGATTTCAGTGAGGATGTCTTAACCACTGTTAATGTTTTTCCATCTCTCCATCCCTTTGAAATGTGGACATGCCTCCATTTTTTCAGTGTTCCCTAACTCATTCTCATGGGGACTACAAGAGGCTTTGAGGACTGCTGTGGTGTTCCATCATTGAGTAATTTTGTTGAATATGTTCAGTAAATTATATTTATTAATTCATCTTTTTTTTTTTATATATTTGTGCTGGAGGAATCCTTGCTTAATTTAAGCACTGAAGGTTTACTGCAAGTCTTTTTTGGGAACTTTGCAATTCTAATAAGGAAATATCTATCTAATCCATATACTCCCAGGTTAATCTGGCCCCCCTTTTCTCCGGATTTTTATTAATGATTTGTAGCATGAAGAGCAAATGAAGACCTCTTCTTCTAAGTCAGAGGCCACAGAGGATTTCTGAATGTGTGTGTGTGTGTGTGTGTCAGAGGCTACAGAGGATTTCTCAGGCGTAACTGAATTAGGGTCAACAAACCAGGAGGAATTTGCTAATGGATTCACTGCAGTCTCGAGAAGTTAAGCCTAACTAAAGTTTTAAAAATGTGCTACTGGAAAGTAACCAACTTTGTTTCCGTTGAGGTTTAGCTAGAGGTTTTAGATTCCTAGCTTAAAAAAAAACAACTTCAAATTTAATAGAGACTGTATATAAATGACAGATTACATATATTATGGCCAAACAACTTGTCAAAAAGCAGTGAAAAATGTATCAGTGTGTACCTTTATCCAAGTATATTTCAAAACAATATGGGCGCATTTGGGTCATGTGGAGCTGGATCTTGAATCCTATAGGTGTACCAATATTAAAGAATGATCTCTGCAGCTCCTCAATCATCTAACTGTCTTTGCTGCATTTCTTTCTTCCTTTGCCTCTATATTCGGGCTGGTCTTCTGCTGTTGTAATGGTTTATGTTCTCTTGTTGCCGATGGCCAAACGGCATACTGGATCCATCTGTAGGGTTACTTTACATGTTTGGTTCTAACAGAGGTGGAAAATATGATACCGATCAGGTTTTTGGAGATCCACGGAGGAACGGAGCCGACATCTGCTTCAGATCTTTTCTCGTTGTTTTTCCTTTTTCTAGTGCAAGTCAGCTGTCATAATAAAATCTTAACGTTGATCACCACATCAGCCTCAACGTCGTCACTAGCACAAAATACCTCCTAAATGTAGTTCATTAGTTTGCTGCAGCTTGCACTCCACCCCACACTCTCACACATCCGCGCGTGCACGAACACATACACTAGATTACGATCTGACACATCATAAACTCTGTTACTCCCAAAGGCACCAATGCAGTTATAAGGCCTTCCATGCCACTATATAATTACGTTGTCATTACACCAGGTCCCGATCTACTAGGAAACCGTAAGTCGTCTCATACGCAGGACTTCCTATGTTCCTCTGTTAGTACACCTGCCCCAACTCCTTCAAGCGCAATGTTGCCCCACACTGAAATGAAAGCATAAACATATTCCATCATGATTTATAAAATCCTCAGCTATCTAAGCAGTTTTGTTCAATTTATTTCCTGAAACTAACCAGAGTAAAAGCCCCAATGTAATTATAAGCAAACATTGTCTGAGTTAGGCTGCAGTGTTCAATTACATCAAAACAAGACTTGCAATAAAGAATCCATGGTAATTACGCAGAGGTGACAAATGATACGAAGCATGATCCGGCTCGCTTGCCAGGTAAAACATTTGCGCAGCACTATATTTGGAACTTTGCTAGCGACGTGTGAAGATGCAAGCGTGACACTGTGTAACGGTTCATTCACACTATTCGCGAAATGGCAACGACTCGCTCCGTCATTCCCCGGTAAAAAGGTTACCACATGCGGTGAAGCGTCTTGTGCTCAGCGCTCTGCTTGTAAAATTGTTTCACGCCCGCGGCATCATAAGTCAGGGTAATTCAATGAAGGCTACAACCGCCAAACTAATTTTTATTCTCTCTTTCAGCACTACACAGCTACACCAAAGTGACACCAATTAAGGGGTTTGGTTATTTATTGTACATGGGATATATTTCCCCTGTGTGGCTTTTGGACGGGATAAGCAATGCCAGAGTGTGGCGGAGTGCAGTGTTGCTACGAGAAACTCGATCACCCACATTGACTCCCATGCGAGGCCGTTCTGAGAGAAACCACAAGCGACGGCCATTTTTGTTTCTAACTCGGTGGCTAGATTTAATGCCTACATTTATGGCTTCACCCCTCATCGACTACAACATGAACACAGAGTGCATTTGGACGGAGTGCCTCTCAGAGTCTAAGAGACTACTTAAGTCATATCTGAAACACTTTCCTTGGCTGAGCTGAGGTTTTACTGACCATGCCAAGGCAATGCTGAAAATTGGCCCACTGTCCAGGATAAAAACCCAACTCGCTTGAAAATGATTAACAACAGCGTTGATAGTGGACAGTTGGTCAGGGCTAATTTCATGCTCCTGTAGATGGTTCATTAATATAGAATCGTAGCCCAGGAGGGCAACTCACTAGCTCTCCGGGTGGTCCCGGACGCTAATCAAACAATCTCAGCACCACAGGCATTCGTTGCATCGATGAAGAATTTGATAGTAAAATTAAATTCAATAGTTAAACTGATGAAAAGCTCGATAATAGGTAAACGGATGAAGAGTTTTTTGGGGAAGTGATATTTCGATACATGTGACGCCACGCCGGAAAACGTTAATTGACAACAGCCTTATATTCTCCTGGGTGATGGCGCTTTTTAAAGCCAGACAGTGAAAGGAGACCCTGGAAGCTGTTCTACAGACAGACATAAGCATAGCGCAGCAGGCTTCGGTATGAGTCCCATTACTTTCATTGTCGTCCATAGAGTAATATCAACCAGATTGGAATCACTTCAGTGGGTTGAGCCGTAAGGAACACGTTTCACGAACATATATATTTTCCTGTCTGTCTCTGTTAGAATAATGTAGGAGTTATTCCGTTCTCCTCTGCATGTGTCTTGCATTGGCAATGTAGAACTTTGTTAACCACAAATAGCATATTATGTTAGGGATTTAAAGATATTGTTTTTCAAGTCTTTTTTTTGTTTTCAGCAAAGTTATCTTTTGTTTCTGCTGTCAGCTGAATTAACTTGCATGTAATGTGCTGAATATAAAATGGCAATTATATAGCAACAATATTATCTTTATGTTCAATTGGGGATTATGCTTCAGCTCAGTGTGTCATCCGTAATATTAACAATTGTTTTAATAAATAAAATACCAAAACGCATTAAAAGTACAGCTAGCACCTGTATCAGCAAAACATGTCACTGAAAAAAAAGCTTGAGTCCTTTAAAGCAGTTTTCATTTTTTTCTTACACTCTTCCCCCCCACATTTTTGTGGACCAATAGAAACTTAATTATAATAGAAAACAGACATGGCTCGTGCTGGACTCCCTCCAACAGCCAACAAATTATTATTATTGGCACCAAACGAACAAACCCAAAAGGAGGGGGAGGGTTGCAGTTCAAACTTCAAACGAGCCTTATGGCAAACGATTGGCAGAGTGGAAAAATTCTCACACTGTGAAATGATTGTCTCCTGCGAAGGGCCCTTCCACCACCCTCCCATTATCCAAAAACATTTTTCACTTTTATGTAGGACTTATTTCGCTGTGTGCATTGGGCTGTCTGTATATGCGCTCTGTGTGTGGGTGAGGGTGTGTGCTAAGCTAGGAGGGAATTCAACACCAGCTCCATATGAGCCTCTCCAAGGTCTTCACACACAGAAGACACGTTTATAAACAGGACCAACCCCCCCCCCCCCCCCCCCCCCCCCCCGCCACCTTAACAGGTTTTCATTCTCCTCACTATTTTAACCCGAAAAGCCTGGGGTCCCAAGTCTAATATAAAAAGTTATATCCTCTCCCAAACTTTAATAACTCGGTCATGAGGACCAAAAGAAGCACTTTCTCTCTCCCCTCTAGGAGGATGTATGAACGAGGACAGTTCTCCAGCTAGCCCCTGTAACCAGCTCATCGAGAGAGGCTCTTTCCCTGCACCCTAGTGTGTGATCTAGGACTGGAGGATAGAAGCTGTTCGCCTTTCGCCAGCTAGTGGTGTCTATCTTGCGCAGCCATCTGGAGTAGCTGTGAAGAAGGACAGCAGAACATTGTAGCCACTTAAGTGCTAAGTGGACACTCAAAGCCTAAACTCTTCCCCGGTGGGTCCCCAGAAGACTGGAGCAGATTGGGTAGAGGGCCCTGACGAGGAAAGGGCGAATAGAGAGAAGAGTAACAGAGAGGAACAGAGGAGAGAAAGGTAGAGCGAGAGAGACAGGGAGAGAGAAAAGAACAGAGAGAAAGGGAGAGTGAGAGAGACAGGGAGAGAGAAAAGAACAGAGGGAAAGGTAGAGTGAGAGAGACAGGGAGAGAGAAAAGAACAGAGAGAAAGGTAGAGTGAGAGGGACAGGGAGAGAGAAAAGAACAGAGAGAAAGGTAGAGAGAGGGAGAGAGAAAAGAACAGAGAGAAAGGTAGAGAGAGGGAGAGAGAAAAGAACAGAGAGAAAGGTAGAGTGGGAGAGACAGGGAGAGAGGGAGAGAGCAGGCACCTGCAGCCCATGTGCACAGCACCTTGATTTACGTTCAGGCTCAAGCCGTAGTTATTGGGGCAGATGCTCTTAAAAACACGTCGCTAGCTCTCTCCGAAGCTGTGAAAGGGCCGCACTTTGCCCTCCCCGACTGCCCGTCCCCTTCCACCCCCTCTGCCCCCACTGACAGGCTCTTAAATTTATATGCCTGAAGACGTGCCCGATTGGTCTCTACACTTGTTTATAGGCTGTTGTTTGAGCTTGGCCCGGATAGCCTCTTTCTCCCCCCATGTCTCTCTCATCCTCTCTCTCTCTCTCTCTCCCTCTCTCTGCCCCTCTCTCTCTCTCTCTCTCTCTCTCCCCTTCCTCCCCCGCCGCTCTCCCCCACGCCAGACCCAGACAAAACAAGGCAATGAAACCGGGTGACAGATTGGCCTGATAAAGTGCTAATCGTTACACGCGCTTTAAAGGCCGCCCACTGAGGGGGAAAAGGGCCACAGTTTCGCCCGCTCGTCGTCTGATTGAGATATGAGAGGAAGTGTCAACAGCGGCAGCTGTTGGCACAAACAATAGAAGACAGGGAGAGATTGGGCGAGAGAGAGAGAGATTGGGCAAGAGAGAGAGATTTGGCGAGAGAGAGAGAGAGATTGGGCGAGAGAGAGATTGGGTGAGAGAGAGAGAGAGAGAGGGATAGATGGGTGGATTGGTGAAGGTGGGGGGGCAGCGAAGGCTTTTGAGTCTGAATGGATCACCCAAAATACAAAAGCTTCACGTAAAAAGTTTGTCTTAATACTTTCCAATCTGAAATATTGTGTGTGCGTACGTGTGTGCGCGTGTGTATACTGCCAGTAGCACAAAAGTGTTCCCTGAGGTCATTAGATCAGCAGAAGTTAAAAGCAGAGGCGAAAAAACATTTCCAAAAAGTGTTCCCACTATAGGGATTAGGAATGCACAGCGTGGTCTGAAGCACCAGTGGAACCACACACCCACAGAACCGCAAATTGCAGAACTCAATCCGAGACCTTTGATGGTTCTCGCCGTGACAAGTGACACTAGCCAGAGACGGTGGGAACAGCCGTGTTGAAATATCAAATCTGAAGCCCCACATCATTGGCTGAAACGCAAAGCAATTAGCTCAAACCCAACGCCATTGGCTGTTCTGCAGGACCTAACTGTAAACAGTTGACACAGAACACAACCACAGTCACGTATTTGTCTTTCGTGTCATTGAGCTGTGGGGTTGTGGGGACCGGAGGGGAGTTGAGACGTTATTGGAGAGGTTCTGGTGTTGATTAGAATATAGGATTTGTCTTTTTTTTTTACGTATCTCTTTTGTAACCAAGCCATGCCTGGATGTGTACTGTACCGAACCAACAAGAACACACAGAAAGTGAAAACGTTGCCAATAGTTGAACTTAAAAAAAATAAAATATAATCTACATTTAATAAAACTTGATGAAGTGAGTTTAGTTGGCAAGCTACACCATATGCAGGATTTAAAAAGAAAGGTTGTTAGGGTTAATGCAGGGATCAAAACATTACTGCATTCCTAGCACATATGTCTTAGACAGACCCCCCAGTAGGAGAGGAAATGTGCATTTTTGGTTCCAGGCTAAAGCCCTGATTAATCAAAATCAGATCATTAGGATTATAGCTGGGATCATTAAACACAGTCGCTCCCTTCCCTTTCTTCACACAACGCAAAAAAACAAGAACATGTAGTGCTTTGTATATTTATAGACAGACAAACACAGACAATTGGCAGAAGAGACATTATGATCCCTCATAGCTCTACAGGCATGATCATGTTACAGTGGAATGATATTGGAAAGAACCAATGAGTCGCAGCACTTCTTTTCAACTCAGACATCAGTTTGAATCTGTCCCAAATAATGAAATGTAAGTGTGCGCGTGCATGCGTGCGTGCGAGTGTATGTGTGTGTGTGTGTGGGGGGGGTGTTCTTACAGCCATGTCACAGCACTCGTGGCAGCAAGTCAAGCCCATCGTGTTGTGAAAGCGTGCTCCGCCCCCTCTTCCGGCTCCCGCAAGCCTCACGACCTTTACTGTCCCTGTTCACGGCGCTCCCGTTTCCAACTCTGTTGTCGCCACCGCCGCTACTGTTCTCGTTGTCGACGCTGTTGTCGTCCTCGTTTTCTCTGTGACCTGTTTTGTGTGTGTGTGTGTGTGTGTTTGTGTGTCCCCTGCCACGCAACACGTGTGCTCCCTTACCTTTTCTCTTCTGTTCCTCACAGCATGTGATTGCCATCCCGTGGGCGCCGCTGGCAAAACCTGTAACCAAACCACGGGCCAGTGTCCTTGTAAAGACGGCGTCACCGGTATCACGTGCAACCGCTGCGCTAAAGGCTACCAGCAGAGCCGCTCGCCCGTTGCCCCCTGCATAAGTACGTGGAACCCGGTCTTTTCTGCCCGTCGCCTCACTGAGCCGGCCGCCGTAGAGAGCCAAGCTCTGAGGCCTGGTTCATCTGTGTGCTTGAACTTTGCTACACGTTCTTCTAGAATGTTTGCAAAGGGCACGCACTCTCTCTCTCTCTCTCTCTCTCTCACTCATTCACTCACTCACTCACTCACTCATTCATTCATTCACTCATTCATTCACTCACTCACTCACTCACTCACTCACTCACTCAGGGAAGCGGACAGTCATACTTTCCTTCTGTACCACTGGTTTCCTCAGACAAGCATTTAGTCACAGTATTCTGATCAACCATTACATCTGAAAACTCAAATAAACACCCCGTTAAAACCAATCTCGCGGAATCGCTGTGAAGCCTCTCATTCCCCATGTTGACAGTCTCCTCCCCTTTTAATCGAACAAGCCCTTCCTTTAAATGTTACTGCTCTCCCAGTGGCTAGAAAGGAGGGGGTAAAAGACCAGTGACAAGGCCGTATCCATCGACATCGACAAGGCCAACTGGAATGTTGAATAAAACATTTAAAAAACATTATCTTAATGAATTATGCCTTTGCTTTCAGAATCCAAGCCATATGTTCTTAAACGGTGCTTTCGGTCAATACAATTGCATGTCAGTGATATATATAAAAAAAAAAGCTCTCATGAAATGAATTTTTCAGAGGGGATATTCTTGGCCACGGTCCAAGCCAGCGGGATGCATTAAAATGAAAATCTTTTGGAATTGGATATGTTTTAAAGTCTAGTCACAGCTTGGAGGTAAGGTACCTGGGGAGGTATAGCACCAGACAGCGGTTTGCTGGAATAACTGTTGATAAATCTGTTACTGGCCTTTCCTTTAAAACTTGTGACACTGAAACGTTTTGACAATTTGAGTTTTAACAGAAAGGGTTCAAATGCAGTCATATCACCGACTGAACATAAAGTACCTTCCAATCTAGAGGGCCGTAAATCAGACAGCATTTGTGGATTATGAAAAACAGGCCCATCGTTTTATGTCTGCTACACATCCGGGATCCTGATTGGCTACCAGAGTTTGGCAGGTGGATTAGGATTGACACAGTAACCAATAGGGTTTAGAACGAAAAAGCTTTTTTTACCTTTCACAAGACAAACTCTTTGATTCTTTGTGAAAAACACAAAACTAATTATGCCTAAAAAAGGATGACTATCACAGGTCTATAGATAAAGTTTTCCATTTAAGACTTTTACATCCAGTAGAGTATATTGGTATAACCAGAGAGGAGGAGTTGTAACCAGCCTAACCGAATCAGAGGTGCAAACCTTTTGATCACAAGACTTGATTCTTTCTTTCTTTACCACAGATTCTTTACCTATTCACTGCTTTTGTGCACGGTTTTCTTTAATGTGTATCTTATCGAATCTTGCCACCTTTTCCTTTTATCTTTCCGTCCAGGACTTTAATCTGCGCTTCGGTGTCCGTGCTTCCCGTCGCTGCTTACACACCTGTCTCAGTGGCTTCAGACCCCTTTGGCTGCCAGTGTAACAAATTCCATTGTGTTTCATATCTACTGTCTGATCATTTGGAGATAAGAGGAGTTCTCTTCATGCACGGCTTCCTTCAGTGCCTTCCTGCCTCCGTGAATAGCCCTACCAGGGAGGTGACGAAGAGCCGAGAGAATCAAGCCTTAGACGTAGAGCGCCGGCGCCGGGCACCTCGTCGCGGGGCGAAGGAGGGAGAGAGACTTGAAACTCGCTTTAGATTTCACACACGTCCGCTATCGCTTGTCCAGGTCTCTGAACAGAACGGATCCCTGGGTACGGCGTCCATACTTGGAAGGCAGTTTATCAGGCTTCCTAATATGAATGTTGTACACATGACAGAGTCGGCCTCACTTTTGGAGCCAATAACTGTCCCTTCGTACAGTTAACCCTCACAGCACGTCTAAACCTACTGAAAACGTTTAGCGCTAACACTAAAGCTTGTCTGCTGGAAAATAAACACTTCATATACTCATCTCATTTTTACATATCTCCATTACCAGCTCTTGTGTTTAATTCCATTCAAATGTATCAGCGTGTAACGAAGGCTAACCTTTGTTTGTTTCTCTGCGGTCATTTTCTATTTTTTGGAAACAGAGATTCCAGTTGCTCCTCCGACAACCACAGCCAGCAGTACAGAAGAGCCAGCAGGTGAGTTGGCCCGGTCTTAGCCATGACCTCATGATAACACGTGTGATCCTAATTCCTCTGAAAGACAGGGTTATCAGAACAGCGTTTTGACACTCATGTGTTTAAATGCCACCGGCTACACCTGGATTCTCATAATAGCTTCGGCCATAGAGTGTATTCAGGGTCAACCGAAATTAAGACCTGCTGTCCCATCCCTCCTTCCCAGCCTCCCAGTCTTAGACTCTCCCAACGAAATATTCCTGATTGTGAAATGTTACTTAAAGCAAGCGCAGTTGAAACCGGATCCCTGTTGCCTCCCGCCTCTCGTTCCCCCACTGCAAGTTTATAAATATTAAATCAATTAGCCATGGCCTCGGGACGCAGGTCTTTTAATCTTACAATCTTCGTGTAACTGAAACGCAGTGGGGTCTAACTGGTTCACAGTAGGATGTTGGCACGGCAACACTCCGGGCCTCGTTAAAGTTCATCTGTTGATTTTGTCTCTAAAAGGGAAAAGAGAAGGATTTGGTGGAGGGAGGGAGGGAAAAGAATGGAATTTGGAGTTCTGGCGCTAATCAGAGAAACTAGCTCTTCCTATAACTCATGAGAGGACACAGCTTGTTCAGAGAGGAATGTTTCCATCAAATTATACATTGTATCACCCTCCCACCAGCCACTGTGAAAACACAGCAGCGCTGTGTATATATCATTTCAAGTGCTACTTCCTCAGTTAATTAACATGGTGAGATTTGATGGCACTTCTCCATGAACACCTAGTAAACATGAAAGTGAAGGCGGAAAGAAGGTGTGTGATCCAAGGCGATAAGATCAGAATGTCCAGAAGAAAAGAAAAGACGTCAACGAAGACGTGTCCCTGGGTATTGACGACAGGAACCCGTCGGGGGCGAGCGAGGCCGGCCGCGTCCTTGTGCCTCGCCCCGGGCTGGTGGAAAAAGTAGTCATCTCTGTTGCTTGTTCTGCTTCTCCCAGGCAGACAGAGGAATAGTAGCGTGCGAGAATGCCTTGCAGCTGTTCTCAGACTTCCCGTCGGATGCCCTGATGCTCCTCCGACAGATCCAACTGACAGGGAGTAAGGGTTCTGCTGGTGGTGGAAGTCAGGAGACCCCCCCCCCCGTCCTCCTCGTCCTCCTTTTCTGTCATTCTCTCCCCTGGCTGTTCGGAGTGTTTGCGGTTAAGTGGGTGAAGGATACTAGGTGTTCTCATTTGTGACGCCGTGGCCTTGAACAGTGAACACAGATGTGTCTTAAGAAGGCCTTACTTGTGAATCCCAGGCTGGTTGGCAGTAAAAAGAAAAAGAAAAGCCCTCTTGATTTTAAATCTTCCTCATTAGCCCTGCGTGACATTAAGGTGCAGGCATTCAAGGGCACAACAAGAGCTCAAAAGGCACCCATTATGTATAATCCTTTTGAATAAACGGTCTCATCGTACTAATCTAAACCTAGTCACAGAGGCCGTGTAAAGATACTGGCCATGTAGAGCTGCGTAATGCAACCGTCCCCGGGAATTCATCCAACATACGTTAAACATTCCTCAGACGTTGGAGAAATCGAGAAGTTGAAATCAAGCAGTTGCGAGGCGGGTCCAACTTGACCCGCAGATTGTATCGGTCACGTCAGAGTCCGGGAGACTGACCCGGGTCCCGGTGGGACCACCCAGTCTCCTGAACCCGGCGGACGCAAAGCTGCATGCCTTCCTGGGTCTCGGCCGAGCCCGCCTCTGGATAGCTTGGTACGCGAACTGTGATCTCATCTGACATAGGACAGGTAACGGATGACTTTTCGAGCCCCAACCACCGGCCAACCGAACGTCAACCCGCCCAGCGTCCAGGGGAGTGCCCTTTGCGAATAAACACATTGGTCGAGAAAAGGAGAGACGCCTGCGGACGGATACTTTGTCGCATCTCTACGCGGAATCTTTCGGCGATGAGTCACGACATCACTGGGAAGTGTTCACCCCGGGTCCGTGAGGTGGGCGGGGCTAAAAAGGGAGGGGGGGGGGGCAACCTTCATCCTCTGAATGGGCTGATTAGGGGCGGGGCTGTGACAGCTGTGCGGCAGGTGCCTCCCCCCTAACCCAACGGGGGCGGGACGCATTTGTCTCCAGTGACGTGTCCCGCTACCTCCCGGACCACATGGACTGCGTGGAATGCGTGGCTGATACCTCGAGCCGCGAGGCCCAGACAAAACACATATTGTGTGGTTAGGTCACGGATGCGTGGCGGGAGTGGTCCCTCCCCCCTCGGCCCTGCCGCCCCCTGACAAAGATGTCTGTAGCGCAGCGCAATGTGGAAGAGATTAGCAGCCAAGCTGACCACCCTGATATCAACGCCTGATCACCAGCCGGCTGGTGTTCATTAGGTGGAATATGGCACAAAGCGGTTACAAAAGTGGTTCCCGAAAGTGAAGAAAAACGGGCGGCAGTGTCCAGACCCCGTCTGATAAAAAAATAAAAATAATAATAAAAACAACAACACCTGTTTCAGTTGCAAAAGGTTTTGCAACATTGTGCCTTAATTAACATGAAAGGATGTGGGCCCCGTTTATAATTACGATGAGGTGTTTTGTCTGGGCTGGAAGTGTGTAGGATCTGCGGCGAGACTGCAAGTCCCTCCCTGGATATCTGGAACCTGACTCTCCCGGTCTCTCCCGGTCTCTCCCGGAGTCTGCACTTCACACACCCTGTTAACATGGCGCACTGCAGCCCCACAAGGCTTCACTCGTTTCGTGGCGTTTCATTCTCCACAGCCTGTTTCATGCGAGAGGAACTGAGAGAGAGAGAGAGAATTAGCTCGGGAGAGAAATAAGCGTATTCATGGCGTTGTATTGGCGTCTAATTATCAATGACGATGAAATCAACATTGTTGTTGTTGACGACTTGGCAATCACAGCAGAAACCTTGGCCAAAGGCTTTCTTGTTTGGTGTGGTCTTGTTGGTGTGAATCCGGCTACATAGCCCATTGACTCCACAGTAAGTTCATTACAGTAATAGGGATGGCCTAACCCTTATTTTAGCCAATAACCCCCAAAACCAGATGTAGATTTAAAATGAAACCGGAAACACACGGTTTTCCAGGCATACAGTATCTTTAACCTACACAAACAGTTAAAATAATTGGAAAAATTTATTTTCCGACATCTTTCCACCAGAAAGACGCGTTTTCATTGTTTTTGTAATGTCTCGTGCAAGTGGGGTACCTTCCTTTTCCCCTGAAAACCAGATGTTATACACTGCTTTTCTTTTATTCCCGCTACATTAGATTAGCCTTAAACAAACAAACCCAGAGAACAACATGTCATGAATTTTAAACAGACACTTCAACTGGGAAAAGAGAAACGGTCCACAGAATCTGAATGCCCATACTTGCATTCTAAAAAGGAGGCATTCTTTATGATGCAAACATAACACACGTTATGTTATCTGAATGAAAAAAATACATATATGCAGTGTAAAGCATTTCCTTTTTGGTTTTGATCTAGTATAATTACCTGTACACTACGAGGAGGAAGACAATCTTGTTTTCCAGCTCACACGTTTGAAAAAAGCCAATAAATAAATTGACACTGTACCAACATGAACAAAAGGCTGAAGTCAGTTTGCTGAAATTTGTTGCTCACAGGATTTGTTTAATTTACAGTACCATCTACACAGTATATGCAGGACTAACAACACAGTATGCAGTAAACGTGAGGCAAGACAGATTTCAGACACAGAAAGGGAGAGGGACAGAAAGAAAGACAAAGAGAAAAAGAAAGAATGAATGAGAGAAAGAAAGAACAAAAGCCTTAAAAGAAACAAAGCACCCTCTCTTTGGACAGGGTCCAGACTATTGCTTTGGTTCCAGCGACCCAGGGCCACTGTGGCTATAATCTAATTACATGCTTTATTTGCTACAATTTGTTTCTCAATCAGTCTTGTTCAGGAAGGAGAAAGAAGGAGAAAAGCCTCACCCCTATTTACACCTCCTTGTTCCAACTGAACAGGTCCATGTCACTGGGCCTGTCTAGGTCTTAGCCCCACTTTTATCCACTTGGGATCCGAGTATGAATGATGTGCCGAGGACATAGAGGAGCCTGTGAACACCTGTGATGAGGATGCCAATCTGGCGCTGCTAAAAAAGCAACAGGAGTATTTAAGAGAAGGAGTGTCTTTCTCAAGTGTTCTTCAACCCTGCTCAAACAAATGGGGAGACAAATGGAACTACACCTTCCAGTTACTGGGAGTAAAGAGGAGGTGGAGGAAAGGGCCACAAAGGGGAGGAGCAGAGCTCCGGCGCCTCCTGGACTAAATCTACTTCCCCTGACTAGAGGGTCCCGCACAAAGAGTACATTTATCCTGACGATGGGGACTCGCCCATTCCGGTGTATGTATCTGGGGGTCCTCGTCTTGGAGGTACACTAATGGCCAAAGAGAGCTATCAAAGGCAGATATCATTATGCCATCAAGGGGGTTTCTGGGAACAAAAGCAGTCATCTCCACAGGCCCGGGTTGTCATTTAAATGGGCATCAGGCAACTCTCTGCCCGATGCAGACACTCCTCAATTTAATCCATTGTGTCATTTCCCCCCCCCTGCTCACACCTACTCCCCTCCAACCCCATCAGCTTACTGCCGATTTTGGGTTTCTTGAACCCGGCCCCCACCCCAACGACCAACTTCAGCCTCTTTAAGTGTTACACCCCCCCACCCCACCCACCACTGCTAATACACATTCTCCCACCCCCTCTTCTGAGGACATTTTTCCTGGTTTCAGCGTTACCCGGGCAACTTCATTCACCCGGGATATAAAGGAAAGTAAAAGGCAGGCGCGGAGCAAGGATTCAGTCACAACAATGAAGTTTGTTCATATTCAGGAGGGCTGAAAGGTCCCGTCCTCCTCCTACCACCCTATCACAGCTCTGCTTAAAACACACTTTCTGTCCCTCACTTTCTCACTCGTTCTCTCTCACTCTCCCCCCGTTCTTGAAAAGACGGCCCTATTAAAACGTTTTGGGCGGAGGAAAGTTAAGAGGGAGTCGTGCCGATACTGTAGTCTGGATCTAATTTGTGTCGGTTGGAGAGGCAGGGCAGAAAAGAAGAAAACGAGAGAGCGAGTATAGCCTGGCGTCTGTTACACTGTTAGCCGCACGCTAAAGGTGCCTGGCTGAAGGTCAACACAGCGTCGGGCGATCAGGGGAGAGTTGCGCACCTTTTCTGTCAAGGTTAACCCAGGCAAGGGGGCTGTGGGGACAAATAAACCTGAAGTCCAACCACTTTATCAGACCTGTCAGTCTTTCCACATCGACGAGCCAAACTCTGTTCATCCAAGCTGCCCTAGGCTGGCCCGATTATGCGTCTACCGTAGTTGCTGAAGCGATGTTGGAAAAGGCTAAATATCTCAGCCAGCACTGTGAAGTCCCGGCGCTCCCTAAAGTGGGAATCGGGTGAGATCTTTGAAGCCCTCGGCCCCGGTGAGGAGATCTGGGACAGACCCCCCCCCCCCCCCCGCGGGCCCGATGCAGACAATGAGCCTTACCGCGTGAGATACTATCGATGGCGGTGCAGGACCGGACGCCAGAGTGGTTCTCTGAAGAGGTGTCCCGGTCGTTGGCGTGGCCAGCAGCCTTTCAGAGGTACACCCATTAGAGCCACAGAGGCAGACAGCCGCGGAGCCCCCTTTGTCTGCTCTCATTTCTATAGGCCTCCTTTCTCCTCAACGCCCTTATAAGCCCTGTTAGAGGAGGACACAATTGAACGTGGCAGAAGCATATCGCCAGTAAGCTCCAGGAATTCTGAAGATGTCTCCACACTGTTTAGAGTCTTTAGAGTCTCTGCACTGTTTGTCCTGGTCCAGTCCTAGTTGTTTTAACCTAGTGTCTCTCTCTCTCTTCCCGTCTCTCTCTCCCTGTCCCAATGTCTCTCCTACTTGCAGACTGTGACTCCTACTGTAAGGCGTCGAAAGGCAAACTGAAGATCAACATGAAGAAATACTGCAAGAAAGATTACGGTGAGTTGAGTTGCGTCCTATGTATGACGCGGTCCGCGCTCCATGTTGGGATCGGTCATGGGATCATTGGGATCGGAAGCTCCCAGCCGGCCGAGGGAACTCTGCTAGGTCTCACACCCGTCCTGGGGTCATTTTAGTGACGGCTTACTCCGGCTTTTCAAGAAGAAAGTCAAAGGATGGCGGGGACAGGCCATCAGAGGGAAGAGCTTAGGCTGTGAGGATGACCGGGGGGGCTGGGGGGGAGGGCGAGATGATAGACAGCCCAGCAGGTATTTAAGGGCAAAGTGGATCAGGGATAAAACAAAGTCGCTGTGAGGGACAGTTTGGGTGTGAACCTAGAGGTCCTCATTAAGAGGAACTTAAAGGTATGAGCCTTTTCGGACAGGAATGCCTGAGGACGGCCCATCCGGGGCAGCCCGGCCATTGAAAAGGATGAAAAGGTGCTTAAGGTGGTTAAGACCCTGGTGAAGGTTGTGGAGGTTTGACCCCGACCTGATTGAAGCCAGTCTGTTGAACCAGTGAACCAGGAAGGGGCATCCTGCCTGAAAATACCTCCGCACATTGAATGAATGACAGCCAGGCATTGTTCTGTTTGGGGATGGAGTTCGGGGGTGTGGACTCAGCCAGGCATAGTGTCAGGAGGAACTGACAAATGTAACAATGTTTTGTGCAAAAAAAAAAGAAAGTCTCTATATCCACTTTAAATTCATGTATTTTAAGCGATTAAAGAGGCAGTGAAATAAGCAAAACCCCCACTGCAACCTCTTTATTAGTGGAGTTAAGTACATTTTTGCCGCGCCATGCATTTGTTAAGCGGCGAAAACCAGGAGCTCTGTGGATCATTGGTCATCGGCAGCTTAGCTTGTGGGTGAGCTAAAGCGCCGGGGCTGGTTCTCCGTTGAATAGGCTTTCAGAACCAGCCCAACCAGCGGTCAGGAACGGCCCTGTCCTTGTCCTACCTCCCAGGTCCAAGCAGGTGCGTTACGGAGCTTCCGAGGCGTCCTTTCCAGGGCAGCACTAAGGACGGCGAGTCCTGATAAACGCTGTGGGGTTTAGAGTGAGATGCGGGACCTCGCAGTGGGACTCCTCTACCCCTATCACGTCTCCCACGGGCCACCAGGGAAGGGGGGGTGGGGGTGAGTGTCACCAGAGTCAGTGAGAGGGGGGGACTTGCCGCTGGTGCCCATGACCGATCCCAGCACCACCCAGACCAATGGAGTACCCCACAAGTCTGCACATGGACGCGTACATTACATGTCGAGTGAACGGCCCTGAGCTTCAGAGCACGTTGGGGAGCCTGCGGTAGCAGCCCCGCTGTTCCTACTCTTCCAGCTCTCCTCAATTACCAATTACAGGCCATTTCCTCCACCCTCCCACTACAGCCTTCTGGGTGAACATGATTCTTACCCGTCGCAGTCCTGCCAAGGCCTGGGCCTAATCCACTTTCTCCCTGCCTCGCCGTACCTCAGGGGGGCTTTGTATGGGCCCTGTACAGGGAAAAGACTCGCCGCGACGCTTTTTGCACTTCAGGAAGTTGGGGGTAATTCCATTTGTTGTACCGGAGGGTCCCCGGTGTGGTGGATTGTGAGCGAGGAGCAGTAGGAACACGGCGTTGCGCTCCGCCTCGGGCCCATTCTGGATAATGTATAGACGCGCGGTCCAATACGTGGACACACTCCATCCTGCATGGAGAACCACGGGGTGCTTGGATACAGCCATTTTTCCACACAAAAGGACTGAAAAAATAGTGGAACCGGGCCTTAACAAAAGGTTGAGTTGTCTTCAGGATCTCAAGGTTTTTGTCTTGGGCTGTTGTACAAACACAAACAGAGAGCGCCTTCAAGTGGTGACATCTGGGAATGACAGGGTGACAGAGGACACCTCTAGGGTTCACCAACAGGTCAACAGCAAATTCAAAAAAGCTAATGCTAACAGAAAACTGTAAAACATATTGGGTCTGCTAATGCTAGCAGAAAAGTACACCAGGGCCCTATTCACAAAGCTGGTATTGAACATGACATTTTAAAATCTGCAGTGGAAAATATTTCTCATTTAGACAGATGTGACTTTCATGCTTTCTAATAACGTGTGCGTGCGTGCGTACATGCATGCATGCATGTGCGCGCGATTTGGAGGTTAAGCTAGCGACCCCCAGTGTACTGTAGATCTGAGGTTAAGTTAATGAACCCTGAATTAATGGCTGTGGTTCGATACAAAGAAGTGGCTTCATGTGGCTCTGGAGAGCTGTTGGTGAGCAATAAAGAATATTGTCAGTGTAGTGCTACATTAATTTCTCCATGATAGGATATTTATTTCTCTCTTGATGTCTCTTTCCTTGACCGCCAGAGTAATAAATCACTGTACCACAGACCTACTCCCAAACACCCTTCACAACCATCCCCGTCTTTTAATCAGATCACAAATCAAGTCCCTTGACATCTAACACTGGTCCAGGGAGGGAGGGATTGTGATGACTCCACCAGAATCGGTGCCAAATGGTAACCTCACTTAAAAATCAAACCAAAAAAAAAAAAAAAAAAAAACACGAGAGAACAAAAGAGAACAGAATGGAACGCTGCCCTTGAGGCTTGGACAAAATATATTACGTTCAGTTTTCGGTCCCCAGCGGACGGATCGCACAGCCAGTCAGGGCGCTGGTCTGCACCCGGAGACCAGCGCCCTGACGATAAACTCACACGCCCCCCGTGGACACAGGCGATTGGCCACTGTCTGTCTGACACCCGTCCAGGCGAGCTCGGACTCGGTGTGGCATACTCCTCCCTCCCCTCGTCTCTCCGTCCTCATACTGAATAGCTGAAAGAGACGTCTAGGCAACGTTTGTCGGAGGAAGGAAAAGGGAGTCCATGGGAAACGTCTGACTCAGTCGAACTGAAGTATTTTGTCCCGAGGGTGCCATAGTAACCGTGGCGGGGACCATGAGGCCTGTCTGTTTGCCGATGAACAGCGGGTCAAAGGTCGGGGTAGCAGGAAGGAATGGAGGAGCGGATAAGGAGCGGGGCAGCTCGTGTGTGTGCCAAGAGGACAGGGAATTGAAAGCGCCGTCACCTTCCCTGAGCTGGAAACGTGAACCAGACACGATGGGAACAGGTAACCGTAGTGGTAATGACTCCTCAGTAACGCTTTCTCCCCTCCCCCTCCGCAGCTGTTCAAGTGCACATTCTGAAAGCGGACAAGGCCGGCGAGTGGTGGAAGTTCACCGTCAACATCATCTCCGTCTACAAGCAGGGCGAGAGCCGCATCCGCCGCGGCGACCAGTTCCTGTGGGTGAGGGCCAAGGACGTGGCGTGCAAGTGTCCCAAGATCAAGCCCGGGAAGAAGTACCTGCTGCTGGGCAACGACGAGGATTCCCCAGGGCAGTCCGGGGTGGTGGCCGACAAGGGCTCCCTGGTCATCCAGTGGAGGGACACATGGGCCCGCCGGCTGAGAAAGTTCCAGCAACGCGAGAAGAAAGGCAAGTGCAAGAAGGCATAAGAGGATATGACCGATGACAGCTGGAGCAAAGCAATGGAACACAGGACAGCACGAAGGAGGAGTAGGTGTGGAAAAAAGGAGAGACAGAGGGAGAGGAAGGCAGAAAGGGACTGTGCGTTGTCGCTGCTTTTTTGAGTAGAAGCATGAAGAGAATATTATTAGGATTATTTTTTCTAGTGGACTTTTGTGAAGGAACTCACCCTGCAGATTTGGTGTCATTGTTTTGTTCTCTGAGATTTTATCTCTGTGGATTTGCCAAGTTTGCACCTATTACCAGTATATATAAAGTCAAGTTTTTATTTTCATAAAATTCCTTGTCCTTACTTTATGAGCATTCTTTGTTTGGGAAGACGAACCAAATTAAGCCACTCATTATCACAAGCTCTGATACAGCTCTGTGCAGTTTTTAGGTTTAGTTTATTAGTTAAACAATATCACTGACAAACCAGCCTGCATCATCAAATATCCTCACTTCAACCGTCTCTGTTGAAACAGTGTGACTTATGACAGTGCAACAAATATGTTTACTTGCAGAAAGCTCTATACAATAACTGTTTTTGCACCTTGGAAATGCATGTGTGATGTATTATCAAATATAGTGCCTTCTGAAAGTATCCAGAACCCTTCACTTTCACCACATTCCTTTGTGTTATAGACTTAATTTATAATTGATTAAATATATTTTTGACAAAAATCTACACACAATACCCAATAATGACAAATTGAAAACTCATTTTTAGAAATTTGTGCCAATTTACAGACAATAGAAAACTGAAATACCTCATGTATGTAAGTATCCAGACCCTTTATTCAGTACTTTGTAGAAGCTCCTTTGACAGCAATCAGTCTTCTTGAGTTCTTGGTTATGCTTTAACCAGCTTTGCACACATGGATTTGTGCAGTTTCTCCCATTGTTACTTGTCAATCTTCTCAAGCTCTGTCAGATTGTATTGGGAATGTTGGTGAACTGGGATCTTCAGGTCTCCCCACAGATGTTCCATTGGGTTCTCATCCTGGCTTTGGCTGGGCCACTCAAGGACATTCACAGATTTGTCCTGAGGCTTCTCCAGCATTGTCTTGGCTGTGCGCTTTGGTTTGTTGTCGTCCTGTAAGATGAATCATTGCCCCAGGCTGAGGTCCTCTGTGTTCTGGATTAGGATTTCTTCATGGATCTCTGTATTCTGCTCTGTTCATCCTGACCTGTCCATGAGAAGCGGGATGGCAGGGATGGTATTAGTCAGGTGATGAGTGGCACCTTGTTTTCGGGAGACATAGCACTTGGCATTCAGGCCTAATAGTTTGACTCAAGTCTCATCAGACCCGATCATCTTTTTCCTGATGCCCTCAGAGTCCTTCAAGTGGCATGCCACATGTCTTTTACTCATGTGGCTTCCGTCCAGCCATTCCACCATAAAGCCCTGATTGATAAACTGCTGCTGAGATAGTTGTCCTTCTGGCAGGTTCTCCCATCTCTGAAGAGAAATCTTGAAGCTCTGTTTGAGTGGCATTGGGTTTTTGGTCACCTCCACGACCAAGGTCCGTCTTACCCATTTACTTAGCGTGGCTGGACGGCCAGCCCTAGGGACTGTCTTTGTGAAACCAAACTTCTTCCATTTCACAATGATGGAACGCAATGTACTCCTACCTCCAAAGCTTTAGCAATGTTATTATAACCTTCCCCAGATCTATGCCTCAAACCAATTCTGTGAGGTCTGTGGAGAGTTACTTAGATTTCATTGCTTGGTTGTTGCTCTGACATGCACTGTAAATGTGGGACTTTATATAGACACGTGCCTTTCAAAAAAATTTCAATCAACTGAATTTGCCACATGTGCTCAAGTCCTAGAGACAACTTAAGGATCAAACGACACAGAAATCATCGGAGCTCAATTTACTTATGTAAGAGTTTTCTATTTTAATACATATGCACACTTTCAAAAATATTAATGTTGTCATTATGAAGTTGTGTGTGGATTGATGGCAATAAATACATGTGAAATTATGAATTAAGTTTGAGAAAAAAAAATGTGAAGAAAGTGAAAGTTCCAAATGCACTGTAAATTATTTTTCCGTTTTCATTTCACCTAGTCAATTGGAAACTTATGTGACCTAAAACACATTTTCAGCTATTAAAGGTGACATATTGTACATTTCATTGAATGTTGGTCCCAAGATTCAGTCAGGAGAATAGCAAAAAAAAGTGCACATATGACTGCAGCATTGTTGATTGAAGCTTAATCAAGCATGTTATTTTAAATCTACACATTAGTTCTAGAACTTCAATTTCAGTATTCAGAATTATGTATAATGAATGTTGATTGTGGTGGGTTAACACTCTTGTATAGTTTCAAATTGCATGTAGATCCGTCTCTGAAGAGACTAGACATTTCATTTCTTTACAGGTGCTGCTGTCTAATTTCATAATTAGTGTTGTTAATAATCACTTTATGGATTCTCAAGATGACCATGGACTGCATAAAAACTGCATAAGAACAGCTGAATGTTCCGGACTTCTCCAGCATAGGCCAATCCTTCTAAAATTCAATTTAGGATCTTGAATTTTATGTTTATCATGTTTTCCTTGTGAATATTTGGTTCAATTATATTTCATTTTTGAGTCATTGTGAGCCAGTCGTTCGTAGTTGTGTGGTTTTTCCTCATATTCCCCAGATTTGGTATCCAGAGGTTTTAAAAAATGTGATATTGAAGGTGTATAATTATGAAATAGAAATTCACATGACCATTATCATAATTACACAGTACACATGCTTTAGACAAAACCAAAAGGAAACATTGCATGGTTGTAATTGATACCTTATTGTACCTATGGTTTAAATAGATTAGCTACAACACTAGGCCCTGTGTGTGGCAAATCTGATTGTTTTTACAGAACTTTTAACCAAGCAGTGCATTGTGTGAAAATATTGGTACACATATTGAATTGAAAGTGTAACAATGTAAATATTTATATAACCTCTCTATAGGAACATTATTTCGTAATGCTGTATGCTATTCACCGATCTGCACAGAAAGGTTTTTGAGTGTTGATACAATTACCATATTTTAGGTGCCAAGAATTCAACGTCTGACACGACCAACACATTTTTTTTTTTATACAAAAAAAGTAATGAAGTAAAAAAATACAAAAGAAAAAATAAATAAGTGAAGCATTTGTAATTAACACAAGCCACCTACTCCAGGTACTAAACAAAGGGGTTGGCAGACAGCAATTCAAAATCTGTATAGGTAGTATTTGTATGTGAAAATGATCTAGAGTTTAATAAGTTTTAACGTCAACGTATTGATTGTAGATTCTCGCAAGCCAAGCGAATGGACAGAGAGCGCCACTATGAACAGTATTTATTCTGTTGTTGTACCGGGGCAACGAAATGGACCAGTGTCAATTTACCTCTTTGCCGGCAAATTAACTGTCCCAGAGTAAAGAACGTTTTTACACAAGCATGATCAGATCTCTAAATTTGTTTGCTTCATACCACTTCTTCCCTGCCTAACTACCCATAGCTCAGTCTTGTTCACAGGGCATACAGCATATTTTACATTATGGATGGAAGCATGTCACTCTAGATTTTGTGGAGAGATCTAAGGTGTGCCCTATGCCATGGTGGGGGCTATTTGACAGCTGCAGACATCCTTCAATGTCTCTTACAAGGTTGTCAAATTAATTATGTTCAGAGCGATCCGCCGAGGGAATAATGGAGGACTCAGAGGAAAAACCATGTAATTCAATCACCTGATTATACTCAAATGAAAAAAATTTTTTTTTTCTTTTGTTTCTAACTACTCAAGATGTACATTCAGGGTTTAATTGCGAGCATCTGTGTTCCATGCAGTTTGTCAGTGTGTACAGATCATTCATATATGCTTTGTGCTGGTGTCTTCTTGCAAAGTTTTAGATGGCATATTACACATATTTATACATATATTTACATGAAACAGCCTCTCATTGTTATATCCATACTTGCGACATTACATGTAAATGTATCTCTGTTTGGCACAAAATATATAATCAAACTTCCAGCCTTTTGTTCCTCTTTTGTCTCCACGATGTACATTTTAGATTTCCAGGCAATGGACTGACTTGCTCTTTGATCGAAAATGACTTCCAACAGACATGTCAAAACATTGCCTTTGTTCATACTATGAATTGTAAATGTTGTTTAGCTGTGTTGGCCTTTGCGAGACCTTTTTTGCAATGTTTTGTTTTACGATGTGTACTAATATATTATGGTTATTATATATGGATATATTTAATGACACGAGGCATTGTGGATTTCATTTCATTTTATTGTTGCCTTTTTTTTTTTTTTTTTACTTGTTTGTGGTTGTTTAGATGGTTGTGATTTTAAAAGAAGCAAATGATAACTACTGAACACCAAGCTGGTAGAACTAAATCCAGAATTCAGTTGAAATAAAACTCTTCTTAAGACGCCATCGGTGTGCCTTCTGTCTTTCCCTCTTCGGTCTTAAATCACTGCTTAATGAAATGCTCAATGTCTGCTTTGGATCTCTGAAGCTGTAGTCTTGGACGTTGCACACACATTTCAATCAACAGCTCCGTCTATGACTTTGGGCAGTGCTGGCTGTAGACGTAATAGTCTTGGACCACCATGCTCAGACCAATACTGGGACAGCTTTCCTTGTAACAGGCACCGACACATGCAGACATGCATTATCCCACAGACACATGCGTTGCATACATTATTCCTGCTACATTGCCAATATCAGATAACACGACAGCGGGTTGGATGTGAGTCTGGAGAGTTTAATACCAATAATACAATTATTTACAACAAGGAGTCCACGGACTGTGCTGTTAACTGGAAATGTCATTTATTACAAATTACAATGTCACGTCGAGCTGAATAGATTTACAACGAGAAAGGAAAACCAGTTGTGTTTAAAAGCCTCCCAGTAGTTTGTGTTATTTAGTCTGGCTGGCGTTATTCTATAAACATTATAAAATCCCAAGACAAATGATAACATTAGAACTGCTGGCAGGTAAATATCGTAATGATACGTGTGTGAGTGTTGCAAAGCTTGTGGAATTAGCGAGCTGGACCGGTCGTTATGCCTCAGCCCGCTGAAATAATTATGAAAGGAATAGACCCCCAATGGGAGGTCCTACTGCGAGGTCAGTGCTGCTAGCTACCCAACCAACACCCACTTAAGAAAATATGGCAGAGGTTAACAGTGGAGTACAGTGTATGTTTTCATACCAGGGTAAGGAAATGTACAGGGAGGGAGAAGAAAGGAAGACGGGAAGAATGTGTGTGTTAACAGGACAGAAGAGTGGTGTGAGAGGGCACGAAAGAGGGCACAGCGTCTCAAAGGCGAACCGCTGATCCAGAATCAGGTCTGCCTCGTCCGTCCGATGTTATTCACTGTGATCCTGAAGACAAACCTGACCTTAAATCAGCGTGCCTGACGGGCACCCACACAAGCGCCTCTGCGCCTCCTATCCCCCATAGGCTCTCAACGCAGGCTCGGTGGTCATTCAGACGCTCCCCTCAGCCTCCTCGGGATTAGGTGGGCCACGCGGCGATCACCACGATGGCAATGAGGAGGAGCACGATCACCACCTGCATTCCTGAAACACAGAGAGACGCCGCAGGGTGAGCAGAAATCAACACAGTCAGTCCCTTCACAAGAAACCTGCCCCGCTTTACTTCCAGTAGACAGAAAAATCCAGTGAGACAATTCCAGTGAGACAGGTCCAGCAGATAGACAGGCACGGCGAGACGGGTCTGGAGAGAAGGTTCTAACGCCTGACAGTTCTATTGAGAGCGAATTCCAGATATTGTTTCCATTCGTCTGGTTCAGGTGAGGCTGGACGGTCATAGACCAGAAGACAAGGTGGTAGCAGAGCAATCAAGACTAGACTTGAGTAGGTCTGCCTGGGCCCACGGGAGAACCACGGGAGAACATCTCCGCCCTGATCTCCAGCGCCACTGCATTACCTGTTCACCGGTTTCAATACGACTATTTAAACGACACGTTTATATGCAATATGGAGCAACGCCAGTTTTAACAGGGCAGATCACACGGCGGTGTTCACACGTTCCTTATTATTGTACCCTGGGTGGAACCTCAATGTCTTTCCCCCAATGCAGCAGAGGCAGAAGTGACCTTTAAGATTATAGCTCCTTCATACTCTGTGAGAAGCTCTTCGTGCCACGAGACAGAAAAACAATCCAGCTGTTGAACCATGCAAGGATCAAATCAAAAGTTAAAAAATCCGGGCTAAGACCGTAATTTGAGCGTTGAACTGGATTCATTTTCAAAAAAGTAGAAATGATAGTTATTTTGTAGATGTGTATTGATTTGATCGGTTGGAATTGTAGATGGCTAGCCAAATTCATATTCACCAATCAATGGGTTTTGCAGTTGTCCAAGGCCAGTCGTCTAACCTACAGCTGTTTCATATCCTGAAATCCATCTACGGCGTTGAAGAGAATGAAAGCACTGCTGAATCCCTTGTGTCACATGCGTCATAAACAGAAAATGCCTCTCAACTGCCATGGGCTTTCATGGAAGTAAGGGATATTTCTCCCCCCAAACATGCCACAAACTTCAGTAGATATGGAAAACCTTCTAGAAGGGTGCGTTGAGCTGCCCCCGCTGGAGGTTCTCTCCTTGAATGGCTTCACCATCGCGTGAAGATTTCAAACAACTGCGCGTCAGAGAATCTGATGGCTTGACGGCTGTCGACAGTCTCTCACTGACTCAAGTTGCCATTGTTATTTTGCATTGCGGCTGGTATGTTCCCTCCCGGCCTTTTCACTTTTGGGTTTACGTTTCGATCATAGTTTGGCTCTCTCACTGACACAGTTCTGCATTTCCCTGAGCCGTGTAACGGCAGTCAGGTCCGTAGGGAGGGACATGGGAAAACCACGCTGAACTTATTGTATGGTGATCTTAAATCAGGTTGAATATAAGTCATTATGATTTTAAAAGGGACACCTGGTCCATGATGGGGTGTTATGAGACGTGAAGGTTGGATGTGGACAGTCCAAAGGTCTGGTTGCCTCGTTGGTTGGTAACACCAGTCTCACCCACCTATAGGATTTCTTTATTGGACAGTGTGGCAGAGCTACTGCAAGGACACACTCCAGAAAAAGGGGTTCTAAAACTCTTCTTTGGACTGTCCCCGCGGCGGATCCTCTTCTGAATGTAGAATAATTAGGCTTCCAGGTAACAATCCACTGTGGTTCTGCATGGAACCCAAATGGTTCTACCTGGAATTGCTGGCACAAAGCCCAACGCCAACTTCCACATACTCCCAATAATCTACTGCTGGCACAGAGCTCCGCTCCCACTCCAAGGTACTCAAGCTACTCATTTTAATGTATTTATTTAAACTTTCAATAAAACGGTGGCCAATGCTATCCGTTAAAAGCGTCAAGCACGCAGTCGTCCAGCCCTCGGAGTGACCACTGCTCCAGACAGGACCTCTCCACTTGATAACTTACACATGTGAGCATAACAGCAACAATATAAACACAAAGTGGGAACATTCCTCCAAGCACCCTGTGGTGATGACTCTTTAAACACCTCACCCTTAGAGAAATATACACACATAAAGTCCCTACAATTAACCGGGCGTCAACGTGAAGGCTAGAAACACGAGACGACTGACTGTCATCGTCAAATTGAGCTGGAATTGACAGTGGCAGATAAACCTTTCAGGGTGGATTGATGGGAGACATTCATGCACATCACTGGGGAATGAAGTCACATTAATGTTTCCTAACATAAAGTCAGCATGTGTGCCAAGCCACCCAACGAACCAACCGACCAACCCCCCACCAAAGTCACTCCGGACAGAGTAAAGGGTAATCAGAGCGAGCAGTGACAATTGACAGTAATTGAAGGGCAAATAGATTCATATACGCTCTGCCGCTGAACCCAAGTGGTCTGCAGTACGGTCAGCGGTCAGAGTGACCACCCAAAGAGCTTTAGAGATGGCCAGGGCAAGGGAGGATTGGGGAACACCCTTTTGGTGTTTCTGACATATTTGTAAGACAAATGACAACTGGAATAGAAAAGCTGGTTGGAGGTGGAATATTTGGCTCTGCCCTCAACACACCCACACGCACACACAACTCCCCCGTTACTGCCCTTTGCCTGAGGTTCATGGCTGATTTTTAGGACAAAAAAGCCTCAGTTGACCTTTGAGGGGAAAGTGGATTGCGAGGTCATCACTTTTGTAGATAGAATACAGCACGGTTCTCACACTCTGGTAGACTGTTTAATCCAGCCAGTCTATTGTATTATGAATAGTATATTACTTCAGCACACATTGACAAACAATCTGGAATTCCTATACACTCCAGGAAAATGTTGGGAAAGGAATGTTCTTTTCATAGGGGCTGATAAAATCTGTAAGATGTTTATGGAGTTTGAAAGATAAGCAGTAAAGTCCCTGCTGTTTCAGATCTATCTTTTTACAGCCTTCCAATATTCCACTCTTGCCAGCCAAAAACAGGTAGTAAAGGTGAGGTAAGCGTTTGTAAACGTGACAAACCACCAGCTTCAGAGCATGTTACTTACTCCACTAGGTCATGGGTGAAACTTTGTATTCTGAATCGGAAAACAGTAATTTCATTCTTTACTTCAATTGGTTCCCAACAGGGTTGTTCCACCAACTCTCTGCATGTTGAACTTTCTTAATTTTATTTTCATAAAGAGTACATGTAAAATGTTATATAAAAATAGAGAGGTAAAATAAAGAGACTATATTGCCCAAAACATTAACAGACTTAACCTGTACCAAAACATTTTGTAGCCTGTCTTTTTATGGGTAACAGACTTCTAGCATATTTATCTAAGTGTTACAAGGTCAACCATACCAAAATGTTTTAGCCTACCGATCTACGCTTAACGGGATTGACGTTATGCTCAACCAATTCAGTTTTCCACCACAAAACATCTGAAAATTATGTAAATATCATTTGACAATTATTTGTTCAATGATTAATTTGTTAGAACATATGAGTTTAGTTGCAATATATATGTTAAGATATATATATACACACAAATATGAACATTACATTAATTAACGAACTTCCGATTTGAGGACTATTTGGGTTTGAATCTGAATTTTAAAAAGCTGATTTCTGGCAGTTTAGTGGGTCTTTATTGACACTAACTGGTCGATTACTGGATTTTTCAGATTAGTCAATATGTCATAAAATAGAACAGGCTCAGTGGTGATTCGATCTTTAAATTTGAACTTACATGCACCTATTCTTAAGAGTGTGTGCATGTGTTAGGAGAGCAAGAGCGGCACTCAAGCTTTCACACGCCCAAAGGATAAGCCCGTGGACAGGAGAAAGTGGGGCTGCTTGGCCCCAATATGCCAGAGATGTTCAAGCCCTCAGAAACTCACACCACCCACCTAGGGCCCTTTGGTGTTAAGGGGTAATCTGCCTTTGTAATCCCACATCCCACAGCCAGGCCCTCCTTCACACTCCCCAGTCCGCAGTAAAGGAAAAAGTTACTCCGTAAAAAGAAGGCTTAAATTCTATTTACTTTTTATTTGACAGCCTTATTAATTTCCCCATTTTGGTAATGGCATAGCTCAAACACTGTTTAAAAAAGGTTCAAGTAACTGCCCAGTGTTTCTAGATTTCTACGAAACATGACCTGCAATGACTTACAATAGGAGTGGAATTGGTTTCCTTCCAAGGTGCTCTTGATGACTGTCTAAAAATGTGCTCAAGGATGTTTGCGAAACTAGCTTTTCGGTGATGGAACGGTATGGGCGTAACCGAAAAGCACAAGTGTGGGAAAAAATTGGTCATTAAAAATATTAATGAGAGTACACCACTTATTGGCCATCTTGTCCTTCTGTAGGCCTTCCTTCCCAGGACTATTATATCATAGTTTATGGCATTTATGACCAGGTCTGTTTTTTTCCTCTATTTTATGCCCTGGCCACAAATACGTTTAGGGTGGCACGAAAAACGGATTTGGTTGAGTTAACAGAATATTTCATTTTCACACAGATGTCTACTCTTACTTTAACCCCACCAACATTAACTGCCGCAAACTGAAAATACGCTACATGATTTTTCACCGTAACCATCAGGCTATCCGACCATCATTTAAGTCACGTTTCCTCGTCAACATAATTCACCACAACCCTGATGGCTAGTGGACACCTACCTCCAAAGTAACGTTTCAACAAGATCCAAGATGTTTCACAAGCCTGCCCTGAGATGCAGCCAGGCCCCCGTTGCTGGCAGATGAATCCATCACAGTTTACGTTATGTTATGTGGGTCCTCCCTCCCCTCAGAGGAGAGCTGACCCTTAGCCAGGCGCAGCCCGAGCTAGTCCAGCGTTCAGCTTGCCAACTACACACGAAGGTATGTAGGATTTTCCACAGCATTCTCCAGTCACTCATTACTGTATTATTGACTTGCTCCTTGCAGAAGGTCCAAGAAGTTGATTAAGAATTGATACTCCCCCAAACAAAAGCCTCAGGTTCCATTTGGTCTTTTACTGCAGGGCAATTCATCTAAATGCTAATGCTAAACTGCATTTTGGTCATTAGGCTAGAGTCCAAATCCTAACACTTTTTGTGTATCTTGGGTTTTAGCATAAATCTTCGATAGACATCAACAGGCAATTTACACAACTGTCAATTTGAACGCACATTATTTTAAGTTGGGGTTCCACCCGGAGTGCGAATATTTTGGTATGTTTCTTCGCTAATGAGACGGTTACCAGAAAATATGTCAAATATGCACATCTCCCTGTCAAAGCCATTCTTTCTCACCTATAGGAAAACTCAAGGAAGACATAACACCCAGACCTAGGCTTTGGACAAGCTGGGTTCCAAAAACAAATAAAGCCTGAACTCAGGAATTATCAACACGCTCCCAAGAACAAGAGGGAAAACCATCCAAAACATTTGTGGCATGCCTTATTTTCAATTCTTTCTTTGCACGAGACAAAGACAAGTGTCAAACAAACCGGGAGAGGAGGAGAGGATGGAAAAAGCAGATTTGAAGGAGGTTGGGGGGTGGTGTCGGGTGGTGGATAAGATTTCCATTCCCCATCGACACCCAATTACACACCCCCACCGCCGAAGACATGTATATTGTTAAACACTGGCACTGCAGAGGTGAGAGAGAAGAGAAACTGATGGAGAAACAAATGACACAGAAAGCCTACCGAGAGAAAAGACAGTGAGGTGGTGTATGTGTGTGTGAGAGAGAGAGAGAGACTCCTGGCCTACCCCAAAGGTGCTCTAGAGACTCTTCGTCTGGGATCTTCAAACAAACCTTCACTGGGTGTCATGGTAATGGGGCAGAAATGGCATCAGCTGTTGTATGAGCTGGCCTCCATTGTATCGTATCACCGGAGCTGACAGTTGTGTCCACGCAACCACTGTTCGCCTGTTACTAAGGCCTCCTAGCGCAACAATGCGACCGCGGCCAAGGCGACGCATTACAAGGCAAACAGCGCTCGACTACGTCAACATGCTTTGTCGCACATTCCCGGTCTGGCTGCGCGGGGGCCAGACTATCTCCCACCTCCCCAGCAAAACCAAGCGGGTCGGCCACTGAGAGAAGGAAGCCGGGCATTTGCAAAGGCTAAAGACCAAACAGCCGAGTCGAACAAACCAAAGGGACGGGGTGGGGGCAGAGTAACGGCGAGGGAGGGTCCCGTTGGCAAAGCTTCACAGCTCTTCTTTAGCTCGGCAAACTACCCAACTCCATGAAAGACTGCGAACAGGACAGGGGTGGGGCTGAATTCCCATCCTACAGGCGGGCTCTCGGGTCCTCTTTGAGACCGGTACCAAGAAAGGCTTTTGACTTGCAAGAGTCTGTACTACAAACGGCCTTGTTGAAGCCCCTTGGAAAGAGCAAAAGATTGGGGATAGGGGATCCATTATATTCAATGATTTTCTATAGCAGGGTCATAGAGCTGTAGGTGACATAGACAAGAACCAATCCGCCCACCATTGACTTAATGCTTTTCAGTGCCAAACGCGCTCGTCTCCGTCAATGCCATTGTTGCTGCTCAATTAAGCAGCATTGAGGGCGCCTCTGGTGAATGCAGCAGCACGCCTGATGACGGAGGAGGCTGGAAGCACCCCCTTTCCCGACAAACCAACTCAGGTCCTTCAATCAGCTCCGTCGTGAGATGAAAACATTCGTCATAAACTGGCTAGAGGACTCGCCCCTTCAAAAGTCTTCTCATGGGGTGTTTCGGAGCTCGTGTTCCCGCGGGACCGGTTTAGAGGGTCCTTTCAGGATAAGAGCTCTTTAACACCACATTTAGCCATCATAAGTGACTTAATGTGGAGGGCTCCATTGACTGAGACTCAACAAGGCATTTAAATGAAAAGGAAAGGACGAGTGCATTTCAAGTTCGGGTCTGGTTTTCCCATTACCGAAGGCCTTGAGGTCTCTGCTCCATTTACTAGGCCATTCACAGCAGACTGTACAGTCTTGAGCGCTGCTGGGAGGGAAAGAGGTGGTCGGGGGCGACACTCATAAATCTGGATGAGGGACCGGCGTCTTAACAGTTGAGTTACGAACAGAGAGCCGATCAAATGGCCAGTAGGCCGCAGCGACCCCTGGAGAAGGAGGAGATGAAGGCGGGCTCACCGCAGGACGCCGACTTGGTCTCCACCAGCTTAACCCTTCGCGTCTCGCCGCGGACCCGGTCGTCCGTCTTGTCCACCAGGTGCGCGAGGTCGTCGATTATTTCTGTAAGGGGAGGGGCAAAAAAGAGGGACAAAGTTAGGTAGTAGGCGCAAAGCTTTCGCTTCAGCTCAGTCATACCCGAAGAAGACCATAAGAACAGAAAGGATTTTTATTCTTTCTAGATTTAGGAGACCTCCAGCAGTCAGCGCTCTCACCACTCTCTAATAAAATCACCCTTAATAAAAAAGCTAAAGGAGCAGCAGAGCCTATATAGAGAAAGGTATGCAGGAGGAAAAAAACAACCAGTGTGGAGGGGAGGTGTGAAAGCACTCTTCTCCCGTTCAAAACAATTCACCGGTTTCCTGAATGGCTTTAATCAATGACTTTTGTATGATTTCATGGCAGCTCGCGAAACAGATGCCGGCCGCCTGCGGTACAGTGGGACTTCCTGTCTTCAAGGCCGGCCAGCTGGAGGCCCGTGAGTCATATTGATGAGTCGCTGTAGCAACAGGACAGTCACGGTAGCCCACCTGAGACCACACACGACCGTGTTTGCTGCCATCCAGCGCAAAGTACCGCAGCTCGGCAAGAACCCAGCAGGCCAAATGGATCGACATGAAGTCACGAATGTAATGCTACTCATTACAAAATTTAATTTAAACCGGTTTTGCTCCGGGGGGGGGGGGGGGGGGGGGGTTGTGTAACATGTACATATTACATCAGTTCATTTAACCACTGCAAGGGGCTGTTCTTGAATTACAAAGCGTAAACTGTTTCACTGGCGAGAGCCCTTTGAACATTTTCCAACTGCTGTACTTAACTCATAGACTGAGTAAACCAATTCTTCAAAAATGAAATGCAAACATCAAAAAATATCTGACTATATGAGTTACAAACAGTAAAAGCTGCACGGCTCATTGCTGAAGTTCTACATTTGCTTGTTTATTGCTAAACAGAACCTAAATTGGCCGTTTCGTCGTGTTTGGGGTATGTCTATTGGTTTTAGTTGTGTGACGGGGGCTTGTTTTTTGTTCAAATGGTCTTGATGATAGGTCATTTACAGCCTCCAGCAACCATTGACAGAATAAAATAAAATGCTACAGACACAAACACTGCAGTGTCATGGACTGAAAAATTGTAAAACAGAGATGGAGTCAGAAGGAAAAGGGCTGACAGAAACTCTGTTGAAATATCAACCATTCTGGCAACTCCACAAAGAGCAAATGTGTCTGCCTGACTGAGTGACAGCCTACCCAGTGTAAAATAGCTAAGTTCTTAGAGTTGTATGCAGAAAATTTGTCATTTCTGTTCACTTCTGTCTATTTCTAAGTTCAACTGTTTTAATAGAATAAGTCAATATATTTACAGAACCAGGTACCGAATAATTATGAAAATCTAAAATAACTAGTTGACGGTTATCGTTTCATTATAGGTACTGTATTGCTATTCACTACGCAACTACAGTAATTGGCTTTTAATTTAACACGTTAAATGTAAATTTTTGATATGCAATTGGCATTGGCGATATACACTAGGATTAAGATTAACACAGGAAAAGAGTATTGTCTACTTCTCACAACAAAGCTGGCATTGGCCATAAATAGCTGCTCTTCAAACCCCCTACCTTGTTCACTACAATCAATTCTAAGTTTTCTTTCTTGTCCAGGAAAGGGAAGCAAGGCTATTATCTACTATACATGAATCCTTTGGCTGCCAACTCAAACAAGCTCCTTCTTTCTTTGCAGGAAACTACCTGTTTTCTGAAGTCAAAGAGAAGGTTCTCAAGCAAGTTAAAAAATTAAAAAATAACTCAAATATAATTTGCATCAATCCCGTGAAACAGCAACTGGGCAAAATTATAAAATTCCTGTGGGTTAGTTCACAAGGTCATCGTCAGAATTTTCTTCTCTCCAGGCAAGTTGTCTTTCCTAGTTCAAGATGCCCCTTTGCTGGTGAGAAAACATGTTTCTGTAAGTGGAGTCATCAGTGTTTGACAAGGGAACCTGCCTTCGACCCAACTCACACAATTAAGTTGTAGATAATTAGGGTGAGGCGAGTCAGTTTGAAAGGGGCAAAGGGCGTATGGGAGAGGTAAGGGGCAACAGAGACATGCGTAAAACGTCTCCAGGGACACCCACCTCATCCTAGCATGAGGCAACAATTTACGAGCAGCGAAAAAGAGAGGGAAAGACACCTAGAAATTAGGTTTCACGAGTTTGAGCGGCTATCCCGTGGGATTGGCGGTTTTCAACCCCACAGGCAATGAAGATATTATGTATCGCAGTGGTATAATACAACAACAAACCCGCTCACTTTCCCTCCTCGCATGCCGTGGGTCCAGAGACATAATTCCCAATTTCCTAATGTAGCGCGTTACTCCGATACATGACAGCTGCTCCCCCTGGCTCAGACTGGGCCTATCAGCCACACCACAAAGCGAGGCCTGTTCCAAGTTTAGGTTGTTTATTTTAAATGCTATTACACTGGATAAACGTCCAAACCCACAGTGTGGGAGAGAGCACAGACATAGGCTCCAACACACATGCACAAACACATAGTAATGATGTCATTGGCCCTGCTTCCAGTTGCCAGTGTGCAGTAAGTGACAGTTTGTACGACGACGACCCCGCTTCACATTGGGAAGTAGAGGAAGCCATCTTTCTACACTTGGAGCAGTCACCTAATGTTAGAACTGGGGCAGGGGCTGGGCCAATCACCGCCCTGTACTCGCGTCCCTTACTTAACACTTTCCCCTTGGTCGTCAAGGACCACGGATGGTTAATACACTTCTCAAGGCTTTTTTTTAAAGTCAGTGATCTTGAATTGTGCCCATGGTAAAACTGAGGTATTGATGGCAAAATTCGGATTAGATCTCAGGAGTAACACCTCAGAGATACACCAACTCAAACACGAACAGAAGCCTCAAACATAACTTCTAACTAGTTAACTATGCAGTGCACAGCACATCAACAAGTCTAATGAATAGAGCTCTACACCCACGAATACCCTCAGACACATACCAATGTGTAAACACATCAGACTAACCTTAAACAGCATTCTGAAGTGGAGGAAATAAATCTTTAATAATATTACACAAACTGACAGGTCGGAGAAAGAGCACAAAACAAAAAGAGTTCTGCTTTTGAAATACACAACATCAGTTCTCTTCTGTCACTGATAACACATCAATCAATTCGGTATCATAGCAAGCACAAATGCCTTTGCTAAACCAGCCACACTTTAATTACTTTAACCAAATAGATGTTCTTGCTCTAGCATTCCGCAATAAATGGCAGCAAAACGCAATTAGCAAGTTCTCAAGGGATATCAATGTTTCCATTGTCATCTCATTTGTTTTGCTAGAAACACAATTAAAAACTCCAGGCCCAGATGCCTGGGGGAAAGACCGGAGGGGCAGTTGTTTGGTAGCCAAAAGACAGAGACAGCGGTGCTGTTGAGATTACACGGACGCTTCGACTGACAGGCCAAGTTCACGATCCTGAAAAAAAAAAAAAAGAACAGACGTTTCTTTCCAAATACCAAAACAAAAGGCATGATCCCGTCTTGCCAAATGTGCACGCCCCCTTGTCACCTTGCTCTCCTCCCTTTCTTGCTCTTTCCTTTCTCGATTTCACTCTCAACTACATTTAAAAAAAGAGGAAAGCACCCTCACTTCAGTTTGTTGTTGCTTTCAGGTCGCTTTATTCACTTGGTTTTCCGCGTCTCTGCCCTTCGTACGGTTTGAACAGGACGGAAGGTGTATAAAGCATGCCTCAGTTGACATCACTTGACACAGCCCAATCCCCAACCACACCGCTGAACGTTGGCTTTTGCCATGCCTGCAGCATGCCTCCGAGAGAAACGTGACGCTGCGGAAGGCACTGGAACTAGAGGACAATAGGACACAGATGTTGTTCCGCGATGACATCACCTACACCGTTGATCTCTCCTGTAAGGACGATTAGACTGCGTGCCATCATCTCCTGTCCAAGATGATGACACTGTTCCAAACAATGTTTCTGTTTGCCTTTGGATGCAACGCCAGCACCATGTCTCAGGACACTAGTTAAAAGGTTAATTCACATCACTGTCGGAGCGACATCCGGAGAGAGACTGAGGGACATCCTCTTTTGCATATAGGGAATGGTTGTTTAGTGTCAAACATTCTAGAAGAAATTCCTTCGTTTCCGTATAAGCCGACTGTTTTGGAAGACCAAACAACACTTTGACAAACCGTTTTGTGTCATGGACAGTGGCTTCCTTTCGTGTCCGGTCATTTTTTATGGGCAATCGAATTTCGACACACAGCAGAAGACTGGCGTCATTCTCCACGTCCAAGTCTGCTGTCTCAAATTGGGTTTCACGCTTGCAAACCAATAAGACCTCACTTCTGAATGCCTCTGGGAATTTAAGGATTTGACGTCACGGTCTAACATTACCGGTTCTCGTTCATCCAGGTCCAACTGAGAGCATGAGCAGTTCTCATGTTCTGGTACTATCAGAAGCGAGGAGGCCATTCAGAAGCAGAGGAGCAGAGCTGGGGCCTTGGCGGGGGCTGAAGTTACGAAACGGACTGAGTTTCGTCAAGGAGCAGGAAGCGCAACTGAGTGAAATGCTGGGTCAGGTGCTGGGATCTGTCACTGCAGCGTCCTGGGAGGGATTTCCGTCCACGCCCCTTCAGGATGTGGTGTCGGGCTGCGAGCCAATAGGACTCCAGTACCATCAGCAGGAGCTGTCACTGTATAGTGTGGAGGAGTCAAAGCAGAAACTGTAGACTTCAAGACACTGTGATTTTGAGAGTAGCACAAGCCCCCACCCGCAGGCCCCGTCACTCGTAGGTCATAAATCAGGACTAAGATCACTAACATTAGCTCTACACAAAACTAAAGGTCAGTCGCCATTTGGGCTAAATATCCCTGCGACAACATAAGCCCCTGATTCATTTGCACTGGCTCCGCTGTTGCGGCTCGGGGGCAGCGCGCTGAACAGTGACACCCGACTGGCTGAGGGATGTTCTGCGTGTTAGCTCTGGGTGTTATTGTTGGACGTCTTCTCAATAACATGGCCGGAGCACAGAGAAACGGGGATAGGGCGAGCGCTGCTTGTTTCTCAAAACACAAATGGACGAGAGGCACTCATTCCATTGCACTTACCCAAGTGATTTCTCCCGGGGATTTGACGGGCAGAAAGTTCCACTACACACTCCGGAGTCCTGAGCCACTGTAGCTAGCTACCCAGCACAACTGTTACCAATTGGCCCCACGGTAGAGAGGACCCGGGTTGCCAAGCAAAACACAACACTGTTCTGTCGTTACTGGAACTTCCCTTGGCACGCACAATGAGAGCGGTACTCCACTTGATGATATAATGCCGGGGGCAATTACAGTATTTACAAGACGTTGCGCTTTACCACCGTTTTTAGTTCTCTCTTTCTTCTTTGCCTTTCTGCCACCACCGTGATGCATATTGTGAACAGACGGACCCGAAGATGGGTTGATGGGAGAGGATTAGCGGTGGCTGCGCTCACAGAGTAGATTCATACGACTTTAGAAACTGACGGCGTCCCCCGAAGGGATCGACGCCGCGCTCAGGCCAACAATAAGTAAAACAACAAAAACAAGCCATTTTGGTCTACATAAGCTTGGGTAAACAGACAGTGTAGAAAATGTGTCCTGGTCTGATATGTGGTAAGTAAAGGAATGAAACAACAACACTTTCTGCTACTAATAACCATCAGCTGTAGCAGTAAAAACTTAAAGAGGCATTGGTTTATTTGATTATAATGGGGTGTCTATGGAGGTTTAGAACTGATATCAAGTCAATGCCTTGATTTCTGTCATAGATCCAAGACCAACAACTAGGCCCGGAGACATTTCTATTTTTATGATAGTTTCATGATGAAAAAATTTGAACAATAATAACAATAAACGTTACACTTGGCAGGTTAGCACTGCTTGTCCAATTATTTAGATTTATAAAGGGTTTGTAAACTTCATCTCGATTTGAATGGGTTGCAGGTGTTCTGTTTTATATGTATCTTTATTGGGTGGATAAAATACATCAATATGAATTTAAACAACTAATACCAAGTAGCAGGTACGGGCCAAGGACAATGAACATAAGCATTTATATTCAGTAATATCATTTCCAGAATTTTTGGTTTCTGTATTATTTTCAGTGGTGTTTTCTATATCCACTACATGTTTTAACAGTGCTATTTATTTTTGTGTCTCAAACAATTGAGCTTGCCAACATTCTACATAAAAAATGTGAGCAATATGGAGTTATCGACAATGAAAAAGGTGGCGAGGTTGTTCCTTTGTCAAATATAATAGAAAAATGTACCATCAACATGACATGAACAGTTGTTTTGCTGAATTTAGGTAACAAGACAAATTACAATGATATTGGGCAGTGACAACTTGGTTCAATTGGGATCCCAAGGCCCAAGCAGGTGGGAACAACTGCTCCAAGGCACTCATTTGAAAAGTAATGTGTGTAGAATGGATTCGCTTAACACAACACGCAAATAACATGGGATCAATTGACCTCTACCAAGGCACTGACAAATGGCACCTTAGGCCCTGCCATCAGGCAGGAAATGTGTGTGTGTGTTCTTTCACTTATGTGCTCCACAGTGTGTGTCAGTCAGTGTCCTTAAGCAATAACACACTCCCCGGGAACGTCTTGGCGACGAGGCGTCTTCATGCGTTTCCTCACAGCATCTGGCCTTCTGAAGTGCCTCAGCACATGTGCATAGATTGGTCTCGCCACGGGGTCGGAACTGGCCCCGCGTCTCTGACTCCACTGCCCCTCCGCCGAGCGCGATGAGGTCCCCCAGCGTTCACCCAGGAGAGCCATCGTCCGTCATCGCACCCCAGAAATGAATGTCAGGTTGATGGATGACTCCGTTTGAGGCGGGACCTCGTCTGGAAGGAATGCACTTCAAACAGCAGCCGTAGACATGCCTGTCACTGGGTTGATCACCTTGACAATTACACCCCTTCCCCCCGTGCCGGGCGCTCGCTTTGAAGAATCCGGGCGGATTCTGCTTTATTTGGTGTTAGCAAAACAGGACCGAATTAGGGAGAGGCACAAAGGGTTGCAGTACAACAGGTCTGATCACATTTCAGGATGACACAGTGATGGGTCATGAGCACCCGGGGAAATTCCATCTGTCATTTCTGCTCTGGTTCTCGCGGGGGGAAATCCTTAAAGTAAAAACACTGATGTTCTTTGAGCCTCACGGACGATCTTGAAAACCATCTTGAAGGAAAATATACCTCTTATAAAGTAACAAAAATCCTAACTTTAGGTCAGGCTTACTTTAGGTCAGGCTTACAGGGGAGCATAGTATTAGATGGCTACGCTGACAGGTTCTCAGAACCAAACCAAGGCCTTTGACACCCGCCGCCAGCTGGTACATTTCCTCATAATGTTGCCAGAGAGCGGATTCATCAAGTATTTCCTCATCATAGCCAGGTGCTCCTGAACAATGAGAGCGTGATGAGCATGAGGGCGTCAGCAGACCCAGAAGCCCGGCACGCAGGGTTAGGGGGACCATCCTGGGCAGGGACCCAACAGAACCCAGCATCACATTTCATTACATTGAGACTGGGCAACATCTCTCTTGTACCTCCAATGGGTCAGTTCAGTGTGGTATTTACTTATTCTCCATTGAACAGGATCAGGCCAGGTTTTTTTTTGTTTCAAGACGTGCTTTCAGGTGAAAGCAAATACAAGCTGAGTAAATGTCAGAAAATGGGTAAAGGTGTGAATGAGATCCACGGGCGCCTGGCCTGAATTGCTCCTGCTCTTAGTCTACCCCATAATTTCCATACAGTGGACAAATAGGTGTTACCCTGATCTTCCATTTCATTCAGGAAAAGAAGGATTCTGATTAATTCATTTAAATTAGCCGGGAAATGTGTCAGTATCATTAAGCTCATATGAAACATTTTTTAAGTAAATAAATTTAAAAAAAACTTTGCATGCTGTACAGGTGGAGTAAGCGAGTAAGATATCTAGACAAACCCCAACTATAGCAAACCAAGTAATATTGTACACAGTGGAGAATGTTTAAAAAAGTTCACACATTTTTCTGTAGGGTTGGTGCACAGTGGTGCTCATAGATGAACTAAATTGAACTAAACGGTCATCACCAGGGGAATGTGGGGACATGGTGAATAACTTTAAGTGATAAAGTTAAACGTCTGAATGCTTCAGACTATAGAGCACCACAGACCACTGCCTCCAAATCCCATGTCTAAATGACCAGAGAACCTTCATTATAACGGGAAGGAAACAGAAACGTGGGACTGTTTTCACGAAGCAATAAGCGTTCGTTACTCACCAGGTTCTGGCATCACCTAGCTGGACTGCCTCAGCATCGCATGGCCCTGTTCAAACAGCTTGTAGGTGCTGTCACTGACGGTTTGCAAACCAACCCTGAGGACTGTTGCTTTCTCACCAACGAAATAAATCTGGACTAACTTATGCACGCGCTTTCCTGTGGAGAGGAGCGTCCAAGCATTAAGACTTCCTGGCAGTGACTGACGGACTGACTGGCAATAAGTTATTGTGGTAATGGTCAGACATTGATGTCGAAGCCAGAGACTGATTCACCCGGAACACACACACACACACACGTGACGCCCTTCCACTCATCTGGGTCCAGAGTCAGGTGTCATCATCCACGTGATGATAACACCAAGTCCCTCCCTGTCCAGTGGAGGATGAGGTGGAGTCCAGAGAGCGGGTTGCGTTTTACTAGGCACCAGCTGTCCTTTATCTACCCGATATACAAAATACACGACATTTTCATATTACATTTTAATTCTGGTGTTAGATCCAAAACATTTGGGGAAGGCTTATGCAGAGTTAACACTCAACAGGAAGTTAGTGACATCTATGAGCTTAGTCAGAAATTAAGTTAAAGGTTAACAGAGGAGAAAACGTAACAGGAAAGCCAATTGAAATGACATCATTACAAAAAACACTGGTTCGCCAAGCGGCCTTAGCATCATCCTGTAGCACAACTGCACTTTAGAATGTCTCCTTACATGTCACAGGGCACCAAGTTCCCATTAGTCAACAGTGTGTATCTGAAATTATGTTGTGAACAGGGGTCAAAGTTTTGATTGGATCTGGACAACTCCGTAACACCTCTGATAGGGATATCATTGGCTGGTAAAAGTTCATTGGCACTTCATCGAAAGATTAAGATAACAGACATGAAGTGAAATAATCAAGGCATCTTTAAATATACTGGTTTTGTTGTTTCCCTTCCTGAAAGCAGCATTTATTTGTTTTGATATGACAGTATGTTACTATAAATCATCCCAGCCTGAGAAATTATTGTGATACAGGATATGGCTAGACACAATTGGCAGAAAAAAACAACTGACACATAAGCCAGGTGCCAAAGCGAATCTTGACATTGGCATGCGATGACTGTTACCGGCGTGAAATGTGTGAAAACACAAAGAGAGGGAAGATTAGTGTGGCACCAGTCCCTCACCAATAAAAAAAAAAAGGAGAAACTAACAAACTTTGTTTATGGGTGGGCTGTTTGTGAGTGTGCAGCTCAGGCCAGAATAAATGTTCAGACGCAGTAAAACAACTTCCTGTCCAACGCACTCACCACACACACGCCCACTCGCTTAGCGTAGGCTGCATACAGATGGAATTTATCTATAGGCATTCACAGAAATACGTACACAGGAAGACTAGTGAGAAGCATGAGGGCTTCAGGAGAACATCGCGCTGCAATCCTCCTCACAGCTGTGAGCATGAGCGCAGGCAGAAATACAACTGCAGATGTTGTGCAATTACACAAATGCACTCACCACCACTGAGGAAAATTAGTAGGTGGTGATCACTTACACGGAATGGGGAAACCTAAAAGGCACAAAACAAATCCCCAAACTAAAACCACTCTCAGAGACACAACCCAGCATTGACAAAAAAAAAAGAGGGTCTCTGAAAGTGAGAACTACTAAATTCATCAACAGGAGCATGAAGATACTATGAAATTACCCTAATTTCATGATATGGGCCTGGTTTTTCCTAAGAGTTAGAAGGCTGTTAACGATGAGCCTTTCCTACTGTGGCCTCAGATGTAGCGTGAATTTCACAAACCCACGCTTAACCAGAGAGTGCCAAGTATGGCTGTTACAATTCGATCACACCTACAGCCGTCAAATTCCACAAAATTGCATGCAGGCATCAACTGGGTTTGTGTAAAACAAAAGTTCAACATTCACCTTTCACTGTCATGTCTGTATACAATTTCATACATACTTTAACAGGGAAAAACACAGGGAACCTGCCAACCATTTTGCTTGGGGACGTTGGTGCAACACTGACGTAGCAGGCCGGGGGGCGTTCTGACCGCAATTTGTTTAATAAAACACACGCACACGCACACGCTGCTGCTGCAACAAAATGTGAGGATGCTGTAGGTGTGATCGAGCCATTAGACCATGCGTCAATACTAATAGGATCATTGAAACTGCACCTATTTGATTTATTCAATATACTGACAATGAATCACCTCGTAAATTAGTTCCTACAAAGATAGTTAATGTATGCAATTATTGGCAAGGTTCTTCTGATGTTTATTTGTTACCCCGTAATAATAACATATTCAATCAACTTCTGGCACACTGTTCTCTATCCACATAATGAACTATACTGAGGTAAATATTTCAGGCATGCACGTATTAGCTAAATGGAATTCAATTACAAATTATATAGGACTTTGCTATGTAGGCTACCATATACTGAAGAAGACGTTATTTTTCACTTGTTTGTAACAATGGGAAAGAAGTCAACTTCATTACTTTCCAAATCACTTACAATGGTAATTTGCCATCATAGTGTTAAGTGTGGTGGCAGCAGCATCATGCTATGGGGGTGCCTCAGTTCAGTGGGGACAGAGAGTCCTGGACAGAGAAAACGATGAACAGCTCCAAATATTTTAATGTTTTGGCGTGAACAATGCTGTTTTCTGCCAGAAATTGGAAATTAAAGAAACCTTTCAACTTGACAACGATCCAAAGCACACAGCCAATCCACCAAGGAACGGCTTGCAAGGAGGAAGTTAAATGTATTGAAGTGGCCCAGTCAGAGCCCATACCACAATCCAATAGAGAAATATGTGGACTGGCAGGAAGGTTGTGTACAGGAGAGCTGGAACTCTTCTGCAAAGAAATGGGATACATTTGTAAAATGAAGGTGTGTTAGGTTGATAGAAACTAATCCAAAGAGATTTACTCCAGTATTCTAAACAAAATGTGCTTCCAAAAGGTGGAACATTTGTTGAACACAGTGAACCAAGCATAACCACACTTACGCAACCAAGTTTTTTACTTAGATATTGATAGTTACGTTATCTTTTTAAGCCTAATGATGGGGATGGAAAACAGCTTGGACAGTTCCCGGTGGCATCTCCTCTACTGCCCACTGGTGGCAACGTAGAAACAGCACAACGTACAGATCAAAGCAGTACAGTGGGATGTAACTGTTGACCTACTTTGTGACTTCACAAAAGTGATCTGATTATAATAAACTAATGGCTATAGGAGGGTGGTCTCTAGATATTCCTATTAGCAAATCAGGGATGTGTATGTAAATGTTTGCCTAAATGTATAATTGAAACACCAACCACTTTTTATTTTGGCAGATATTTTGTTTAGTCAAGCCAGTGATGAAAAACACACCGTAGATCCGTAGAACCAATGGAAAAATAACCACTTTCTTGCACTGAAGCGGATTGGTTGTAACATGGTATTTTTGCAGGTTCTGACTGAAAGATCAAAACGGTTCTACACGCAAGGCAACGTTAACAGCTGAAAAGGACTTCATATGACTTTTGTTCGGGCAAAGAAACATGGTAACAAAAGCTGAAATAGGGAGCGATTAGGATTTTAGGAGAGGTACGATAAAAGTGCCGGGAGAGCCTGTGACGTCCATCGCTCCAGTCAGTCAGTGCACTGAACCGGGCGACAGTAAAAAGACATGTCCACACCACGAGACCACAACGTACATGGACGGAGTCACAAAGCAGGTTTCCTTCGCTCTACCCTACACGTCTAACATGCTGTCAATGTCGTGGGTCCAAGAACAATGTAGGATTAATGGATAGTTTGTGAATATTCGGCCTTCCTCCTCTAAACAGTGATGCGGAGCAACACACATTATGTAGATGTTTGAGACACAGCCTGGCTAAAGAATGGAAGCAAAGGCCTGAAATGAAATGGAAACAGTGTTAAGCGAAAACCATAACAGATGAAAACGATTAGATGGCAGGTTAGATCAAATGGTTTGGGTGTGTTTCGTCCGAGCGCAGCAGATCTGAGGCAACACTGAAAGACACATAAAAAGATGTTAAAACAGCTAATTTGTGAGGCAAAATTGGTTTTGAAGCTCACCGTGCTATTATCACTGGCTCTACCTTTATTATACTCTCAAGTCTATCTGTTTATTTGGTTGATTTTAAACTCACAAGAGCCGGGCAATCAGATAATAGATCAAAAAGACTGTACAGACAAAGGATTTCCTCCTTTGAAGCATTTCAAAAGCCGTTCCTGGGAAGCACAGTCCTCTAACACTCAGCACCATTGAATATAATCATATTACAATTGAAGCTTATGACTGCTTGTCCTCTTTCACAGTGGCTTCCATAAGAGCTGTAGTACTTGGTGAAAAGTTGTGGGTTACATGAGGTTCATGGTAGTCATGGGTCATTGCTGTAGTGTAGGGTATTGTGGCCTTCATCGCACATGGGTAAACTTCAAAGGTGATGTCAAACACTTGTTGTGAAGCGCTAGAACTTGAGAAGGGATAAGCACCCCAGCCTACAGTGTGACAATACGAGGACTTATTAAATATCCCATAATGTCCTAATATAATTCATAGAAACCAAACCTGAGGAAAATATTGTTTAACGGAATTCAAAATGCACTACTCACACTAAGGCTTTTGTACAAATTGATTATCCCGTTCTGACAGCCTCCACTGACTTCAACTGACTATTAAAAAGAGCTAAGCCCTTTAAATGTGCTTGCCAAGGTGTCAGATGAGTAAACAATTCCACCAGCACACTAACTCCAACAAGCAACGTGCACAGCCAGAAAAGGCATTCGACGGGTCCCCGACCGGAGCGAACAAGCTTGGCCTGTGGAGATGCGGCTCATCAAATGTCTCACTTATGGAACAGCGCCCTTCAAAGCTCACCGAAGACCTGAGATGCTAATGAAGCATTACCCAATTACAACATAGAGAGTCTCTCTCTCTCTCTCTCTCTCTCTCTCTCTCTCTCTCTCACTCTCTCACTCTCTCTCAATCACTCTCTCTCAATCACTCTCTCTCAATCACTCTCTCTCAATCACTCTCTCTCAATCACTCTCTCTCAATCACTCTCTCTCAATCACTCTCTCTCAATCACTCTCTCTCAATCACTCTCTCTCAATCACTCTCTCTCAATCACTCTCTCTCAATCACTCTCTCTCAATCACTCTCTCTCAATCACTCTCTCTCAATCACTCTCCCTCTCCATTTCTCTGCATCAGCTGTGATGAATGACTTGTAATGAATCCCTGCTGTGGGCTTCAACTGGCTACTTCTTCCAAAGCACTACTCCCTCCTACCCTTTCTCTCTATGGATAATACCGGCGTAAAATGACCCTGGTCGAGGCTCCTTTGCCTTAACGCCATTGCACAGTTGGATCCCGCAGGGACATTAAAATGATATTTCTTCTTTTTTTTTTGTGCATGTTAGATGTTATTTTCCACAAGGTTTTTGTGTCATAGCAACAAAGACACATATTTTTCGGTTAAAGCCATATTCCTCTGATTTCTTTCCTTGCCTTAGCCATAGAATGGATGGACTAACACAAAGACCAGATATTCTACAGCCACTTATGCCTTAGTGGGCTATACAAGCATTTACATACAGTAGGCTACAAGTCAACATCGTGGGCACATTTACCCATTCACTTGAATTCCATTCACTACAATGGCGCTGAAAGTATGTGGAACAAAAGATGCAACAAAGATGAAATATCCCTTTAACGCAACCCCATCCCATTCAACATGGCTGCTACCTTCTCTGCCGAGCTCTCACTCATCAACCAGTTACCCTATCCCAATCTGAGTGTGAGCACCTCCCCATGAGTAACCATGCGTGTGGCATGGAACAGTATGTCTGCATTGAATATACTCATCATTAATAATGGCGAATAGATGAAAGTGTGATCCGTGCTTCTTCCCCCTAGTTTTAATTGGAACCATCTGTTGGACTGGGTTGAGGTAGTGGTGGGTGAGTGTAAGTCCTTCCACTCGCTACATGGGGTGACCCGTGGTACCCCGACGCGGGGGAGAAGACAAGGCGGTACTTTCGCACTTTTGACTTCCCGCGGCAGCCGCCATTCCAAAACCGTTGGATGCGGCTTCAAAAATCGGAGTGGTTAGCTATTAAGTAAACAGTTGGAGATTTGTTCCTGCTGTCATTCGCTTTAGCCAGCAAAGCTCGAAGGAGCCAGCGAGTGAAGAGCCAGGGCCAGAGTAACATTAAATCGCAGGGAATCCTTCGCCCGCTGCCAAAGGGACAGTGCCAGCTGAAATTGCAATCTTACCAAATGGCAAATGCACTTTCCTTTACCCAAGCGACAATCTGCAATGAAGCCAGGCCTCCGGTGGGGCGGAGAATAACAGAGCGATGCTACGACATTAAGGACAGGCTGGCATTAAAAGGTACACATATCACTTTGATGATGTAATGCTCTTTCGCAAGTAATAGCGGTGGTTCCCGACTAGCGAAACGGTCTAAGAGAACGCCTCGCAATCCAGCTCGGTCATTGCAAGAAGGGATCTAATCCCCGGGAGCCCAAAGAGGGTGGTGCAATTGGGCACAGCGCCATCCAGGGAGGTGGTGGGAGTAATGTCGGACAATTTACCTAGCCTAGTTGTGCTCTGGCCACCCCATCTGGTGGGTCGAAAGTGCAATTTGTATTGGTGGTGCGACTTTCCGGTGGAGCGAACATCGTGATCAGGAAGACTAGTGACCAAACGGTCTGGGAGGACACGCACAGGAGTATGTACGCTCCACATGACAAGACAGCCTCAAGAAAAGTTGTCTAAAGCATGTCTAAAGGCAAGGAGATCAATTGGTGGAGAAAATGCAATCCGACCCAAAATGATGCAAATCCACACAACGGCCTCCGGAGTGGCGCAGCGCTACACCTGGCATCCACAACACCTGGGATCCACACCAGGATGTGACACATCAGGTCATGACCGGGAGTCTCGAGTGAGTGATGCATATTGGCCTTACAACGCCCAGGGCCAAGGGAGGCTGGGTCCAGTTAAGCATTCACCGTCTCCTCAACGTCTCCTCACTCTCCAGTGACTACTTCAGACGGGTCGGTCCTTGCCAGATAAACTGAAGACCACCGACCTGTGATTCCACCAACCTCCTGGTTCAGCTAGCAGTGTGGACATGAGTGTCTTTCAGTGGAGTGCAAACCTTCGCAAATCTTTGAGTTACGAATTCGCTGTGGCAAGACAAGGTATTACCTACTCATTTAATGCGACAGAAATTAGAGAAAAAGGGTTTGAACTTGACAAATAATTTCTAATTTCAGACCACTGAGAACATGTAGCCTATCCCATTTGGAACATTGCCTGTAATGTAACTCGAAGTGAAGTAGAAGTGTAGACTGTTCAGACACGACCATAAAAACCATGTACCATCTCACTGCACAAAAAATGGGACCGTTTCACATTTAGAGTATGATTAAAGTAATTCTTTATCCTTAATAGGCAATAAAACCACCTGACTGATGTACAGAGGTCTGACAGCATCAACCGGGAAAACCTCAGAAATGCCAGCTAAGACCATTTACTGTCATCCAAAGAAACCTTAAAAAGAAAGATTATTCAAAGAACCAGTTTTGAGAATGACCAAAAGTACATTTCCAAGCAAACACTCCATTTAAAACAAAGACTCCATTTAAAACAAAGACTTCTTTAAGTGCATGGATGAGCTTACTAATGAAATCATAGTTTACTTTCCTTACATATTTAAAATTGTTTTACTGCTCATTAGATTGTGTTTTTCCAAAGGATAAAATGGAGAACTGATAGCTTGCGAAAGAGCGTGCCACTGCCAGGCAATCTGGATGTGGTTGTTGTGAGGAGGACTGAGGAGCCTCTCCCACTGACTCTGGGCCCAAGCCTGGGCTCCGAGCTCGGCGACATCTGGATGTGATCTGGGGCCCGGCCGAGAAACAGACGAGGCGCAGATGAGCTGGAGCCAGGCGACACCTCAGCCTTTGACGACCTGCCCTGGTTCCAATCTGCTGCTGTGGGGTGTCACCGTCGGTGAGACACAATCTGCGTTTACAGTGTGTGTGTGTCACACCAAAGTTGGGTGGATAGACAACTGCCATTGGTTGATGAGTAACTTAATGAGTAACTGGACTTATAGATACCAGCGCAGGAAGCCAGTTATTCTTCATAGCCTGTTTAAATCTTTAAAGGATCGATGAAACACACACATCCACAGGGGTCCACGGCGTCTTTTCCCAAATGCTATGGAAATCCATGACCCATTATTAAGGAAGACCTAGCAAAAGATAAACACAAGCCTTTTTTTCCTCCATTCTCTTTTCTCAGGGCTGTTCCCTCTTTAGCAGTGAAGCAAGCGAAACAAAGCCACATTAAAAATCGAGCACATTGTGTCAATAGGTGAAATTATGACTGAAGTTAAATGAGGGTTAACTACATTTTTTTATGCACTCCCATTCCTCAGTGTGTTTTAAAAAAAAAGCTTGCTTTTAATCTGTCATCTCATGTATATTCCGCAGCAAATGATAGTTTATTATATGTTTTCATACACATTCGCCACTGTTATTCGTGTTTTCATATGTGCCAGGACCCGTCTGTCTCTGCAATGTAACAACCACACTCAATGCACTGACATTGTTGAGAGAGGGGAAAGGAGAAAAAAATAAATCTGGGTTGGAAAAACATTAAGACAATATTTTCCACACAGTTGTTCAAACATGACAAAGAATGCGAGTTAGGTGGTGTAAAAATCACCCTCTCCGGGTCCTGTTTTGTCCCCTTTCCGGTCACAGTTTGCATACACACAGATCACGTTGCTGTCCTAGTGTCTGGGAATTCTTGCTATTGGCCTTTTAATATGGGTCTATTTCCTGCTGCTAATAAATGTGTGTGTGGTTATGGACAGTCATAAGCAGAGCACCACTTTGGTTCCAGATGTATTGCTGTGAATTAAAGCCAAGATCCACCAAACGAGACCACAGTCTGGACCGGCATCGGGAATACCTCCTACATACTTTATGGTATTTAGAGGGGAAAAAAACGGAAATCTTTCAATCACTCCCTCCTCTTTTGTGCGCAAAAAGACAAAAACAAAAGCTCTCTTCTGTGCCGTGAGTGTGTTACCAGTGAATTGCAGTGTACACAAGGAAAGAAGGCGTTCAGTTAAAAAAAAAAATAATAATCACAGATCCAAGTTTGTGGATTCTTGGTTTGTGTATTCTTGGTTTTCCGATCCGAAGCCCAAACGGCAGAGGAATCATGGAAAGTGACTGACATGAGGCGACAGACAGCAATACTGCGATCTACAACCGTTCTAAGGACTAGAACACATGGGAAATCCCAGGCTGATGCCAGGTATGACCTGGTTTTCTCCGGTATCTGTGTCACTAAATAATGCTGTTGAATGTGGGGCTGGAGCATAAGCCCATTGGCCCATATCCAACCCAGCCACACAAGGAAACATTTAGACACTAGTTGCAATGTGTGGCTTTTCTTCTCAAATCACCATTGGCACAGGGAGTCCACGTATTGGTACTCTCATATCTCTTTCATTTACATCACTTCAGGGCCGAGGTAGCACTACCGCACTGGCCTGGTCCCGGATCTGTTTGTGCTGTCATGTGCAGTCAAGCCAGTGACTGTAGCAGTTGGCAAGCTGGTCTGGGACCTACAACACAACCGTGAAAAAGTTCCAGCGCTTGGAACCCCATGAAAAGGCATGACTTCATCGATATGTTCTCCAGCGCCAAATTTGCACAAACTCTTGAGCACATCAGTCCCAGTTCTGGTCCACGTCTTTGTCATCCCATTCTGACCTCCTCACACCACTGTCACAAACCCTTTCTGTGAGAGGATGAACTCCTAGCAAATCATGTCGCAAACGAGGGGCATGTATGCAAAGTCACAGAACAAGCCGCAGCTGCGGGGTAAAAAGACCCCATCCATTGGCAAAACCGGGGGGGGGGGCGGACGGTAAGTTAAGGGCTGTCGGAGGGACGGTACAAGGAATGTCAGAGAACAAGCAAAGTAGAGAAAATAATTACTCACGCCGGGGGAAAGTTAAGTGGACATGATTGATGAAGTTCAACCTAACTGAGAAAAGTTAAGCGAAGACTTGATGGATGACGCTACCCTCACCACCATACTATTGGGTTCCCGCATGCTAATTTGCTAGTGGTCACAAACGGCGCATCATTCATCACGGAGAGCGGTCGCGGTCACTCGCCCCTGCCTGAATCCCCTTCAACCGTGTCTTTGTTACGGAGCGGTGACACAGTCCCCCGGGCCTAGACGGATACGTCCACCACTGGATAGGACAAGGAGGAGATGGAACATGATTGATCGTGCCCAAGTTTTCAGAGTGCGGATCTGTACAACAGGGGGCCCATCTAGAACTTTCCCCTATGGGCAATATTTGGTCACTCAATCAATGAGCACTGTCATTATGAAAGGGTAGGGCTTGGAATTCACCTCTGCAACAGCAAAAGCGCTAGTCGGCACCACTAACATACACGGATAATGACGTCGTTTCAATCAGCTTCTCCCCGTAGGATTGGTGGTTCCCGGTCCTCGCTCAATTACAACTTGATCGCATTTGTTAGTGTTGGACGTTCTCTGCAAAAATCACGAGCGCAGCGTAACTGCAGTGAGATTTAGAAAGCGTAACTTCAAATGTCCTTTCCCCGAAGACAAAGGCTATTAAAACGACGGCATGTGGAAAGACCTGTGCTTCCCACCACCTTCTCACCCGGAGTTCTGTCCACAAACCTCTGGCAAGACCCCCGGACCCTTCCGGAAAGATTTTCCATCTGAGTCAGCAGTTCAGAGAGTCACAGTCACAGAGTAGGCATGAACCCAGTTAAAGAAGCAGAAGCACTCCCTAGCCACCATTCTAGGTACATCTCACCCTTCCCAAATCCTGACCGTAATCCGGAGGAGCGACCTCCTGACCTAAACACCAGATTCAAAGGAAAAACAAACTAAGTATGTACATACTCAGAGCATTAGAGAGAGGGATTCCAAAAAAACACCTTGGGCAGACAGAGGCGTTTGTGGAAAATAACGGTAGTGTGACATGAGCTGAATAATACCTAGTCTTCAATGACATGGGGTGCAACAGAGGAGCCAGCGGTAGCACTGACTTGACACGTTAAGTTATTAGTCCTGTTAACAACGAGAAGCCAAAACGTGACAAATGTGCATTAACCACAAAGAGACTAGATTACAGGTTTTGGGATTACTGTCAGACATTATTTGTTTCAATGACTTAACTGCCTGTATGTTGCCCACGTGAGAGAACACCGCAGGTATTAAACATATGGTTAACCATCCTCGCTCACCATAAACAGTGAGTTCAATGTCAAAACTAAACAGAAACATAATAACATTTTGAGAAAATATATTTGTATAAAAGATAATCATTAAAAGAAAAAGCAAGTCCGGGTCAAATTTTTAAGCACGTGCATTAAAACACCCAAAATGTAGGTAAGCCAATATCAATACCCAAAAATCAGTGGGCCATTCCCACACCCTGAAGCTGCAGGTCAAAGCTCCTTGGCACAACACACAGCCAGCGCCACCCGGCCCTCAATCCCTATCCCGTCCCCGCGCCCTACTAAGGTGTTACCCTACCACCCAAACCTTGGCCCACAGCTGGAGCGCAAAGGACAGGTGATAAATCAATCGTCGACCGCGCTCGAGCGCCGCCATTAGCGTCTGTTTATTTGTTCGCGGGACTGTTTCTCTGAAGAGTGTGACCAAGAGCTCTTTTCTCCCCAGCCAGACCTGACCACCCCGCCGGTGATGTCACCGGTCCCGCTGTGGTTCTATAGAACGACTCAAAATGTTACCATCTTCCCGGGTTCCACTATTTATTTGGAAATCATTAGTTTCCCCTGGCCGGCCATGACACTCCTCGCACAGCGGCGAATCTAATGATCTAATTATTAGCAGGAAATAACAGACTAATGGCTATGTCATAGCAACATAAGCCTTCTCTTCCCAGCATGAATCCTTCTGTACAAAGACAAATACTTTAGGGGGGAGGGGGTTTGCTGTACCGTATAGTACAAACATATGTGGATCCAGGCTAGCCCAGTAAAACACAACATTGGACACTAATACGACCCTGTACGGCTGAAGTCATCACTGACTCAGATGCAGAACTTATTTCACTTTTAACAACCTTTGGTATTAGACATAACAATACTGGGTGTTTATGTTAGATTTGTTATCGGTTCAAAGCGGTCTTCTCATTTTAATCTTTCCTAAATGTTTCACCAGAAGGTCTTGATCTAAATGAAGTGTTGTTTCTCTCTGGCTGTTCCGAATGAGCTCACTCCCGTAGAAAAACACTGTCCTCTAACAAACAGATATGGACAGAGTTGCCTAGCGATGGTCAAATTCACTATGAGCGTTATTAGCCAAACAGAAAATAGCCAGGCAGGAGAGCACTCGGAGGTCACGGCCGGGATATGGAGGACTTCCGCCGGAGTCGTCACAGGACTGCAGTCTATTTATAAGACGAGAGGAGGGGAAGAAAAGGGGGGAAAGTGCAGTGACTAATTCCTCTGAAAGGATGGGAAGTTTTAGAGGGGCTTGGCTGAGCGGGAAACTCATGTTGATTAAATAACATCAAATGGCGTGTGTGTGTGTGTGTGTGTGTGTGTGTGTGTGTAAGAGAATAAGTGTGTTTGGAAAATAAAGGAATTCAACCATCTGATCAGCACATGTCAACCGCACTAAGCAGAATGACAAACCTGAGTGTTAAACTTGCATGTGTGTCTGTGCGCGCGTGTTTAAAAACACACAGTTCCCTGGTTATACTAACCAACGTGGGGGTATAAAGCTCGGCCGCAAAGCTTGAAGCCTCCTATCAATGTTTACAAGACGGCCTGTCACTCATACCAGTCTGACAAGGACTGATGTCATTGTTCCAGACCTGAAGCAGAGAAACACTCACACCAGTAAAGTCGGGCAATGTTGATTCAAGCAGCAGAAAAAAAACGCCATTCTGTTGAAATAGAACATTTAGTTAGACGCACAGGGACATTTTCTGCCACATTGAATTTGGAAATAAAAATATGACCGATTTTGGCCGCATCACGCTACAAATATGAAAAGCCTAGTGGTGACACACATAATAAATAATCTTCACACCAAGGAACTTTCAATTACTATCTTTTTTTTAGGTACTGAATAAACAGAAAAAAAGCTGACTAGGAAACAGCCATACGCGGGAACATTGCAGTTATTGTATATGGATTGAATTGAGGACAGCCTACGAATTGAAATGGTGACTGATCTTTGACGTCTTTGTTATTATACACTGTGCTGAAGTACAACTCACAATGTGTCAAATACAAAAACTACAATATCCACTAAAGCCTACTATTAAAAATGAGTTGTGTTTGCAAAGACAAGGCTGGAAGAAAACCAGGGCCTTGGGTTCATTTTGTTCTCTCATCCAGGTCACCTTCAGAGGTGGCCCCAGCTTTAAGTTCTTCCCGAAAAAGGAGCCAACTGCAACCTTCACTGCACTCAGGTCAGGTGCTGGCTATGAGCACAGAGCTTAATCTATTTATAGGAAAACACTGCAAAAGGACTGGGATCAGTAGAAATACACCCCCCCCCCCGACCAAGAAAACTGTAAAAAAAAGCACACTCAAAAAGGACAAGCAGGTTATATGCTAATTTCCAGAGTACAGGCTTCCACCACTTTTTCACTTCAAACCCATTTTCCCATTTTCACTTTCTCGGAAAGCATTAGGCTATCCCGTTACTTTATACATTGTCGATTTTGTCGTTTAAAATAAGAAACGCCGCCACCCTACCAAGCTGTCCGAAGCAACCATTTGAGTAATTTAAGCACAACACTGCAAGAAAAACATTCCACCACTTACTCTCGTGACACACTCAGAGTATACAGAAGCACTGCCTGCTCTGTGGCAAGGCAGATGAGCTAGTATGTGCGTCACCGATAGAAATGATCTCATTTCGATACAGCAGCATTCCTCTCGGTGCCATACAGACTGCAATCCTGGGTGGTATGAGAGAAACGGCCGGGCTTGGCGTGCCTCAATCCTATCCACCTCCACTAACACAAGTTCCTCCGACTGGGCAAACAGGGCTTCCCCTTCCCTGTTACCATCAAGGCACGTGGGACACTCTCCAGACCGTTCGGTCGCCAAATCTGACGTGGGAATAATTCAAGGAGGCCAGGCTGTTTGATGCCCCCCCCCCCCCCCCCCCCCCCCCGGCATGCTCACCACGCTGTGGGACATATCCTCTCTTTCCACCTGTTACAACACGCTTCTGGAACCCTCAGCGCTTACCCATAATTCACTGAGAGGGGAGTCTGAGGAGGGGAGAGAAGAAAGGGAGAGAAAGGGAGAGGACAAACAGACATGAGAGAAAGGAGTGTGAGAATTGAAAGGGGGGAAGTATAAGGTGAGGGGAAATTAGATAGGGAAAGAGAATGAAGGAAAAGGGTAAGCAAGAGGAATGAGTGTAGGGAGAAAGAGGAAGAAGTTAACGGAGAGACAGACAGAGACAGACAGAGACACACAGAGAGAGAGAGAGAGAGAGAGAGAGAGAGACAGAGAGAGAGAGAGAGAGACAGAGACAGAGAGAGACAGAGAGAGAAAGAGAGAAAGAGAGAGAAAGAGAGAAAGAGAGACAGACAGAGAGACAGAGAGAGAGAGAGACAGACAGACAGACAGACAGACAGACAGACAGACAGACAGAGAGAGACACCCCTTAGCCAACTGATTCTGAAACTACATTCACAAACCAATACCGACCCAATAAAACATCTGGACAGCACTCTGACAATCTGAGCCCAATCAAATGATTAAAAGACAAAAGGAAAATTATATCACCTATTGGGAAAAACACCACCAAAAAATCTAAGCAAACTTCAATGCTATTTGGCCCTAAACAGACACTATACAGCAGCAGACTATCTGACCACCATGACTGATAGAGAACGTGTACAGAATCAGTGAACTCAACCTGACCATAGAAACAGGTCGTCACAGAACTGGCTACCCAGAGAGGACAGGTTGTGCTCCTCTGTATGACCATGCGAGTAACAGCTGGCCCGCACAGTGGACTTTGAGAGTCACACTGAAGTCAATAACAACAGAGCCAGTTGAGACCGCAAGGTGTTGGAGTTGACAACACACAATGCCGGTTTCTCTTAAATCGGGCCGGTTTCACGTAGATCTGACAAGAGGCTAAAACACAAACAGGAGAATGCATTAAGAAATACTGTACATTTGTTATCGATATAATGCAAATCCCTGGGCAGAGTGCACTGTGGGGACAACGTTCTGGAATATCAAGCCCACTTTTTATCAAGTCTAACGTTTCCATTTGCATGCTCCGCTTGGTCACTGTGGCGGCCACAGCCCCAGATTCTTCTCAGTTACCGCTCTCACGTTGCCCGTTTCAGACGCTTTGAGTCTCTTGTTATTGGAAACGCTGACGCCATGCACTTAAGAGAAATGCCAAGAGAAAAAACACGGCGGTCGGTGGTGGAACTGAAGCAATGAAGAGCAGAGCAGGCTAAAACAGTCACCGCCGTGGCTACCCTCTCTCTGATTCCCGTCGCAAGGCCAGGTTTCGCGCCCCGTCTTTCCCGGTAGCAGTGGAGGAACTTGTTTTGCTTCCATCATGAAAAATGTCAGTCGTTTACAAAACCCTGGGAAATCTGTCTCCTCGCCAGAAAAGGACCCTACACTCCTCAAACCTTATTCAGACCTGGCCTTCAAAAAAATAAAAACATGCACAACATAACTAAGTACACTTTGAAATAATAAAACTGTGTTGAACAGCAGGAATAAGAAAAAAGAAAAAACTGCCATGATCACTGAGGGTTTATATTTAAAAAATAAGCTATTTAAAGGCCCAGTGGGGTCTAAAATGTAGTTCTCCAGGTTTTTTTTAATCTCTAAGTGACAGTATAACACACTGAAATTGTCCCAAGTTGCACAATGCCGTTTTTGTGTAAGGTAGCTTTTGGGCTACTTTGCGATGTTACAAAGTTGATATAATAGACGATCAAGTCATCAAAATCATGTCATCATGTTTTGTTCAAGAAAGAAAAGTCCCATTTAGTCTGATACTACACTAAATGTCTAGCATCCAGCGTTGTGGCTCCTGTGGCTCAAAGCAAGAACAGCAAGCAGCAACTCATGAACTCACATTAAAATCTATCTATTAGCCCAAGGAGCCATACCCCTCTACACACACAGAGACTGGGACATTATCACTTGGTAATCAGCTAGATATCTAGCTTGGTTCTGATAAGGCGTGATGTTCCCAATTGCCTGTTTGAGTCGATTCCTACCATTCCCAGGAATTATGCCAGTCTCTAACCATGCAGGATGGGTGGCGTAATGGCTAAGCAATGCAGCTTTGCCACCGGGAACAACAGCCGGGCACTAATCAATTTTAAAATAAAAGGTTGTGTTTGCTTCAACAGGCGAGGGAGAAACCATCTGGATGTCACATGAATTCAACACTACTGTTGTTTGCTCCTTGGGGTTTAAGGCCGGGTGTCTCTGTAAAGCACTTTGTGACAACTGCTGTTGTAAAAAGGGCTTTATAAATACATTTGATTGATTGATTGATGAATTAAACAGCAGGTAAAGTTACTGCTCTCAGGATGCACTAGAAACAGCCGGTGAAACTAGCCAGTGAATCTAGCCAGTGAAACTAGCCAGTGAAACTAGCCAGTGAAACTAGCCAGTGAAACTAACCAGTGAAACTAGCCAGTGAAACTAGCCAGTGAAACTAGCCAGTGAAACTAGCCAGTGAAACTAGCCAGGCCATAGGTGTTTTTTGCAAACTAGTCAAAACACTGAGTTCATCCCCAATGTGCAATGGAACTGTATAACAAGAGTCTTCAAAGGCAGCGTGCACTGCCTTTTTTATACTAGAGACTTTTCAGATAGAAGGATATTCAGAAGACACTGTTTAGTATGTAACTCAATCGAGCAGCAGCGCAAGACGTAGACACTGATGACAATTCACTGTCCCGCAGCAAAAGGACAGGAAGTACCGTCGAAACCTCACACTCACTAAGCATACGCTAAAGTTATTTCATTAGCTGTTACATGCAGACTTGCCCATGAGAGATACAGTGGGGCAAAAAAGTATTTAGTCAGCCACCAACACTTCAACTATGAGAGACAAAATGAGAAAGAAAAATCCAGAAAATCACATTGTAGGATTTTTTTATGAATTTATTGGTAAATTCCTCAGTAAAATAAGTATTTGGTCACCTACAAACAAGCAAGATTTCTGGCTCTAACAGAACTGTAACTTCTTTAGGAGGCTCCTCTGTCCTCCACTCGTTACCTGTATTAATGGCACCTGTTTGAACTTGTTATCAGTATAAAAGACACCTGTCCACAACCTCAAACAGTCACACTCCAAACTCCACTATGGCCAAGACCAAAGAGCTGTCAAAGGACACCAGAAACAAAATTGTAGACCTGCACCAGGCTGGGAAGACTGAATCTGCAATAGGTAATCAGCTTGGTGTGAAGAAATCAACTGTGGCAGCAATTATAAGAAAATGGAAGACATAAGAGACCACTGATAATCTCCCTCGATCTGGGGCTCCACGCAAGATTTCACCCCGTGGGGTCAAAATGATCACAAGAACGGTGAGCAAAAATCCCAGATCCACACAGGGGGACCTAGTGAATGACCTGCAGAGAGCTGGGACCAAAGTAACAAAGGCTACCATCAGTAACACACTACGCCGCCAGGGACTCAAATCCTGCAGTGCCAGACGTGTCCCCATGCTTAAGTCAATACATGTCCAGGCCCGTCTGAGGTTTGCTAGAGAGCATTTGGATGATCCAGAAGAGCAGGGCTGGCCAACCCTGTTCCTGGAGAGCCACAGTCCTGTAGGTTCTCTCTTCAGCCTCATTTGTGACTAACCTGAGTCTGCTTTTCATCCAACTACTAATTAGAATCAGGTGTGCTGAATAAGAGTTGGAGAGAAAACCTACAGGACTGTGGCTCTCCAGGAACAGGGTTGGCCAGCCCTGCAGAAGAGGATTGGGAGAATGTCATATGGTCAGATGAAACCAAAATATAACTTTTTGGTATAAACTCAACTCATCATGTTTGGAGGAGAAAGAATGCTGAGTTGCATCCAAAAAACACCATACCTACTGTGAAGCATGGGGGTGATAACAACATGCTGTGGGGCTGTTTTTCAGCAAAGGGACCAGGACGACTGATCCGTGTAAAGGAAAGAATGAATGGGGCCATGTATTGTGAGATTTTGAGTGAAAATCACCTTCCATCAGCAAGGGCATTGAAGATGAAACGTGTCTTTCAGCATGACAATGATCCCATACACACCGCCTGGGTAACAGAGGAGTGGCTTCGTAAGAAGCATTTCAAGCTCCTGGAGTGGCCTAGCCAGTCACCAGATCTCAACCCCATGGAAAATCTTTAGAGGGAGTTGAAAGTCTATGTTGCCCAGCGACAGCCCTAAAACATCACTGCTCTAGAGGAGATCTGCATGGAGGAATGGGCCAAAATACCAGCAACAGTTTGTGAAAACCTTGTGAAGACTTACAGAAAACATTTGACCTCTGTCATTGCCAACAATATAACAAAGTATTGAGATTAACTTTTGTTATTGACCAAATACTTATTTTCCACCATAATTTACCAATAAATTACAAACCCGATTCCAAAAAAGTTGGGACACTGTACAAATTGTGAGTAAAAAAGGAATGGAATAATTTACAAATCTCATAAACTTATATTTAATTCACAATAGAATATAGATAACATATCGAATGTTGAAAGTGAGACATTTTGTAATGTCATGCCAAATATTGGCTCATTTTGGATTTCATGAGAGCTACACATTCCAAAAAAGTTGGGACAGGTAACAATATGAGGCCGGAAAAGTTAAATGTACAGATAAGGAACAGCTGGAGGACCAATTTGCAACTTATTATATCAATTGGCAACATGATTGGTTATAAAAAGAGGCTCTCAGAGTGGCAGTGTCTCTCAGAAGTCAAGATGGGCAGAGGATCACCAATTCCCCCAATGCTGTGGCGAAAAATAGTGGAGCAATATCAGAAAGGAGTTTCTCAGAGAAAAATTGCAAAGAGTTTGAAGTTATCATCATCTACAATGCATAATATCATCCAAAGATTCAGGGAATCTGGAACAATCTCTGTGCGTAAGGATCAAGGCCGGAAAACCATACTGGATGCACATGATCTTCGGGCCCTCAGACGGCACTGCATCACATACAGGAATGATACTGCAATGGAATTCACATCATGGGCTCAGGAATACTTCCAGAAAACATTGTCGGTGAACACAATCTACCGTGCCATTCGCCGTTGCCGGCTAAAACTCTATAGGTCAAAAAAGAAGCCGTATCAAAACAGGATCCAGAAGGAATCTGGGCCAAGGATAATTTAAAATGGACTGTGGCAAAGTGGAAAAGTGTTCTGTGGTCAGACAAATAAAAATTTGAAGTTCATTTTGAAAAACTAGGACGCAATGTCATCCGGACTAAAGAGGACAAGGACAACCCAAGTTGTTATCAGCGCTCAGTTCAGAAGCCTGCATCTCTGATGGTATGGGGTTGCATGAGTGCGTGTGGCATGGGCAGCCTACACATCTGGAAAGGCACCATCAATGCTGACAGTTATATCCAAGTTATAGAACAACATATGCTCCCATCCAGACGTCGTCTCTTTCAGGGAAGACCTTGCATTTTCCAACATGACAATGCCAGACCACATACTGCATCAATTACAATGTCATGGCTGCATAGAAGAAGGATCCGGGTACTGAAATGGACAGCCTGCAGTCCAGATCTTTCACTCATAGAAAACATTTGGCGCATCATAAAGAGGAAGTTGCGACAAAGAAGACCTAAGACAGTTGAGCAACTAGAAGCCTGTATTTGACAAGATTGGGACAACATTCCTATTCATAAACTTGAGCAACTTGTCTCCTCAGTCCCCAGACGTTTGCAGTCTGTTATAAAAAGAAGAGGGGATGCCACACAGTGGTAAACATGGCCTTGTCCCAATGTTTTTGAGATGTGTTGATGCCATGAAATTTAAAACCAACTTATTTTTCCCTTAAAGTGATACATTTTCTCAGTTTAAACATTTAAACATTGTATTCTGAATAAAATATTGAAATTTGAAACTTCCACATCATTGCATTCTGTTTTTATTCACAATTGTACAGTGTCCCAACTTTTTTGGAATCGGGTTTGTAATAAAAAATCCTGCAATGTGATTTTCTGGATTTTTTTTCTGATTTTGTCTCTCATAGTTGAAGTGTACCTATGATGAAAATTACAGGCCTCTCTCATCTTTTTAAGTGGGAGAACTTGCACAATTGGTGGCTGACTAAATACTTTTTTGCCCCACAGTAGGTCATTATCCAACATTAGCAAAGTTGGTCAAAAATAGGTAGCAATGGTTTAGCAATCCACTGATTTCTGTGTCAGAAAGAGGGGTGTTACAGGTGAACAAAGCGCGAGGTTGTCAGCTAGTGTGTCGGTTTATGGGGGTATTGATAGCTACTACGCAACCGTAAGCTAAAGTATGTCTTTTCAAGGCAGTATGCATGACGGATTGACGATGGAACATGATTTTCGTTCCAAGTCGACTTCAACACAACGTTCTAACGACAGACAACCATCCTGCAACCCCTCCGACCTTCTCCCAATTGCCGTCCTCTTTAGACGGACAGAAATTATGTATTCGTACCGGTCTGCCTGCCGTCGGCCTATTCTGACAGAGCTATTACCTCAAGGCAAATCTCACTCCAGGAGAGCACTTGCATTTCCCCAAACACCTCAGAACTGGGAGCTCGTATTCCCCCGCCGCCACAGCTCTGTTCTGAGGCTTCACTATGAGAACAGAGGACACCTGCCACCATAGACACACAGGTATCATCCAAAATTACTTTGAAAGCCTAGAAATTAGCCGAGCTCGGAAGAGGAGGGGGGGGTCTGTACTGGTTGCAGACTTTAAGACTGCAAGGCCTTTAATGCCAAATCGTTCATCGAGATACAGTATTTAAATGTTCAGATGACCAGTCGGTCAAAAACACCAACTCAATCCGTACTGTAAACCTTGATTTAAATAACAGTGTTCAAAATAATCACAGTGGTTATGGCGCAACGCAGAAGGCCAGAGCCTCTGGAGGAAGTGTAAGTGCCAGTGGGATTCTCGCAGGGGAGGGTAAGGAAAATGGCAGCGAGAGCAGCTGGGCCGTGGGCGACGACAGTGGGAGTCGTCGAGGGCCAGCAGCCGTTCAATCGATGAGTCGTAGTGGCATGGAGAGGGGTAAGTGTGGTCCTCTGCGGTTGGTCAAACTATATGTGATATGAATTCCCCGCCGTCACCTCGGGGGGAACTGATAGGAAGATAAATACACGCTACTCCTCACCGTTCTGCTCGTCCAGCTCTTTGCCAATCTCCTGGCCCATCAGCTTCTGTCGGCCGATGACGTTGGCTAAAGCTTCCAACCCAGCATCCTGCACTGTTAAGACAAAACCACGGGTTAACTCACTGATCGGCGAGAGAGAACACACATCAATCAACCCAGAAATGTAGGAAAACCTCTGCCTGAATGCGAAAACCGTAAAGGACATTACGCACTGACACAAATATTTCACATTTACCCAGGGTGAGTTAGAAAAACCACAAAGGAATTATGAAATTCTTCAGCAAGCCCATGGTAGGGAGGAAGCCATTGAGGGCAGTGTAATGTCCCACGGCAAACACACAGAGTAGGTACGACCAGATTCACTATTCACTAATGTGACTCGTAGAAAGTATCTCTGACCGAGAGAAGAAGAGTTAGGCAGACTAAAACAGGACCTAGAAGGTGTTCAGTGGTGGGGTGGGGGGGTGAGAGAACTGTGGAAGAGAAGAAAAGGCCCCTCGCTTTAGTATGACACACACACCGCTACAGGAATCTGGTCCACCAGAGATTTGGTTGCTCACTACGGGCCCAAATCTTCCAACCAGAACTCCCACTAGGGTCTGAGTAACACAATGTGGTTTAAATGCAGCCGGACAAAGTGATAATAGCCAGGTTGCACCGCGACTCCGTGATGGTGACATGACAGAGTGTGTGTCATGTTTGGAGTCAGGTGAACTGCATGGTGGGAAGGCGTCAATGTTACAGCTGGAGTGCATGTGGGAACAATTTCGGAAATAGGAGAAGCAAGGAAAATCGACTGCTGAATGTGAGTTAGTGCGTTTCCCCTCAGATTGTAATGCTGTGTTCCCTAATAAGACTGTTCGTAGTTCAGTCCAGCATCCCCTCTAATGGCTAAAGAAAGCACTCTGAAGGTACACACTAATCTGAGATCAGATTAAGGGTCTATTAGGTCAGTAATGTGAAACGATCTGAAACAAAGCAGATGGATATCAAGTTAACAGAGCTGAAACCATCACCTTCCCCTACATGACAGATCAGCAGATTTGTTCTACCCATGCATTTCTCACTTAATATCGTGTAACCTTACCTTCTATGATGCGCTGCTGCTGCTGTTTAATCTCGCCAAAGCCCAGCCCCCTGGTCTCCTCCGGTTCATCGATCAGCCAGGGGTTGGCCGTGCCACGTACTCCTGCCCCCGCCATCAAGGTCGACCTGGGGAACAACCAACAACAACAGACGTGGTCGTCGTTCACCGGGGCCCGGGAGCGCGTCGGAAAAACAAAACTGTAAACCGTAGTCGTCGCAAATAAACGCGGCACTACGAACACGTGCGTGCAATCTCTCTAACATGCCAATTGCATCAGCCATTCCAACCCTGCCTCTGATTTGAGCCTGTTACGACATTTCCGATGACAGCCATTTATTTACTTGTTTTGTTTTGACCTTCTGAACGAGGAAGCAGACATGTTAATTGGGTAGAAACAACTGGCCGGCTTGTTCGACATGCAAACGGTGTGTACACTAATCATACACAGGCACAGACCCTGAAGGATCCAGTCGTGTGTAACACTGACTCGTGCACAGATGAGCGCGCCTGCACGAGCGAAGCCGGGAGAGCGGTGGTGTCCTGCCGCGTCGTGCTAAACACCGTTGTGTGGTTTTAAGCTATTTTCTGTTCATGGGAAAAAGCTGTGTGAGACAGTCTCAGACCCTAATTTTGCGCTGAGGTTAGGTCGGGAGGTCTCTCGAAGACAAGTGGATCGACTGTGTCCGTCGAGACACTGTTCCAGGTCTGGGAAATCAACTCAGACAGTGATGACTGCGGAGGACTGTCCGGGGGATTGCTATTAACTTCCAGGAGACTTCGGGGTAGAGCTATTTGGTAGACAGGGTTTTAGGATGATATGCATTAGCTGTCAGAAGTCTTTTACAACGGTATCACGTGCTTCGTAAATTTAGTGTTGTACGCTATTATCAAAAAAAGAAAATATATTTATATACAATGGCTGCAGGTAAAGTAATGGGGCGATCAAAAACAAATTAAGTATACCGGATGGCATTATGGAACGGAGAAATGATTTAGTGTCAGGTGTCAAGAATGGCGGCGCAATGTCGTCGCCTTCCCCCACCTTTCCAAGGACAATTCTGAACTGAGGAACTTGGGAAAGCTGTTGGAAGCAGGCCCGGCAACCTCCCTTTCTAACTTAGTAGCGGAGGCTGGTGGGAGACAAGGAGGTGGGCAGTGAGCGCTCAAGTAATCTTTCTGACGTGTTTGGTAACTTTCCTACCGCGCAGCAGCTCTCCACTTCCTCCCGTCGTGTGAAGATTAAAGAATTATCCAATTAACCGCCCGGTGGGGCCCGCCAACTTAATCAGGCACATCTCTGTGCCGCTCTGCGTCACACTCCAACGCCACAGAGGACCAGACAGATAAGTCCCTGAGGGTCTCATTCGGCCAAGGCCCATTTAACTAATTACATCTTCTTGCAGGGGCGATCAAATATAAAGGAGAGGTTATTGAGGAAAACAAATGGGGGAAAAGGGGTGGTAAGGTGGTTCCAAGGGGTCAAAGGTGAACTGAGCCTACAAAATGGAGGCGCCATGTCACTTCTTTTTGCTTGATTGGCGGCTAATCTCGCTCCGATGTATTGTTTCACGAATAAGATAAGCCTCCTTATCCCCCTTTCCACAGGAAAAATAAAATAAAAAAATTTAACGGCTTAAGTTATCCGAGCGGGGCTAATTCCCAACCGCCCCAGAGACCACACACTGAGTCGCACTGCCCAGTGACCTCCTCCCAAATCGTCGCCGCCACACATCCCTATCGAAGTTGTGTTTTCCCCAAACTTGAACGGTAAGATCACACAAAAAGCCTGACCGTGTAATTCAATCGCTGTCATTTGATTTAGTTACGGGCCACCAACGTATTGGGCGCAGGACCTATAAAAAGATGAAAGAGAGCGTTAGCCTCCCTCCCCGTTTTCAGACGCTAAGTGGATCAATCCCGACAAGAAAGGCTGTAAAACATGTCGAAAAGGAACAGCCTCGAATAAGGAAAGAGTTTCCAGAAACTGCTCGCTGGATAATTAGGTGTAGTTTTACCACACATGGCCATTCCACTACTCCTTGAAGGCAAGCCGCTTCACGTCGGGCAGAAGACCTGCTGTGCGTTAATGTGATACATTTAAAACCTCTGTTATCTCAGCGGCCATTAAAAGGTCAAAATGACATCATATAAATCAAGTTTGACCCTCGTTCCTTGCACCAACATAAACCCAGAAGAGGAAGTCCATGTGATAACCACCAAGTGAACGCCGTTCATTTCCCTTTGCGGCTGTCCAAATACGTGTCACCTGGGTTGAAATAGGTCAATCCTGACACTAAGTAATGACCATTTACCCAAGGTCCTGCGCACAGCTGTCAAGGTGATTAGGAATCATACGAGAACACAGGATATAGCCAGTGACGTCCAGCCCTTAGATTGGCCTATTGGCAGACGATGGTGACGGGATAAGGATATGAGCTCAGTGGAGAGTGATAAACTGTAAACTCTTGAAGCTCTGGTCGCACTTTCTTCACCTGACCTCTGATATGTTTCACCAAGCTTTAGGGGTGCTGGTTCCAGGGGATGCCGGGCGTGTGATCACCAGTGCGTGTGCGGTAAGACTCTTGATGAATAATAAACGGAGCCATTCAGAAATCAACCCCCCCACCCCCACCCCGCTGCCCTGCAAAATTACGGAGCCAGACATCCGATGGCGCCGGTGGGTGGGGGGGTCAAACAAAAGGTTATATGAAAGTCTGAAGACTTTCTTTGCACACAAAGTTAGTGACCGGTGACTTATCTTCAAAGACAACCGTGGATCAGTTAGAACCTCGGGAGCCTCTGGCCTGAGACATTGTCAAGACTTATCAGATTAATTGGCAGATATGAAAAGGTGGTTTTCCGTCGGCAGGATGGGATTGGTTCATCTCCACTGACGTTCATTTACAATGAGTGGCGTATGCTAAAATGCTACATAATGAGCTGTGGTTGTGTGACAACGACTCATGTATACTCAATGTGGAAGGAGAAATACCTGGAAGGGTCGGACTCTGTGACTTCACCCTTGAATGTAGCGTTGAGTTGCTTGTCCCTAGTGACCAAGTCATCCACAAGGTTCTGCCTCCGGTCAGCTTCCGACTGCATTCTGGAGGAGCAGTAGTGTTAAGGTCAAGATTGCAGTCAAACAAAACCTACATCATTTAAACCATCAACTGTCAGGCATTAACTTGACAAGGCCTATTATTACTGTAATTAATCTTTAACCAAAGAGAAAGGCACAAAATCCCAAAATCTCGGGAGGTGGAAGAATAGGTGCAATTTCTTACTAAACACTGCCCTCTACAGGACCCTCACGTACAACGACACTGCAGCGTCACAAATGCTAAACCAAACCGGTTTGGCGAACAGTGCAGAGTATATTCCATCTAGTCTCATGACCATGAGGACCAGATAGTATCATGAAAGGATACATGCGTCGGGAAGACGAGGCCCGAAGCAGACTCTCCCTGAGCTGACCGATGTTCTGTTTCAGCTTCTGTAGCGACGCGCGAAGCGTCATGTTGATCTGCACAGACAAATGTACACTTAAACTGAAAAAACACAGTACTAATTTAGCAGTGAAATGAATGCAACATGTATTAAAATTCAGAATTACACTCACCTTTGCAGGATTCCCTCCAGTTCTCTGTTGTCTGTTTCTTTCATGGATGTTCTCGGCAATCTCTTGGGCCAGGCGACATGTGGCATCATAATTCTGTAACCTACAAAACCAGGTTGGTGCTCAATTAATATGCGTGGTGCAACCCTGGTATAGCTACATTATGCAGTCAGTTCAAAGAGAGTTGCTGAAAACAATACATACATACTAAACTATTTTAGACCAATTCATGTGCGGTTTATCCAGCAGCTAAGTAATAAGCTAATGTTTCAGGGTCTCTGTATGAGTGTGAAATACAATCTAAACCACAAGATCTTTCTGCCTTACGTACATCATGTGACGACAATGTATTCTACATACTCCATGTAAACACATTAGCTAGCTAAGCTAACTAACAACGTGACTATATATAAAAGTGCACTGCAATTCATTTCGTGTGAACTATAACTAAGAATAATACGGGGAAACATCGTGTCAACTCGCAGCCAGGTAACGTTTAGTAACTACACAGTACCTTTGCGACTTAGTTGGCTAGTTGTAGCAAACATGAGCTATCAAGCTAGTTAATAACATAAACATAGATTTAAAGACGGATTTCCATATGTTATCCAAGGTTATTTGACATATATTCATTATAGCTGTCTTAACGATTCTTACCACGGATCTTGCGACATGTTAACGACTTAAAAATTGACATTTACTCCATAAACTCTTCCCAGCAGGGAACACTTCTTGTTTGGGTGTGACGTCAGGATGGTGTCCTGTGAGTTACAAACCTTGTACATTGTTTAAAAAAAACAACGTGTACATTGTTCGAAGGTTACCTAAAATTTGCTGATTGTAACGGTCGTGACGCTTTAATTTGTATTTATCCATTCATGTAATAGAACATCGATCATATTCCAATTAACAAGTGACATTTCACAATCAACAGGAAGTCGAAAGGTACATTTGGACAGATATTGGCTGCATTCTATAGGATTAAAACCAAAATGTGTCTTTAGGAAATCGTGACTAATCTTAAAATCGGTGATTCAGCAGATGCGGAGGTCTGGTAACAGCTTGTTAAATTTAGTTTTGAAGGAGATAGCTGTGAAGAGTGTTGAGTTCAAGAATCTTCTGCCACTTGATCCAGTCACTGGAAACAGCAATTGTCAACTTAAACAAGAAGGTATGTGATATGACCAATACCATGGCTGAGCTTTTCATAAGTACGACGCATTGCAGGGGTATGTTGGCAACAACCTCTGAGATGCCATATTGCGGTTATACACTGGTTGCCAAGGCAATTAGAGTGATACAAAGTGATGCGATGTCATACCATGGCTGTCATACCACGGCTGTCAGCCAACTAGCATTCAGGATTCAAACCACCGAGTTTGGAATATGTCATATAATACTGATACATTATTTTCCCCAAGTCATTAACCATGTCACTTGCTTTCAAACTTGTAATTTCATGGTTATCTGAGGTATGGTAATGATTTTGCTTATGGATTATGCATATATAAAAAACATATTACACTTCTAGCTCAAAATGGGAGAGGTTAAAAATGTTTTTGCAAAAATCCCAGACGGCATCTTAAAATAATAAAGTAATATTTGAAAGTAATACTTTAAGAAGAAAGTCATGACTGACATCTGTGATATTTAAATAACAGTGCTGTAGCGGTATTGACTTGGAAAATGCTAGCAGATGTCAGGCTCATTAAGGTCATAAATGTTGGATATAGCGCAATGCTCATGTTTTGAGCAAACAAATCTATAAAATCCCAAAATGTATGGTGAGGTGTTCATGCATTCACAGTTTTCTTTGTCTAAAGTCAACAACGGTGACTGTTTCAGGTGCCCTGTTTGTCAAGTGCTATGGAAGTCCCTTTTGTAACATTCTGTGAGGATTATGACCACTACTAGTATAAACATAAGGCAGACTTTAGTTTATGCTGTCATCAAGTAAGGCTACTGTGATACTCAGCATTCAAGCCCCCATTTAAATGGATTTATATAAAGAGGATTTTTTTTTGTTTCATAAACAAACAGTGTGTGTTTTGATCAAAACAGTATCTGTAGTGTGAAGTAATAACTTTTTCCAAGAATAGAGGCGCTCATTGAGGACTTCCATGTAATCCTATAATACGGTTTCATAGAACTATGTTCCTGTTATTTTTATTTACCTTTATTTAATCGGGCATGCTATTAAGAAGTAATTTTTTACAGAAACGGCCAGTCCATACAAAAAATTGAAATAAACAATAAAATCAGACAATACAAATAATCAATAAAATACATGATAAAAACACAAACAAGTTCAATACATAATACAATATATATTATGCAGTACAAGACATGCACAAGACATGCACAATGCAAATAACACAATCATTGATCCCAAGCAGGTACAAGACATTCAAATCAAAGATTTATTTGGAGCTTATTCCACTTAAATGGGTCAAGAGAGATAAATGCTGTTTTTGTCTACCCTTGGTGTATCGAGTACAAAACCAGTCATGTGTATTGTTGTGTAATTAATTGTTAAAAATGTAAAGATATGTTGGAAGTTCCTCCATCTTACACAGTGGCCAATCCCACCTTTTCATACAAATTAAACTATCCCCATATATAAATTGAAGGGTACAGTGGGAGACAGCATCAAATGGTTTTAGGTTGCATTTAGATTTAATCCCTATAGCTCAGACATAAAAGAGGGCTAGACTATTTTTTTTTCTATGAAAAGATAGATCCTTCTGTAAAGGAATCAAGTGTAATTTTCCTTTTTTTTACTAGACCAGTAATGTGGGTTTTAAAAGACAACTTTTCATCAAGCCAAATACCCAGATATGAATATGAGGAAACTCATTCAATTTGTGTTTTATCCAGGCTGGTAATTTGAAGATTAATCAAATATGAGTTATGTGACCATAGAGAATATCATATATTTTGTTAAATATGAATTTAACATTAATTTAAGATCTAAGACATGCGCATAGGATGCTGTGGAACACTGTACTGCATCATCAGGATAAAAATGAATGTTACCAAGGTCACTTATATACAGAGGGAATACATTCAGATTTTAATCCTATTACTAAGATAGTCTTGAAACCACAAGCGTGCATCAGTACCTAGGCCTAATGATATCAGTTTGGTAATTGAAAGGGAATGATAAACTGTGTGAAAGGCCTTTGACATGTCAATAAACTCTGTAACACAATTTGGCTTATCATCTAAGGCCCTGGCAATATTGTTTTTATCCAGTTTGGAAACAGTCCTAGTGCTGTATCCTGGTCTGAACCCTGACTGGTGCATATTCAAAATACAATTATCAGTCAGAAAAGATTACATCTGTGGAATCTCCGGAGATTCCAGAATCTTTGCTAAAAAGAAAAGGCTATAATTGTCCAAAAAATGTGCAGAAGTGTGCTGGAGTGATCATGAGCAGCATTCCATACTTTTGGTATAACTCCATAGATAAGAATCAAGTAAAAAATATGGGCCCCTGAACCAGAGATAAATGGTGCTGCACATACAAGTAAACCTGCCCCAGGCCCATCTTTATACCTATGCCTAGCAATGCTTTGAGGAATTCATTTACTGTAAAAGTGCAAACATTTTAACATGGCCATAGTAAAAATAAATGTTTTGGTGGCCTTGGGTCACATGCAATGTGGCCGTTCAGGAAGGAAGAAGCCTCTTCTCTCAAAAGCACAATCAAAGCAACAACAGAATAGTTAAAAAAGAAATTGAGGGTTATGGAAAGGCAGAGTCAAAGCACAGTACTTGATCCCATTGAAAGTCTATGGGGGGACTTGAAGCAGGCCGTCCATTTAAGAAAGCCCTCGAACACGGCACAGTTGAAGCAGTACTAGAACGAAGACTGGGAAGTGTCATAGTATTTTTAGCTTTGCTGCCACATCGTGGACATTTTTAATAAAACATTTTAAACTGGATAATTTTATGCTATATGTTGTGTTTCATGAGGAGTGGTATATGTTTTCTCTTTTTTAGCCAGCATTTGCTTGAAAAAGCGATATAAAGGATAACATCTAAATCTGTATCAAAATGAATGACATAGGCATACATAAACTGTAAAGCAACAAAAACTGCCATTTACACCATAGCCTATTATCAAATGAATTAGTACTAATTTTCCACCTACCTGATGTTTCATTGCCCTAGTTTTTTTGTTGCCACCAACTTGTGAGTTATTCTAAGAAGTAGAATCGAGGAGGTACTCTGTGTGGCAACAGTAATGATAACCCAAGTAAGTGGAACTTTCCGATGGCATTATGCTGTAAACAAACCCACATCACTTACTTTGTCACCTGACCAACTGGCTGTGTAATGTATAAAACCCCCATTCACAGGTCACTCAGATGGAAAACTTCAGAGGGGAAGGACACCGCCACTAGCGACTTTCTTTTCATTGGCGTACGGGGGAATACATAAACACCACAGAAGTGAATAGACGTATAATTTGTAGAACAGGTTGCTGTACTCGGCAGCATGATACATGTTTCAAGAACGCCCACCTTCTCCACTTGTGGAATTATGAATTTAGAAGCATCTCTTATGGAAATAACCACAGGCCAAAACCAGGACCTGGACTTGAGCTCAGCAGCAGGACACAGAAGGCCCAGGTCACATTCCTACTACAGCCTAGCAGACGCCAAGAAATACGGCGTAGAGATGGGGATAGAAGAAAAAGTTGTCAGGCCACGCTCCAGGTCTTTCTATTGCTATGAGACATCTGAGTTCTCCAGAGAGGGGAGTGTTCCCGGGTCCAGTGCCTCAAGGTCGAGATCCAACTCCCTGGAGAAGAGTACTGACTGGGAGGAGAAGAGTAGTGCAGATGGGAAACGGTTGATCATGGTTCGGCTCAACTCAAAGAGGTCCAAGTCCAACGCCAACAAAAAGTCGTCATGCAGAGATCTCAGTGGTACGTGGCATTTAAACATTAATGATTTATGTTTATTTCACCAGTTATGTTCTTAAATGCGTTTTGCTTCCCATTGTCTATGAAAGTCTGAATGTGTCAAATGCAGAATAATCTTTAACACGTTCTTAACCCAAAACACAGGTCTGCATAACATTTTTACCTGTTTGTGAGTCTTACTTGTTTCTCTCTCTAACAGGCGGCAGAAGCTGTCTAAAGGGTGCCCCCATGATGACTATCTGTGAGTCAGACAACTGGGAAATCACCTCCTGTTCTGGCATGAAGTATGGCCAGTTTGTGGACTGGGAGAAGATTGACCCAGAGGCTGCAGAGCGTCACCAGAGGATCCTGAAGGCAGACCACCAGGTGCTCAAGAGAATGGGCCGATCAGGATTCTGGGCCATGCCCCATACACTGAGGGCCAAGGCCTATTATCACATAATTCATGCCATCGACGGTACAACTGTCAAACCTGATAGAGATGCTTATCAGGAATTGAGTAAGAAGATCTTTGGGGAGCAGAAGATCAGCACTCACCCCTTTCCTGAGTACATGGAGGACGGCGTCATACCCAGGTACCGGCTCTTAAAAAGTGATAATTTTGGTTCCTGATTTCAACAGTGTTGTATTTACATATTTGTTCTCTTATTCTTATTTTCTCAGAACCCATAACCAATCGTTATGCTCATATCTGTAAAGGGATTATGACTACATTAGTTATTGTGTCATTCTTCCCAATCCCAGATACTGCCTCAACAAAGCTGGTCTCAATTCGGTCAAAAAAATCCTTCTCTGCATCGGCAAGTACTTCCTAGACATCAACTTCTGCCCCATCCTCCCAGCCTTAGTGGCTCTCCTCCTGCACTTCAGCGAAGATGAGGCTGAGTGCTTCCACAGTATCTGCCAACTCATCTCCTACAATGATGCCAGCAAGCGTTACATTGACCAGACTTTTCTCACTTACCGGGCCTCCTGCATGACCTTCGGCGACCTGGCCAACAGGTACTGCCGTGGAATCCGCAAGCTTATCGCCGGCTCCAACCAGAGCTTATTTGATTTCTACTCTGACTGGATCATGTGGATCTTTGCCGACCTCCCCTTCACCTACGCAATCAGGGTCCTGGATGTCTATTTACTGGAGGGTTACAAGGTTCTTTACAGGGTGGCTCTGGCCCTCCTCAGCCTCTACAAGGTCTCTGTCTCATCTCGCGTTGCCGACGTGGAGGACTTCAGGAGGGACATGAAGAGCTTTGTGGAGAACGTGGCACGTCACTGTACGGCGGAGAATCTGCTGGAGAGGGCCTTCAGCATTCAGCTGGCCACACGGTTGGAGCTCAACTTGCGCTTTAATGCTAACAAGCAGTCCCTAATGCAGAAAGGCATCAGTATCCACCAGAAGAGGTGAGTCTGTTTGTCATTCCTCAATTGAATTTCCTCTCTAGGCTCCTTTTGAAAAGGTTGAAGTTCAACAAGCAGAGGGGGTGAGGAGAGTGCACAAAAATACGCTTGTTTGAAATAAGACGGTCCTTTTCCAAGTGTGTCAAGCTAATAATGTTTAAAGGGGTGGATCCCCAAATAAATGTTTAACTGATAAAAAGGAATGAAGGTAGTTACAATACACAGTGAAAAGACACGGAGGATGTCTTTAGGGCCCTGGAGGGTGTTTTATTAACAAAAACAAAAGGGGAGGGAAACATCAAAACCAAAGGACAAACCCCTTGTGAAGTGGCTTTGTCGTTGGGGAAGCCTCCCAGTGGTGGTTTGGGAGGAATGGGGGCTGGCGGTCATAATTTTGGCTGCCTCTGCACCCTCCATCTACTGACCATTGTGCAGCAGTTCTGGTTGCCTGCTCTATCCTTTTGGCCTCAGCCCAGAGCTGCTCTCTGGGAGCCCTGCTTGCTACCCCCGGAAGATTCCGGAAGGTGCCAGCTATATCTCTTCGAGGCGATGATACAACACTGATTCATAGGCTATGGGTGTTTTGGCGTCACAATATTAAAAATGATACAATAAGAGGCATATTATTTGTAAACATATGCATGCCTTTTCCCTCAGAGAAAACAAAAGCTGATTTAAAGGGGATGGGTCAGATTTTAGAACTCTTCCATGGTAGAAACCTAAATGAGAGTCGGCTATCCAGGAGCTTAGAATACTCGTTCAGGCCCTTCTTCTTCTATATAGACTCCTTCAGGCCTTTCTACTTCTAATAATTTGCCATCTCTTGTTAATCATTTATCGGTTTCTGTGTCACCGAGGACTGAGGAGAGAGGATTAGGATGGACTTTTAATTAAATGGGAAAAACCCCTGTGTTTCTACATTTATAACCAATATGAATTGGCGCTTATATTACCTAATAAAAAATCACAGAAGCATCATCAAGTTATTCATGTTTTTATATAATAAATTAATTTATGAAAGATTTTTTGAAACTCAGATTGATGTAGAGATGCAATACACATCTCCCACCAAACTACACCCAGATCCTTAATCCGTTTACAGATGTTTGTCATTTTTGATAAGACTGTTTGCTATAATACTTAAATGTAACCATAAATACATGGCTTTGACACCACATATACTCAAAAATAATATATAACAGAAATCAGAAATTAATGTGAAATATAAAGAATTTGTCAACTAATATATTTCTAAACAACTGCCTGTGTTCCAAATACCTTTACAAATGTATGTCACAATTATAATTTTTTTTAATGAAATACATATAGGTAACTGTGTATTTTTTGGGAATTGGCACTCTTAGGGCATGATTCAGGAGAATATTGAATGTGCAAAATGGCGAACAATGTCCTTTCACTCCACACATCTAATTTAAGATATTCTCTATTTATAAGTTTGTGTTCACATCTCATAAAAATAATGAATCTTCTTTATCCTCTCTCATAAAGGCAGTCATGCCAGTTAGTGGATTTCGGCAGCTTTAGCTCCAGTGTCATCACAGGGACAGAGATGCGGATCATCTGGGCCTGGATACCTGAACGCTTTGCCCTCTTCGATCCCATAAGGCTGTTCAGCACCGTCGAACACGGCCGGAGCCTGGCATCGTAAGTAATTTTACATCAGTAGTGAAGTAGTGAAGTCTGAATAAAATGCTGATTAAAGGAACGAATGAAACCCAGAAGGGTCATGCTTTCAGTAATGGAGTTTCCTACTCCTGCCTGAAACTGTGTAGTTAAAATACAGCAGCCCAGAACTGTATGAACATTCCTTTTTGGTTAGTATCATATAGTAAAGGGTTATGTTATTAGTATAAACCTATTTAATAATCAGTGTCCAAATAATTTATGGCAGTAATGTTTCATGTGGAATTGGTTTACACACTATTGTCTTCAGAAGTGTACTCTGTTAGTGAGGGAAAATGTGTAGGTAATATTCATCTGCAAAAAATATGTTATTCCTATGTCAGAGGTTTTTGCAGTTCCCAGAGCTAGCTATTTTTCTCCGTTGTGGAGAAGATTCTCTACGCCTGTTAACTCTAAGTTCTTTCAAAGACTCTCATCAGGATTTTTGTATTCCTTTGTCACATCACTGACAAATCTGCCTGAGCAGACAGGATATTGAATCAGCTGTAGCAATACACAGGGTGGTCAGGACCAGACCCCAATTAAAATTTAGACCCTGAATAGGGCTTGACCCTTTCAGTGAACTTTGAGCTTTCTCTCCCTCCTGACATTCCAATTGGCAATGATTGTTGATGACCGCTATCTAAAAACATAAAAAATATTGATAATGTTTACAAAGCCACTTGGAATGTTTATAGTGGTAAGAATTTTAAAGTATTTCTTCCTTTTTTATTTCTTTTTTAAAGACTTTATTCCTGTGTTGAGGGGCATGAGCCAGCAGTCTTGCTTCTCAAAACTATGGATGAACAGGTAAGTTCATGGCAACAGAAAAGCTTTTTAAAATACACTTTTTGACACTATTTTTGAATCCATGGAGACATTTTACCTCTGTGTCACTCCACAGGTATGTGGAGCCTTCCTGTCGAGCGATTTGATTCAGGGGACAAAAACTGATTCAGAAGAACCTGCATATTTTGGGACAGAAGAGAGCTTTGTCTTCACAGTAAGAAAATCTTATATAAAAGTTTAAATGGTTTTGTCTGAGAAAGAGTTGTAGTCAGGTTCAGAATGATTGGGACACTTGTTTAAGAACAAAATATTGTACAAAATAAATTATACAAATATTGAGATATATTACATCAATCGTGTTGTGAAGTATATTATTTTATTATATTATTATTAGATATTATTAGATATAATAGATGGGGTAAAAACTGTTTGCAACCCTTTTTCAATACTCAAGAATGTAGTTTAAATTGAAAGACTGAGAGGACTTTTGCAAAGTGTATGGTCTATTTATTAGTAGATGTTGAAGTTAGTCAAGTTTCAGCCTTCAGGCAAGAGTAAATCTATGGGGCCTGATCCAAACTGGGAAGAACCTTGTAACTATTTTCTTCATTATTTGTTTGGGGAGGTATTTGTAATTTGATGGGATGTGCGATTTCAGAAAAACCTGATTATGCATGGTGGAAGGGGTCATTCACATTGTGCTTTTCAAATCAGCAAAAACACCAGGAAAGGTTTCATCGTCATTATTTTAAGTGTGTGTTATATATAAACTACAATTTGATCAACTGCTAATAAAAAATAATATAATTTCAAAATGTTGTGCCTACAATGTATCACAGTGTTTGTATTATTTATGGTATACTGTCATCTGCTCATCTTAAACAAAGATGTCAATAACTTTGGGAGTCAAACATTTTTGTTATTTAGCGGATTCTTAGGAACTTAATATTTCTCTTTTTTTTTAGCTTCGCCCAGGAATGGAACGCTACCAACGGACTGTGGTCCACATTACGTCCAAGAAAAGTTCTTCCCCAGACCTTTGTGTTGCTAGCAACCGGCCGGGACCCTTTGAGCCAATCTGTCCAATGGGGACCCTCAAAGACCCAACAAACCTCACCATCCCTTTTGCTACCTCTCCTGGACCCCTATCCCCCTCACCCAAGAGGGCAAAGGAGCAAGGTGCATCCATGTTCATCGCTGCAGACCATAAGAGGCTAGTCATTGGTAAGTTAAATATAGGCTAAAGTGTTTGCTGCTCAGAGTCCTTGGATGTGTCACAGAGTAATAATTAACATGAAGGGGGAAAAATTATATGCCTGATGACAACTAATGGTATTTTGGCCACATAAAGTTTGCAAATGTGTCTGATGATGGTAGCAGGAAAAAACACATCATATTCTGTCTTGCTAATCATTGTATTGGTGTCAACATTACTAAGAAATACAGCAGCTTGTTGTGAGTTGTTATCAGTGTAAATGAAATGCTAATATCCATAATGTGTATGTCTCGTCAGGTGGTGATGGGGGTCATGCTCTCTACCTCCAGGCTGATTTGGAGGGGGGCTACACAGAGCCCTGTGACACATTTGAGAGTGCTCCTCTTTGCAAGGGACACTTCAAGATCCAGTCTTTGGAAGTGTGGGGAATCCAGAACTCCATCTCATTATCAAACTACTTCTCTTACGATGAATAGAGGACACTAGCATACTGTATGCAGTATTTCCCCATCCTGTATGAATTGTTTGCTCCTTATTTTGTCATTTGATTAGTGATTTAATTTTTTACAAATATTTATAGTATTTTGTCTTTTCACACCATTAATTTGAATTATGTGAGTATTTGATGACAACAATAGTTCATAATAAACAAGAAAGTGTTTTATATAATATTTATTTTATAATTTCTTTTTTCATCAGCAATTTCAATGATATGCCATATTTATTTGATGATTATTTATATAGTTATTGATGAGCATGTACAGTATTTTGTGCATTTATAAATTCTTAACACACATGGTGGCATTCTAACAATACTACATATTAAAGTTAATAGAAAACCACAAATTCAGTCTATTTATTTTTTTATTACCTTTAAAAAATAAATAATGCATACTTATTCAAGATTGCTTTTAATGTTTGATTTCTAAATATTCTTAAAAGTGATGCCTTTCATTAGGCTCTATTGCGATACTTTTTTATTTATTTGTTTTTAACTTTTGATGTAATTTTGGTATTTTTCTTAAATGTATTGACCATGGCGAATGTCTACATACGTTTAATTAGTATGACGTAGATCAGTGTCTCCCAACCTTTTTCAGTTACTGTACCCCCAAAATGTTTTTGCACTGCTTTCAGTACCCCTGAAGTACCCCCTCAAGTGGAAACCACTGACGTAGATTATTATGAATTTATTGGTCTACTTCCGGCATCCTGGCCGTGGTAAATGGTTGTGACCAATCGCATTCGAAAACTACTATCGCTATAGAAACTGCCCCAAACACATTTTTCAGTTGCTAGGCAACATGTGTTTATCTGGATAGCAAATGAGATAGTTGAAACGCGAAACGTTTCTACAAGCTTCAAAGTAAAACAACAAAGAAAAGGGTGCAGTTTAAATGAAATATGGCTGGAGACGCACAAGATATTCCACGGCTTGAGCTGGAAGCTGTAATTGGGTTCAATGGTAATGCCCAAAGTTCCTATTGTGTTTAGCTAGCCAATTAAGTTAGCTGGTAACTTACTGTTCTGTAACCAGCTAGCTAGCTGTACTGACTGAAGGTTTCTAGCTAACTACTGTTTATTTCCCTGGTGGTGTGCTGCACTTGCAGCTGGTCAGTTTATGAAAAATATTTAGACATTTACTCAAATCTCTATACTTCATGCTTGTTTACCTTGATGTTGTGCTCCGACAACAAGACAGTCAGGCTAAATTATTCATAATCACATCACAATTTTTTCTAGTCTACTACTGTAACGCATGTCTTTCCTTACCCTTGTTGGATAGGACATGTCTTTTCTGGCCTTAGAGTGCACCCGGACAGAGAACACATAATTTATCCTCTGGGTTGCACTGTTATTCTGAAGAGCCTGAAAGATGGCAAACAGGAGTTCCTCCACGGACACACCAACAATGTCTCCTGTGTCACCGTGTCCAAAAGTGGACGCTACATTGCTTCTGGTCAGGTCACCTTCATGGGCTTCAAGGTAAACCATTGACGGTTAACAATTACCCTGTTATTAAGAGAGCTGTTATAGGTAACCACTTGAGACGGACAAATTGAGACAGGGAGGGAGAGGCTACAGTTAATGTGTAGCATACTGTAGAAAACACAATAATAGCATAAGATAATTGAGTTTATTAACATGTTGTACGAGGTTCCAGGCTGATTTGATCATTTGGGATTACGAGAAAAGAGCAATCCACGCTAGATTTCAGCTCCACAAAGCTAAAGTGGAGGGACTTGCCTTCTCTCCCCGTGACAAGTACCTTGTTTCCCTGGGAGGACAGGATGATGGGAGGTAATTCTTTATCTCAAGAAGTGTGTCTGATTTAACGTACGGGCAACCTTGTCTAGCAGGTCCCATTATTATAAGATAAGCCTGTTTTTGGATTATTACTTTACACTTTAAAACCATTTGTGGATTTTCCTACTGAATGTTTTCTCAATGGCTTGTTTTTATCAGCATTGTGGTGTGGAACATTGAAAACAAAGAGGCCATCTGTGGGAGTCCGGCCTCAGCCCACAGTGCAGGCCACTGCCTCACCATCGAGTACTCCAATCACAGCGACGACATCTTCATCTCCGCCGGGAAGTCAGTGACTTGCAGCGAAACTCAGGGTTTCTTTTAGAATAGTTGTAAATCCCAATGTGTTTACATTTGACCTGAACACAATGCAGAATTATAAAAGGAGTAGTTTTGAAGTGTTATTTATACCGTCTACGACGTGATATGTTGTTTCCCTCTAGTGGCACGGTGCGTGTTTGGGAGCTAGACCTTCCCAACAGGAAGATCCGGCCTACGGAATGCCAGACAGGACAGCTGAAGAGGATTGTCAAGTGCATTGAGGTGAGCCAGACCACAGGAAGCGATACACAAGAGTAGTGCTTAAGCACAGACAATACCCCTAGGCTGCAGTCTGCTCTTAATTTGGGCAGCGCATCCGGCAAATGTTAAATAGCTGAATGTTGAGCTGCAGATGTGAGAAGCATCTAAATTAGCCCTGGACAATTGCAATGTGCAATATTGCAAACTTCAACTGCAAGATAAACAGATAAATTTTTTGCCTGTATTGCGTTGTCTATGTCCAATTACACACCAGTTGCTTCGAATCCTGAATGCGGATTGGCCGATAGCCTTGGTATGTGAGACTGTATACCATAGATTTGACTCTGCAATGCGTCATGCCTAAGAACAGCTCTTAGCCGTGCTATGTTATCTGTATAACCTACCCCCTCATGCCTTATTGCTTAATTAGTAGGATACACTTGCACTCTCTTGGCATAATGGGGAGCTTCATCTGTTACCGGGGTCAAGGGGGTACATATTTATTGTCTTTGTCCTTAGGTGAATCAGTGCCACTGGAAAGTTAAAGACAATAATGTTATTCTCAATTCTTCCCTTTTTAAAGATTAAATGGTTGTTTTCATGAAATGGTCAGCTTACATTTTCATTGTCAGCTTACATTTCAAGATGTTTGTGTATAGCCTACCGCCTTTCAGGGTTTCTTGGGTGTTGTACAACAGCTGCCATATATCGCCCATGGTAATCTCATCAAGAAAAATAGCTATCAACCACTTTTAGGGTTTCTTGGACCAAATGTGAGGCCTCTGTTACATCATGAATTGTTTAGTGTTTCCTCCGGGCTGAGGCTCTGCCCTTGGAAATCGTAATGGGTTTGAAAACTTGAGGAAAGAATTTACCATTCAATAGATATGTCTTGGACTATATCAAAGAAAACCTAAAGATGGATGCCTATATTCTAATACAACGGTCCATGGGAAATGTGTGCTGTTTTATTGTTCACATTTATAATGCCTTATCCTGTGTTAAATGATTCAGTGTGATTAAACACATGTACTTAAATATGTCAGGCATTTATGCTGTATTTCCGCTGGGTAATGTTGAACCAGGTACATTGTCTCTGTCCCAGCCACACAGCAGTTACTACCTACAATCTTATCTCAAAGTGGTGCAGGTAGGAATGTAAGGCTTACTTCTAAGTTGGCTCGATTGCATTTGTAGATCCCAGGGGACGACAGTGTCTTCTACTGTGGGACCACCAGTGGTGACATCATGAAAGTTAACCTGAAGACCTGCCTTCTCAGCAGTTGTGGACCAATAAAACAGAAGTTCAGCAAGGTGGGTCATTCTTGTGCCTAGAATGACATCCCGGTGTTTGGATCTCTGAGATGCCACTGCATTTGAATAATATGTTACGGCTGACTCTGTTTTTTGTGGCGCAGGGTGTGAACACAATGAGGGTGTTGAAGTCTGGGGACGTCCTGGTGGGTTCAGGGGATGGTATGTTCACTCTGTGCTCCGGATCTAACTTCAAAACCATCAAGTAAGCACCACAGGTTGACAGAAGATATAACATGTTATCGTTTAGGCCTGGGCTGAGTTTAGTTTTTTTTTTTTAAAGCTGTGTGTAGAAGTAAAGATATGATCTCAACGCAGTATTCTGCCTTTCATCTTAACCTGATAGGAAGGTTCAGTTGGAGGGGGGGGTGACGTCCATCGCTGTCAGAGGAGAGGGCCACCAGTTCTTTGCGGGGACGGAGGCGGCTCAGATATATCGTTTTGGCTGTACTGACTTTAAAGAGGAGCTGATTTCCACCAGCCACAACAGTGCCGTCAAAGATGTGGCGTTTCCTTTGTGAGTGACACTCTTCAAAATGTACACACATACTGAAAGACAGTAATGATGAAAGAGTCACATTACCATACTGTCATACATTTCTTATAGGAGGACATTTTAACACAGTACATGGGTCTATTACATCTAGCTCTGACTTTGCATTCACTTCTCATTTGTATCCACTAGAGGGTGATATTTGTCCTTTGAGTTTAACCTGTGGTTAAACTCAATAATGGCATCTTCAATCATGAATTTCCATGAAGATGTTCCGTATCCCGATCTGTCTCTCCCAGTGGCTCGTCTGAACTGTTTGCCACGTGCTCCAAGGATGACATCAGAGTGTGGCACGCCGAGACGTGCAAGGAGCTGCTGCGTATCTCCGTCCCCAACATGACCTGCAACGCCCTGGACTTCATGACTGACGGACGGAGCATCATAAGTGGTGGGCAGGGACCAACAGGCGTTGGGCTGACTTCCAATAGAAATGTAGCATTGTCGATCATTTAGCCTTTAACACACCTAAGTGCAGATAGGAGATCACAGATTGAGTTCATGAACACAGAACGCGCTAGCTGCACAGCGCTGTAATGTAAGCCCTGTTTTAGTACTTATTTAATGTATTCACGGTAGCCTGGTTGCTGGTTATGTTGTGCTATATATGTGAGTTCTTGTCACGCCATAGATCTATCTTCTCAGCTCATTATTGTCTCAGTATAGGAATGCCTGAACTATTCCCATCTAACGGCATTTTCCTCATCCACGTCTTACAGCCTGGAACGACGGGAAGATCCGTGTGTTCGGCCCGGAGACCGGCAGAGCCTTACTGGTCATCCACAGCGCCCACAGCATGGGCGTGACGGCCATCGCTGGCACCAGGAGCTGCACGAGGATTGTTAGCGGAGGGGGAGAGGGACAGGTGAGGAAATGGGTCACCCCGGCGTGGCACAGGACACCTACCGATGAACAGCCCCCCGGAATGAATCAGCCAGCATTCACAGTAGAATCCTCACTCGTGTGACCACTGCACGCTACGGAAATCCGTCATAAACACCTCCTTTTCCTCCACGGAAAGTTATTACGGTTTGTGTGTGTGTGTGTGTGTGTGTGTGTGTGGCTGTCCCTCCCTGGCCTGTCGCAGGTGCGCGTGTGGGAGCTGCTGCAGGGTTACTACCGGCTCGTTGAAACCATGAAGGAGCACAAAGCCACTGTCACCTGCATCAAGATCAAGAGCAACGACAAGGAGTGTGTCACCGCCAGCTCAGACGGTGCCTGTATCATCTGGGACTTGGTGTGAGTTCCAGTGCACGTTTGTGGTCTCATAAACACACACACACACACACACACAAATAATATCTCACATGCACATTTATAATAGGGTTGTGTCTGGTGTGTGTTTAAGCATAGCCACTTTCTCACTAATCGAATCGTTTTGTTGTTCTTTTACCTCAGAACCTTTTGTGGAATATGCACATTGGCAAACATGTTGAATCTTTGCTAGGGCAGCCTCTTCCACAGCCTCCATCTTCATGACCTCACTCCAAGAGAGAATGTCAAACATACCAAGGTTGAATAGTAATGTCTAAGCTCTTCAACTTTTCCACCCACTTGCCAGCAATGTTTAATATATATCCAAAATAGCTGCATGTTTGTGACGAATATACACTGTGATCTCAAAGAAGTAATATCTGCGAAACAGCATGTCTTTGATTTCACGCTCCTCTCTGGAGGAGATCTGAACTTCATCAGCAACCTATGGTACTGGGTTTGGAGACCATGTGTGGGCTGGGAAACATTGGCAAAGCCATTTCAGCCACTTGATAGATACAATGACATTAACAGCACTCCGCGGGCAGCCTGTTTTTATGCCAAAACTGAGTGGGATTGGTTTAGCTGCTTCCCACAGATAACTTCAAAAAAGAGACTCCACACACATACAGTATCCACATAAGGCTGAGGTAGTTATATTTCCTCTAGGGCATTAATCATTACAAGACGTGCTAAAGTATTAGAGTCATCGCTAAAGTGCCAGTACACAGTGTAAAACCTGTGGATTCATGCTTGAAGTAATCAATGCCTGTTTCTAGGCATAGAACATTCTCTTTTATGCACTGTCTGACTATCTACCTGCCCTGTCTGACTGTATGCCTTTTGTTTTATGTGCGGGAATACTTGAACCCATTAGCTGGTGTCATATGAGGGCAAGCAGGTGTTTCCTAATCGCCACAGAGGGTAAGATGGAGACGCCCCTCCATGGATCTTCTTGAACACAGTTTTTTTTGGGGGTATTCTGTGTATAAGTGCACTTTCCATGAGTCAGGTACTTTTCTATTAATCTAGTAAGGCATTCAAAATATACATGATGGCATGGGAGGACTGTAGCTGTGTGGTCTCGTAAGTCTCGTAACACCATCTGATCCGCTTGGCTTCTGTTTGAGAGGTAAGACACAAGGTTATCTACCCGCTCAAGGGTGAAATTACATGTCTCTGGGAAAAGGTCTGGTTGTACCATTTCCATGGTTTCCCACCAAGGGGGTCTGGTCAGTGGAACAGGAATAGATGGGCCCTGACATTTGTCAGGATAGTACTTCTGTGTACTGTTAGTCAGGGAGGTCGCTGTCTTTTTCGCAGGTTAATCAATGCGTGCAGGGCACTTCCTCAGGATCCGTGCAGTGTGTTTCTGGAGTGGGGTTTCAGAAGATCTCCGGTCCTGATGTTTATGCAGGAAAGACACCTGTCTACAGTATAACCCTGATCAGAATAGCTGCATCTATGGTCCATTCCCTGGTCCCCAGGAGAGATAAACCTCGTTTTCTCTTGGAATAAATGTCTGAAGCCTATCTCCTGTGTCTGGAATTGTTTCCATTCATACTGTAACATCGGAAGCTTGCGCGCTGAGCGAAATCTGGCCAAGTATCTTCGCTCGCTAGGGGAACGGGCGCTGGCTCGTGGGTGTGCCGTTGTTTACAGAGTCGACCGGTGAGCTGAGCTGTTCTAAAACACATTATAAACCGTGTGGTTTGATTCGTTCCCTGTTGCTCAATCACAACGCTGCGGAAAGGCACATCTGCACCAGAAAGCCTCCAAAACACAAGTGTCCTTTTCCTGCGTTAACGATGGCAGATGCAACTGGATGTGCTTGAGTTTTGTCAGGAAATACATGATCGTGAGCGCACACACCAGCACTTATATTATCCCTACCTGGCTTCGTTTACCCTGTTTCATCACACATGATTACTACTACACGTCAGTCTGCCATTCACATCGCTCTCCTTCATCCACCCTCCTCTTCACTCTCTCCTTTCCCCCACTCTCTCCCTCAACAATCCCCCCGCTTCTGTTTTGCTCTCTTCCTCACGTCCTCCTCTTCTTGCTGCAGGCGTTTTGTGAGGAATCAGATGGTCCTGGCCAACACCCTGTTCAGAAGTGTCTGCTACCACCCGGAGGAGTACCAGATCATTACCAGTGGTACCGACAGAAAGGTTTGGACACGGATAGACTCTGGGCCCTTATTAGGTCCGGACTAACTGGCACAAAAAACTGTAGCTGACTGTTGATTTATTTGTTCTGTGTATTTGCCCGTCATAGAAACGGCATCCCAAGAACTCACATGAAATCTGTGTTGCCACCATAGAATTGAAATGCCTTACAGCACGGCACGATAGGCCACTACAGTATGGCAATAAGATTGCCGGCTGTAAGCAACGGTTTGCATGGCTTGATTACTTATGTAAGGTCGGAGGTTTACAGTAGGCTCTCTTGAGTATGCGCTTTAATGTTCCCCCATCAAGCTTTGTAGACTAATAAGACCCATATTGTTGGCTCAACAGCAAGCTGTGAGGTGAGGACAAGCAGTACTGATTAGCTAGCACTGCAAGTGCGCCCAGACTGAGAAAAAAGAGCGATTGGAGAAGGTGGTGGTGGTGGGGGGGGGGGGGGAGTTAGAATAAGAGCGCTCTGGCTTTTGCGTCTTCCTGCGGATGCGATGGTTGTCTGCCATCCGAGTGCCCACGTGCCAGATTCACCATCTGCTAGCCCCAGGACACAGGCTCTCTCTGTCTGGGGTGAGCGAGCAACAACACACCAACACACACCACGGGATGGAATTCACACTTCACTCTGAACACATCCGGTTTCCGAGTTTCCGAGAGAAAAATAGAAAGAGAGAGGAAGAGAGAGAGAGAGAGAGAGAGCGTAGTAGCCTATATGAGACAGTAATTTATACATGTATACTATATTTATATACTAAATTATATTTATATATAAAATATAGATAGATAGAGAGCGTGAGAGCGGGGAATAGAGAAACAGAGGGAAAGAGTGAGAGATAGATGGGGTGGTATGAAGCAACCCCTTGGCTCAGAGTTCAGTGGGTGGTAGATGGTCTTCGGGGACAGCTTCACACTCTTTACTCTGTCAGTTGGAGGGATGGACTTACATCAGCCAGCTAGTGGTTTTGTTCGACTATAGGGTCAGCCAGGAGCCTCTTGCGAGGACGACCCCGGACTCGTTTGTCCCCCGGATTCTTCGGTTTGTGTTGCAGGGCCAACAGCGTATTGGGATTGGCAGATGTTCCCCTTACCCACTGTGTCACGTCGGTGAGAGAGGTTTGGGATGTACACTCAGTGATCTCCTTAACAGCCAAACGTGTGTCTGCAACTCAGTCTTATAACACATGTAGACACGGTCAAGAGGATTGTTGTCAGACCAAACGTTAGAATGTGGTATACTTGTTGGTACAAGATGTGGTGGTTCCAGCCTCTCAGAAACAGCTGAGTTATTTATGCACTACAGGCGCATGATCACCAAAACTATATGATTGAAGGCTGGAGAAACTTAGCCTTCACTGATGAATCTTTGATTTCTGCAGCAACGTGCAGCTCCAGTAGGACAATGCACCGTGTCACAAAGCACATATCATCTCAACCTGGATCCATAAACATGCCAGTGCCTTTAATTAACTTCAGTGGCCTGCGCAGTCCTCAGACCTCAATCAAATTGAGCACATTTGGGATGAGGTAAAACGAGAGGTTTTCATGGTGACCAAAAATCTGAAAGACCTGCGTGATGCTATCGAGTCTGCACGATCAAACATCCCTTAGGAATGTTTCCAGCACCTTTTTGAATGCATGCAATGGAGAATTCAGGCTGTTTGGTTATGTTCTCACACTCACAAACTAAGAAGTGTACTCCTTCGAAGAGAGAGTGCTCCTGAATGTCCAAGCTTTGTTTGACTAATGTCTTTGAGACGTCCAATTCAAAGAGGAGGTTTGCAGTTTGCTTGGTGAGGGGTGCGTGTGAAACGGATTGGCGTGGTTAAAATACACGGCTGAGTGCAGAAACCGTAATAAATGGAACGCCCCCTCACAGCAGTTGAGACGGTCTAAACAGTGTACAGCACTTCCTAGGTGGGTTACAGTGTCTCAGCATATAGGCCAACTGCACAAAACATAAGATAATGTTACACAACAGAGTGCACTACCTAAATCTTGGCACAAACTACTACTTATTGTGCCATCGTTGCCGGAACTATATATATCACCTAACACACATCGTAAGCATACACACAAGACTGATAATGTTATCTTAAATTGTATATCAATACATTGTAATGGTTGTAGGACTACAGAAAGAAAGGACTTATGAAATCTGAAGCTATACTCTGTCCAGTTAAATTAAAGTCAAGCAATGCTAGGAGCAGTGTAGCCATAGAAATCCAAGCATTTAATACATTGTGATGGTCAGATTTACCACGTCCGAACAAAAATAAATAGGCCTAAATAAAAGGAGTATTATTAGCTACTATGCAAACATTAGCCAAGGATAGGTCTGCAATAGAGTGAAAATGTGTTCTTTGCAGAGCCCTGAAGAATTCAGTACTTTGTCATGTTTTTATATTCTTTGTGAAAGGTTTAACCATCCTTTCGATGTTAGCACTAGCCCCACTTGGCTTGTTGGGTGTAAATCATTTCTTGTGGCCGTTGCCATGGACGGCGGCCAGGTTCCACAGTGGATGGGAGGGAACGCAGATGGGTGAGGGTGAATCGACCACTCTCACACAGACACCATTGGTCTTTAGAAAGCCCTTCGTGACACCAGGAGAGGGGAGGGGTCACGAATATAAACTGAATCTGAACCCATTCCCAACATTACACAGCCGAACCACAAGTGTTTTGTCTGCCACTGGTCTAACCCTACTCCCTCCTCTTTTTTCCTCAGTACATATGATTGCCATTCATTTTTATAACGCAGTCTTTGTAATTGCATTTCTTAATAAGCCCTGTGTGTCAGCTTATATTTACCATTCATAATTCGCTTATTACAATTCGTTCACAGAGTAGGCCAAAGGTTCAGTGCCACTTGCAAAGGCTGAAAGTCCAAAATTTTTCAAATAGCTTGTAAGCAAAAAGTCACATTATCTTTATTTTCAAAATTTCAGAGTTATATTTTGTACTTAAATATAATTTAGGAATGTAATTTTGAAAATGATTGCATAAGATTCAGATAATGCAGGCTAGTTGCTGCTTGTGCACGTACCATGTAATATATAATAGTATACATGCTATTGAATAAGTACAAGGTTTTACATTTACTGGTAAAACTAAATATGCTACTAGTAAAAATGAGAATAGAAATAAGTACTTGTTTCATTGAAATTATGGATAATTCCAGGGAGTAAATGTTCAAATGAAAAAATTTAATCAATTAGATAGCATCTAACCATTAAAGTAAATTTCATTAGTATACGTTTTACTAGTATATTACCAGTTCTTATTGAAGAAGTACTAGTATCTAATCAAATTGTTCTAGTTCAACATTAGAATACACTTGTGTTACTATGTCTGGCCAGCCACACCGTAGCTGGTTATCAGTTGAATATTAGGCTTGTGTGTTCTGCATGGCCGGGTAACCTGAGTGGGCATACTGCTGGTTTTTAAATGTGAAAACTCTCCACCAGTCTGTTGCATGGTTTGCGCATAAACAAACATCAAGCTATTTCTTGAGATATTCAATATTCACTAATTGTCCAGTTTATTTGGTACTCCATCCTGTTAGATAATGATTTGCTCCTACAGACAATGAGTCACTTGGCTTGCTATAAAACGCAGACAAGCATTGATGCATTCAGTTGCTGTTTGGTTCAGTAAAAGAATGGGAACAAACGAGTGACCCAAACCCCTTTGACTATATTGTCGTGCCCGGCTTGCCGGGATCTCAGCCTACTCTGCTTTTTCATGGAACAGTGTCTAGGGTTTACTGAGAATGGTGCATCAAACAGAAAACATTCAGTAAACATTCAGTAATTCAGCCATAGTCCTTGGGCTGAAAACCGATTGCTGTTGAGAGGGGTCAAAGGAGAATGTCAGGAATCGTGCAAACTAACATGCACAAATGGGAAATAGTGGCTGTGGACAACAGTGGTTGGCAAAACGTAATCTTGTAAAGTACAACTTGTCGGTCCTTGTGACGAATGGGCTATGAAATCAGACAACCACATCAGGTTGAATACACTCATCAACGAAAATCAAGAAGCGAGTCAACTGGGCATGTTCGCCATCAGTGGACAGTTGAGGAGTTGAAAAACATTGCCTGGTCAGAAATATCCCAGTTCAGTTGACTTGAGTGGTCTGTTAGGGAATGTATCACAATCCGGTCTGTAGCATCTGCATGATACCATCACTGGAGCTCTAGACCAACATCCCTGTGGAATGTGAACAATGCCTTGTAGAATCTATGCCCCGAACAATTTAGACTGTTCTAGAGGCAAAGGTGTCTGACACGGAATTAGATGGGTGTGTCCCAAAAGAATTGTCCCCTGAGTGTATTTCCTGCTTGTATTTTACATGTGTGGCCTGTATTATGAAGGGCTGTTTGTTACACCCCATCAAACATGGTGAAGTTAGAAATAGGACAAATAGAAATAGCCTACTGCTTAGAGTGCTTATTCCGATTTGTCCTATCATTGCAGGAGAATGCTAGTTTTGAACGCCTTGTCTGTCTCCTTAGGCCATATAGGCTATTTATGGAATGTTTGTTCAAACACCCTCAGGGTTTATATTTCTGACGTTTTAATCTGGGATGTTTAGAAATATGATGCAGGAGATGTGGGCTACATTATTAGGTTGATCAAATCGCAGCAGCTTGAGAAAACGAGAAGGGAGGGAAGAATTCGGCATCAGTTAAGAAAAGTTAGGGTGGTGAGCTTCATCTTGCCTACCGTATAGGGAATAAATGCATGAACTGAACGTGACCTGCACATGTGCAGCAGCTATTGGTTCTTTAGTGAAATACATACTCTGTTAAGGTCAAAGGAATCACTGATAATGCTGCAACTTTTTAAATACTAACAAGTCAAGTTTCAGGTATAACATGTTAAACAAATTGAAAATCATTCATAAAGTGCCGGCAGGCAAACCTTGGATGATTCTAATTATTTTCCAAAATCATATAGAGAAACATGATGTATATGAAATGTGTATTTATTGGGCATCATTTCAACCATATATCTTCACAGTGGGTGTTGTTCTGAAAAACAAAAACATAACTAATGGATGCATGCAAAGAACGTTGAGCCTTTTGATTTCAGTTGAATCCCACTGAAAAAGATCTGTCCTCACTACTTTGTTTCACTGCTCTCTTACAAAAAAAATTCCATTAAGTATTACTAGTATTTGTTGTTGTGGTCTTTTTTATGACCTGACGGAAATATCCTGCGGCTCTTGAGCTGGACTATTTCACTGAGTATCTTTTTTCATTTATTTTATACTTAAAACCATAAATTAAGTTTTTTTGCCATTTGTTTCTTTTCAATCCTATTATAACTAACATTTCTTGATATGTCTTTGTGAGATTACATTTCCTCAGTCCCATGATACATTAGCATTGTGTTTGTGGTTTTGTGCTGAGCGCTGGAATCCAGTCTAAGAAGCTAATCTCATTAATGCTATTCTGAGCTATTTCATGTAACTTGAGTAATTTATTTTCACTAATAGTGGGCTTTTTGCTTGTTACAACCTTTTGAGTAATTAATTTACTATGGGCCGGTTTCACAGACACAGATTAATCCTAGTCTAGGACAAAAAAAAAAGCTCAATGGAGTTTTCTTTTGTACTGGATTTTTTAGTTCTTGTCTAGGTTTAATCCGTGTCTGTGAAACTGGCCCTATATATATTTTTTTTTTCATTTATAGCCTCTTTTCTCCCAGTTACAAGTAGTCTTGTCACAGCAACCTCAAGCATGCACAGGATGTTTTAAAAGCAGGACACGTGTCCTCTGAGGCATATCCGCCAAGCCATTCTTACAACATTACCTGCTCAACCTGGAATCTATGTGGGACTAATGCGCTTGGAGGACAATAATTACATTTAGCTTGCAGGCACCCGGCCTACAAGAGGGTGTCACTGAAGCACAATTGTCTTTTATTCATTTAATACTTTTTTTTCAATTCAGAGGGTTATTACTATATTTACTCATTGATGATTACTTGGTACTTTTTGTAAATCAGGCCCATTGTGCATATAAAAATGCATTACATTTTAGGCCCAATCATTTCGGCCACTTCTCTTCAGTTTAAAACACAGTATCCTTAATATGTAGTGCCAGTCAGTCGGGCTGCCAGTGTCCTCCTTGATGCCTAATGAAGCAACTCAAAAGCTGTAGTCTATTCAAGATTTTAATGATGAAATCTGTCCTCTCACATCCCTTCGTTAGTTTGGATATGTAATAAGCTTTGTCTTAAAAATAACAAGAAAAGCCCTTCACTCGTGCTTGTGCGCGCGTGTGTGTGGAGCAATTGTGGCATTACTGTACGACTATAAATAAACTTCATATAACAATTGTGCCTTTAAGAGCCCCAAGTCTGACAGCTGCAAACCCTCGGGACGATTAACTCTCATTTAGAGTCACAAGCATCTTGTTTTAACTGCTGCAGGCGTAAGACAACTTGAGAGACTCATCGGCCCATTTACATATAGAGGAATAATGAGGATAGATAATTCAGTGAGGCACTGGTTTTACTACGAATGAAGACAAGACATACAACCCCATTTCTCAAAAAGTTGGGACACTGCGTAAAATGTAAATATAAACAGAATGCACTCATGTGCAAATCATTTAAATCCTATTTGCAATAGAAAATAGTACAAAGACAACATATCAAATTTTATTATATGCCCTCTTTTAATTTGATTCCAGCAACACATTTCAAAAAAGTTGGGACAGAGGCAACAAGTTTTTTAATGCTAAGAAACTAAACCTGGTGGAATATCACACAACTAATTAGATCAATTGGCAACAGGACAGTAACATGATTGGGTATTAAAAAAATAATTCCTGAGAGGATGGGGAGGGGTTCACCACTCTGTGAAAGACTGCATGGGCAAATATTGCAACAATTTAAGAATATCGTTTCTCAGCAAACATTTCAAAGAGTCAGAGAATCCAGAGAAATCTCTGTTTACAAGGGACAAGGTCGAAAACTAATATTGGATGGCTGTGATCTTTGGGCCCTCATCCAGCACTGCATTAAAAACAGACACAATTCTGTGGTGGAAATCACTGCATGGCCTCAGAAACGCTTCTGAAAACCATTGTCTGTGAACACAGTATGTCACTGCATCCACAAATGCAAGTTAAAAGTCTACCATGCAAAGAAGAAACCAGACATTATGAAACAAAAAATATGACAAAGGAGACCCCGAACTGTTGAGCAGCTGAAATCCTGTAGCATGAATGGAAATACGTTTCACTTTCAAAACTAGAGCAGTTGGTCTCCTCCAGTTCCCCAACGCTTACAGAGTGTTGTTAAAGAAAGAGGTGATGCAACACAGTGGTAAACATGCCCTTGTCCCAACTTTTTTGAAATGTGTTGCTGACATCAAATTATAAATGGGCATATATTTTTCAAAAAACTGTACAATTTCTCAGTTTCAACATTTGATAATGTCTTTGTACTCTCATCAACTAAATATAGGGATAAATGATTTGCGCATCATTTGCATTTTACGCACTGTACCAACTTTTTTGGAAATTGTACGTGGAGTGACATTCCCTGCTTACTATGTAACTAGGATTAATTGTAATTTAATAAACTATTATAAGACTGCCCAAATGGAACATGCAAATGCTCCAAACTATGGTAGAACCCAAAAGTACTGTGTCAAAAATGTATGGATATGTTTAAAAAGAGCCTTTATTATTCAATAATTCAGTGACGTGTTGCATGTGCATGTGATTTTACCTGAATGTGACTGTGGTCCACTTCTCCAGATTGGTTACTGGGAGGTTTATGATGGCTCAGCCATCAGAGAACTGGAGGGCTCCCTGTCCGGGGCCATCAACGGCATGCATATCTCACAGGACGGACAGCACTTTGTCACTGGTACAGTACCACTTTACATTGGTTTTGTTGGGCGAAGCTACTTCTACCCCCACCTCTTTTTGCTAATGGAAATTGGCATAGCTCAAAAAGATCTGGGGCTAGTTCACTGTGGACGAACATAAATCAGCAGCAGCAGACGGCCTACCCATGAAATGTTTTCTGTACACCTGTAAACAGCTCAGGTGTATCACGAAGAACATTTATTCGAATGTGACTTCTTCCAGTGTGAGGTGGGATTCATGTTTGTGCTCTTTGCCATAGAAATGTGCAAAGCATATCCGAGTGTGTCTGTTCCTCCCTACCTAAGTTGGAGACGAGAAGCTTGTGCTCTTTGCCATAGAAATGTGCAAATTATATCCGAGTGTGTCTGTCCTTCCCCTACCTAAGGTGGAGATGAGAAGCTGGTGAAGGTGTGGGACTACTCAGAGGGCGTGGTTACTCACGTAGGGTTGGGCCACAGCGGCAGCGTCACCAGTGTGAAGATCTGCTACAACAACCGGAGCATCGTAAGCATCAGTGCCGACGGGGCTGTGCTCCGATGGAGGTACCCCCATCCTTCCTCTTCCTAGAGTACCTCCTGGAGACTTTTGGAGAGGGAGCGGGTCAAACCACATGATCCACAAACTGACCTATGACCCCACACACTAAGTGACCTTTGAAATTATCGACTTGACCCTACCCAAATGCACACATGTCCTCAAACCAAACAGCCTGGTGAACATTGTATGAACACTACTCTCATTGTCAGAGCTATTTCTCCTTTAATGAAAATAAATTGATTCAATTGAGATTTGTGGGATGTTCACATAAACTTGTATTACTAAATTATTTCTGCATTGTTATAATTTGGTATTTGCCACACTGTAATAGCATACTGTGTCTACTATCTTGGTAGACGCATGTGTTCTAATATTCATGGAATTACAAAAATGAATTGATCAAGGGACTCTTAACCTCATCAATGCAAAGCTGGATATTGTGGTTACAGGAATTTATGAAGATAACCATCGGCTCATTATAACCTTGAATAGCAGTCTCTCTGATCTTCTATGAGAAGAACAGAATTGATTGTCATCCCCTTTTTCCTATTAAAAAGCCAAACATGTATAAATGCTACACAGTACATTAAATGCATATTTCACTGTGATATGACTGTCTTAAATGTGTTGCGTGTCGTAAAGAGAACGAGAGACGACGGGGCCTAGATTCACAGGCACCTAAGCACACCACGGCTGTCAGCTAATTCATCACTGGAGATTCCCTCGAGATTTCTGGTGTTGAGAAGAGGAAGTATGGCGGTGGTTTGGTGTGTGGGACTAGTGAGCCTCTTCAGATGCCTCCCTCTTTCCAAACTCATACTCCTCTCGATTCCTCAGAACTCAATAATTAATAGTTATCCTACTAGTCCGCGATCCACAAAGTCTGAGAAAACCTGCAGTATGCTATGGCCGGACCCAGTCAGCAAAACAGCCTTCACCCAGTTTGATAGAATACTGTATGTCTTTCCAGCCCAATGCCCACACCCACACACACACTTGTGAGCACATGCACACAGACTCTCACTAACACACGCACAGACACAGAACACTCTGGAGGCCATGCTACATCTAGTATGTGTGTCTTTAGACATAAGACATAAGATGAGGAGCATAGGCCTGTGCGGTTGATTCATAGCAGTGGTTTAGAACGAGGCTTCAGACTCAAAATGTCTCAGACAGACAAGACTCTCGGTTGCAGTATAGTAATATTTAAAATTATGAAGAAGTTGTATGACAATATGAATATTATGAGTATGCCTGAGTAAATCAGCACATCTGGATCACTAAATCCAATCTTTGCTCTTGGCGAGCTGTGAAATTAAAACCAAAACTGATTATGAATATCAGCACTGCTTCTGCACATTGTAGTACAACTTATGCAGTGTGGTATTAAGACCATATGTCCTGTCTTGACCTACCATTTGATTATTTCACGTTTGTGTCCCCAGATTGCAGAAAGGTAGCCTGACTACACTGTTTTAGGAAATTATGTTTGATAGGCATTAAATAAGAGGATTAGATGGCACAAGTCCTGTCTTTTACACAGGTTGCTTTCACAAAGTAACCCCATTCTGATATTTTTAACACATTCACACCTTTTGACCATTCACATCTGATCATTTCAAATGAAAAAATGTTCAGGGCTGATCAGATCGGTCAAAATGAATAAAAGATTTGGGCTGGCCATGTAAACGCAGCCTTATGGTGTGCCATCACCAGACCAAACATTCTCAGCCTAAAACAGTAGGGGGCTCCTACACACATCTCAAAAATATCATTATTTATATTATTTATTTCAGACCAGTTATAACAGAGCACAGCTAGCCTAGTAGCCTACTATCGCCAATAACTGATGGCAGCTAAAAAGGAGAAACAATGTGCAGAACACTGAACCTTCTATTGCTCAATACAAAATAAATGTTGTTACAGTGGGTGCTTTTATACGCACAAAATGCCTGTACCGCTTATCATTCATCTAAATGTAGGCAAATACACTTGTTGCTTGTTCAGGATGTCAATTAGCCTAGTACATCCGCTTCACATTCCTGTCCCTTTCAATAGAAACTAAACCAGGCTAATACGATTCATAGTAGGAGGGCGGGAATAATGCACACTATCCACCAAACAGAAACTCACTCCATCACTGAGTATACGGAGTGGCGAGGGAGGGAGAGAAAAGACCGCGAGCGTTATGAGCTCGAGCACTATGTCAACGGCGAGGAAATGAGCCTCACAACCACAGAGGACTGAAGAACCATGGAGTTTAAGGCAACTCACCTTACACACTGGTTACAGGTGCCGGTCGTAACACTATTTTAGCAGCTAAACAGCTTTGTGACAAGAACGCGCAGAGGACTGGCAGGAATTACCGGAATGTCTGGGGGACATCGTTAATCATGTGCCTTGGCAACGTGTCGGTGCCACCTCAGTATCTATTAGCGGAGACCGAGGAGGTTTCGAGAGGAGGAGGGGTACGAACAGACAGGTAGGAGACCATTGCTTTCGCCGTTGTTTCGTTTTCATTACTTGCTACCTAATCCAACAACCATGGATAACCACAAGGAGAATAAGGTGCGGAAACAGTCCATGAAAACCAAATCGACAAAGCGTCATGAGAAGAAATACAAAGCCGGGAAGCTTTTCAGAAGAAAATCGATGAAGTCCGTTGGGAATTTTATGAACAGGATACTGAAAACTTTGGGAACTTTGGCACACTTTGGCGACGTCGAGCCACCTGACGCCGAGGATGACGATGGGGGCTTCAGAGACAGCGCCACTTGCACGCTCAGTACAAACTCAGGGAATTTGAATAAAGATGAACTTCAGGTCTCAAGGGAGATTATGGTGAAGAAAAGCCCCTCTACGTTGTCTTCTCATGGATCTATAAAAGATAGGCTGTCGTGGTGCTATGGCGACAAAACTCCCGGTGTGCTTGGATTGAAGAATCATGGAAACACCTGTTTCATGAATGCGGTTGTTCAGTGCCTCAGTAATACAGACCTACTGGCTGAATATCTTGGGTTAGAACAATACAAATCGGATTTGTGTCAGGGTAGAGTAAACGGAATTGTAAAAAGCGAGGACGCACAATATGCCAGAGGTGAGGTTACCACTCAGTTGGCATCCTTGGTGCGGGCGCTTTGGACCTTCGAATATACGCCTCAGTTGTCCGTGGAATTTAAGGTAAGTCTGGTATGGAAATACGCAACTCATTATTAATTCCCAATATGTCGTTTAGTTCATTTTCACACACTTGTTTCAGTTGCGGCTTCTGCGCGACTCACATCACGTGAGCACACATTTCAAACCCTCCGTGGTTTCCAGCGCAGCACTCGCTTATTTCTAAGAGGATTTGGATGTGCAATTTAAAAAAATAAAATAATGTAACACATCCTACATTTTACGTAAGACCGTTTACATAGTAATTAGTGTTGGCGGCTATGTCAACGGTCAGACAGACACGACAGTTCTTACATTCCATTTCCGTGTAAGCAGACAGGTATGCTAGTGTTTCAGGGGAGGAGCCTGGGGCAACGGTCAAAACAGGTGAGCCGTGTAGACCTGTCTAGCAATACAGGTAGTTTCAAAACTGACATGCTTGGCATTCTTTTTAGTGTGATGTGGTCCAACTCTGGTATAAATTACATTACCTAATGTTCATAGACAACAGACACATTTGCAAACTAATCAGCTGTTTGTGTGTGTGTTTGTCTGTGTGACTCCCACCTGCCGTAAACCCAACACTTATGCGGTAGCCTTTTTAGCATTCCCTTGGATGTCCTTGCCGTGTGGGGTGGAGTAGTCCTTCTCATGGAGGAAACGGCGGTGGAACTCTCCTCTGCACTGAATTCACCAAATGCTAATGAGAGTGAGCCAGACCAAATCAACACAGCAGCCAGGGACTGGTGGGAAAGCAGGCCAGAGTTCCAGACAGCTGGTCTTGCACAGGTGTCTGTCTGGTCCAGTGATATGAATATGTACATCTGGCCTGGCTCCACAGGGATGCCTGCCCATGTTCGGTCATCCAGTAGCACGGTGTCCCGAAGCCTAGTCGATCCTGCACCTGGATGAATTACATTGCCTACTTTAATTTTCTGGAACTTTGGCACTATTGCACATATACTAGATACTACTAAATAACTGCATTAGCATGTAAGGGAAAAAACATAGCAAAGTGAGATACCTTTTTGAGTTTGTACATTAAGCTTTGTGTGCACGAACCCTTGAAAGATTTGCACACATGTGGGTGAAAGGTTATGTTCACATCTACCAAATAATCAACTGCCCACTGTATTTTCAGCTTATTCATTCTTATTCGTTCTCTACTCTTGCTGCAGTTATAAGGAGAGCATTGACTGATTGGCACTGATTTCTAAATGTGTCCTTCTGGGATCAGATAAGGACATTGACGGCTTCAGCAGTACAGACCAATGCATTTAGCCAGGGAAAGGAAGAGATGATGAAGACCCCCTACTGAGCTAGCTTCACCGGTGCATTCAGAGAGTGCAGTAGCGAGCTCCAAAACTCAGAGAGGAAGAAAAAAAACACCCACCGATCCATTACTCACATCCCCTTATCTTGTTTTGGGAAGGATTCTGCCCAGGAGGGATTCTTTGACAGGTGATTGTTATTGTCAATGTCAGTATGCTTTTAAAGAGCACTAGGAGAAGCACTGGTCTGGTAAACAAGTTCAACGCCGACTGATCGAGTGAAGATAAAAGTTGACTCGCGGAGCGCTTCCCTTCCCACACTTTTCTTGGCGAGCGTGGTGGTGGTTGTATCATGTGTCTCTCCGTGACTCCCATGTAGGTGGTGGTGGGTGTGAGTGGGAGTCACGTCGGATGTTTTGGAGTGCAGGAAGCCTTGGTGGCACAGCATCGATGCTCATGTTTGTGCTTTCTTTATCTGTTCTCAAGACCTACAGTACCCACTTACATACACCTTTCCTCTTTCAATATTTGCCTTTCAACTCAGAAATTTACTTGAGTTACAATTACTGGTTGATGACATGTCAGTTTTTTCTCTCCTGCACTACACACGCACACACACACACACACAAAACAGCGTTTCAGTGACACAACCGTTAGAAACAGCATGCCTCCTCATGACTCAGTAAGCCGGGTGCTAGCTACTAATTTATTATACCTAAACAGCTTGGACAAAATGTGGTATAATGAAAAACAGCCAGAAAGAAATATGTTGGTGGGATGCAGTGCGATTTAAGCACATTTCCCATATTTTACACCACATGATTTATGGTCTAGGTTCAACAACGAGGGAAGACGAATCAATCTCAAGTAGTCTGGGCTGTATGACCACCCCATCATGTGGAAGGGGGTGGGAACGATAGACTTTCCACTTTATCTCAGTGAAGGGAATGCCACAAAAACTGTAAAAGGAGAAGTCTGCAATATTTACAGCTATTGGTCATTTTAATTAACAGCCGTTGATTCTTGAAGAATACAACAAATGCATTGAGCTTTGTACAACTTTCTGCACCATAATTAAAATTACAGTATCGTTCATTTCATTGTTAGGCATTACTATGACCCCAATCTATAGGTGGAAAATGAAGCGGACATTTCTAGCCTTTGGATGTTTCTATGCCACAGCTTCCTCATGATACAAGGTTGAAATAAGTAAATGAACAGCTCAAGCCCTCATTCTTAACACACAATGGCCCATTTACTGTCCAAGTCATACTGTAGAGTCCGCCTCCCAAATGTCACATTATGGCCCACATAGTCCAGTTCAAAAGTGGTACACTTTTTAGGGAATATATGTCTGTATAGGACACACATATAAGTGTTTACATGTAAGTAATTTAGCAGATGCGACTTACGGTACTGAGTGCATACATTTTCATATTCGGAATTTTACGTGGTCTTGCCATAATAAATAGTGGTTGGAGTTGAACACATGAGCCTTTTTTCTAACAACCAAACTGTTACATCCTCTGCCGTCACAAATAGCCATTTACATTTTTCAGTCCTCTGAAGGTGAACTCACATACAATATAAACTCAGATTAATCAGGATTGAACAGTTGGATGAGTTTTCGGTCATCAATTTTGACAGGGGCGTCCGGCATGGAGAGTCAGGAGACGGGGAAGGGCATTGAGGCTTGGCAGCCGGGGCAGCAGTGAGTGAGCTGAGGTTTGTGTTTCTCTTGCCCCGACCAGAGGAGAAAAGGGGGGGAGGCTCCGCTGGGAATGGTGAGTGACAGGAATGGAGAGATGGAGAGGGAGGGAGAGGATGGAGAGGGAGGGAGAGAGAGAGGATGGAGAGTGAGGGAGGGAGGGAGGGAGAGAGAGAGGATGGGAAGGAGTTAGGGGTTTTAGGAAAAGTTAGGAGGAAGAGGCATTAGTGAGTGCAGGAAATTGATTGGGTGAGGGAGGGAACGAAGGGGGGGGAGGGGTGAAGAGGTTGGGGGAGGTGTTAAGTGACAACCTGTCAGTGTCTGATCAGTCACCTAATCAGCGACGTGAGAGTAGCACCAGCCTGCAACACAAGGCTGCTTGGCTGCATAAAAATTAAATGTCAGTGATGACTGTGATGAATATCACCCTGGCTCATTCCAGCTGGGCAGAAACACCTGTGGGGGGGCAGGGAGCGTGTGTGGGTCAACACCAATATCTCTAAAGCTTAGTTAATGTTGTAATCAGGCTGGGACTGTGTGTTGGTCAACATCAATACCTCTGAAGCTTCTGTAATGTTGTAATCAGGCTGGGACTGTTGTGATTTTCAGGGCAATGCGAACGTTTTTGATGGTCGTATGTCTAGTATACTCAACCACACAACGTTATTGTACCTCTACGATACTACATAGGGGTGTGATAAAAAAAAAAGACAGCAACAGCATAAAAAAAAATTGTAATGATTGTAACTAAACAAAGTAATTGTGGAGTATTTGCCTGACTAGATATATAAAAAAATAATATTGTTTATTTATATATATATATATATATATATATATTATTATATATATTATTATTATTTTTATTAATATGATTTTTAGATAGACATAGTGGGGAAAGACAAGAGGAGTGTTTTTCTGAAAGAGCAGTGGGCTTTTTGGGACTTGAACCTGCTCTAGAGTAACACGTGCTCCGTAGACACTAGCCCAGACTGAGGAACGCCACAGGCCACAGTATTTACATAATATTTATTTGGAGTGTGTCTGAGCATGTGTGTGTCTTTGTACAAATGTGTGCGTGTGCGTAAATCTGTTGGCATGACGTATCTGGTCGTACAGGTCAAGTCTGATGGCTTGCAGATAGAAACTGTCTCGTAGCATCTTAGAATGAGACCCTAAGCTTCAGTATAGTCCCAGTCTGATGGTAAATGAGAGTGTGAATGCGAATGAGGGTGTGAATGTTTGTTGATAAAATGTCTTGTCACGTTAGGGACTAGGCTTGCTGTTCAGCCCTCCTGACAAGGTTGATGATCCATGACAAATCCTTGGCTGTGTGGACACAGAGAAACTTAAAACTGCTGACTCCCTCTGCTGTTTCTCCGTTGATGTGGACTGTTTTCCTCCTCTGCTTCCGAAAGTCAACAATTAAAGTTTGAGGGAGACGTTGTTGTCCTGGAGCCACAATTCAAATTTGCTTCTCTTCTCCCCGTAGGCTGACTCGTTGTAGTTGGTTACCACGTCTACAGCCGTGGTGTCATCAGCCAAACTCGATGATGGGAGTTGGTGTTGTGCAGAGCCACACAGTTATGGGTTAACAACACTAATACTCAGTGAGGAGGAAGAGGAGGAGGAGGGGTTATAGCCAGTCCTCACAGCCGGAAGACAGCTTATCAGAGAATCCAGTATCCAGTTGCACAGTGTGGCATGCAGGCAGTGATGACGAGTTTGGAGGGAACAGTAGTGTTGAACAGTAAATTAGAAGCATTCTCACATAGGTGTGCTGAGGCTGTGGGCATAGCAAGGAAAGTAGCATCCTCTGCCGATCTGTTGTGACTGCGTCCAATGATTCGGTCGATCTGCTTTGATATGAGCCATGTCATGCCTTTATGATGACAGGGGTGAATGTGGCGGAGAAAGTCATTAGGACCATGTTTCCTTGAGCAGCGGGAGAAGCGTGTTCTTTCTGAAGCAAGTGGGAACTATAAACTGTGACAGGAACAGGTTGGAGATGTCTGTAAAAGACAGCCGCCAGCTGGTTGGCATACACTCTGAAGACCAGACATGGGATGCCATCTGGACTTCCAGTTTTGTAAGTGTTCACTCTTCTGCGAGAGTCCCTCATGTCGGCCTCGAAAAGCTAGAGCACCTGGTCATCTGAAGCTGCAGAAGCTCTCCTATTCGGCTCATGGGGTCTGCCTCAAAGCACTGATAGAATGTGTTGAGCTCGTCTGAGAGGAAGGCATTGGTTGACATTATGCAGCTGGAGTTACCTTTGTGCTGGCATGTATTCCTTGCTACTTGGATTGCTAGTCTGAGACAACCATATTGGGTTTTTTAAGCCTGCAAGAACACAAATCAGTAGATCAGCTTTTAACACAATGTGTGTAGTCGTTAGCGATTATGGTAATGCAATAGTAGAGGAAAGGTTCTTGATTAAATGTCAATTTGCCAAGTAGCCTGTGCTTCCCTGGCAGAAAGGCATCTGGATTTACCCCAAATGCCTAAATGTTTTGACTTTTTCCCAACCGCAGGTGGTCTTCAGATGTGGTTTTAGTGTTATTGTGAACTTACGGTGAGGTCCAATGTTGTTGTTTTTCTATCAAAAAAAAATATTTCTAGAGAAAAAATATAATAACACACAAGTGGGATACGGAATCAAAGGTAAATAATAAGCCTTGGGCTTATGTATGTAGCTGTTGGTAATTTCCCAATTAAATAGCTGTGTTCGCTACATAGTGAATTAACAATTTCTGGAAATGTTATTTGCTTTAGAACACAGACTACAGTGGCCTCAAGGTGCACATTATTTGCGAGGTCATCATGACCATTCAATAGGGCATTGAAGGCCATAGCAGCCGATGCCGCCAGGAAAGTCGAGGTCTGGTCATAAATCCCTCATGGTCCTCCATCCTAGTGACAGGCTGGGGTGTGTTGGGTTTGGGATGTATGGCGCATTCCTGGTAGAGCTCTTGTTCTCCTTTTCTTGTTTATACTGGAGGTGATTTAGAGTAGGAGTGAGTCCATGGCTACAGAAGGGGGTTGCGCCTGAAACTGACTGTTAAACAAGGCTGCCAAATAAAAGACGGTGAAATGAAATGATTGTGACTGTTTTCTTTCCTTTGTCCCTTCAGTACTGAATAAATGCACATACGGTACACTAGACTGCCCAGACATTAACAGATAGTTAGGCTTCATACAATACAGGACATGAACAGGCATATGCTGATGCCCCACACACACCCACCCACACTTCCACTCATCGCATATGCTGCGGCTACTACTGTTTATAAGCAATCCACTGCTAGCCTTACCTATATGTCCATAAACCCTTTACCCTGTGTCTGGTGCCTGGGAGACTGGGCAGGTTAATGGCCCGAGCTGCATTTTGTTTTACTAGATCCTGACAGCGGCAGCGAGCACACCTTTTAGCTTATTATCTCCCTCTAGTTGGATCTTCCTGTAGATGATTCTGTACCCCAACGTTGCCTCTCCCCTCTTCAGGAGAGAGTCCGTGGCATATTGCCATTGTGACATGGCAGAAAACGTAGGCACGGTGTAGTCTGGCAATGTTTACTGTGGTTAGGGATCTGAAGCAAGGTGTACATTTTCTCCATGGAGACCAGCGCTGCCCGGAATGTAACTGGAGTGCAAACAGCTATTTTGCAAACATGGTTTGCTATCTCCTGCTGTAGCACAAAAGTGCACAGGGAAGGAGACATTGTTTAATCCAACCAAAAAAACTAAGCTGAAAACTTTCCTTATCACTGTAAAACACATTTCTACTTCATGACATAGTTTTATAAGAAATAACCTCTGGCTATCCGATCACAAGTGTCCCAACCAACACATTTTCTGCCCCAGATCCTCTCAAATCTCTCCAGTCTTTCCAAATAGCCTGGATTATTATTCCCATGCTCCATGCAGAGACAAAAACACTAGATCACGTTTGTTTTGGCAGTTTAATGGCTGGTTATTAAACGGTAGTGTCAGGTGTCTTAGCTGTCTTTCTGTGGTTTTGCCGTAGGGGTGAAAACTTGAGACGGATACAGATTTACTGAAACAAACATCATTCTACATAATGATTTTTTTCCAACCACTGCAGTGTGGTTACTCCGTGACCTTCTGTCAGGCATAGGGCGGGTGGAAAAGTAAAGGTGGTGTGGGGTGGTGTATGTGTATAGAAAAAAAAACATACATGAATCCCCCTGGTGCTTTGTTGTTTGCCACATAGCCTACATTGAAATGTTTATGGTGATGAGGTGGACTCTGTCCAGATTGTCCCACCGGTGTGTTCTGACCAATCAGATGCCCTCAAAAAGTTTTCTGCATGAGAGCTGCCTGGGCGGCTGTTATTTGCAAACAGAGTAGAGACCGATTGTACACATAGAAACGGGCCGTCCATTGTTAGCCCACTAGTCGGGTGGTCCTTTCAACATGGTGCCGTCAGCAAGCTAACGAATGTTGGAATGGCCCTCCGCACTGAGGGTCCTCAATCAGGGTACCTAGCAACAGAGCTGCTTTTCATCACACTAAATTGTAATGTTGCACTGCAGGATCACCTCAGGATATCAACGAAACGGGCAAACGGAATGACTCTTATGCCCCCTCCAGCAACGCCATCATAGCTTGGTCTGTGATGTCATCAGGTTTCTGCATTCCAAAAATGGAGGCCCACCGTAACCATGGTCACAAAGACCTCCACTCTGTCTCTCCCCTCCCCACCGTTCTCTTTACCACCGGCTGCTTTTCCCTTTTCCCCTTTCTGAGTTAATGGCTCAACGTAGCATAGCGGCCCTGTTCTTCTCTACCAGGCCAAGAGGTTCAGTCTGGATACAGGCTGCCACTGAAGCCAGTAGAATGGTATTTCAGGTACAGCCACAGTGAACCAAGTGCCCCCCTCTCGCCCCCTCCCCACTCGCAGTGATTAAGCTCATTAGTGGGTCTGTCTCAGGTAGAATGGGGGCTATGCACCCCCCCACCGTGTTTATATTTAGACCACCGGCAGGGTGATGCAGCGGTCCTTAATGAGGCACGGAGGAGAGTCCAGACTCTGTCACTCTGAGGACGGATAGAGAAGGGAAAAGGGTGTGAAGGAGGGATGGTGGGAATGAGAAGTAGCCACCTGGACGTACAGTGTGCAAAGCTGTCGTCCGAGGTACAGCTTGGCTGTTTTGAAAAATCTATCAACTATATTTTGATCTGTTTAACACTTTTTTTTTTTTGGTCGCTACGTGATTCTGAATGTGTTATATTAATAGCTTCAGTCTTCAGTATTATTCCACAATGTAAAAAATTGTAAAACCAAATAAATAACTGATGAATAGGTGTGTCCAAACTTTTGACTCTTACTGTACATACCTGGTGCTTATAAAAAGCATATTTTAACATCCTGTTGAGAAAGTTGTTTATTTTCTACCTGGCAAAGTTCCTTATACAGAAATACTTTGAACGGTAGTATCTTGGAAAGTCATAGCTCGTGTCTTTTGTCAAAAGAGTTGATTCCACCTGACAAAGTCCCCTAAATAGAGGACTTTGATCGACTGCGCTGGAAATCTCTCTGATGTTTCTTTTCTAGTGCTTATCTGATCTCCTTCCTGTCTTTCCTTTAGAGAACAATTTTTGTCGGCCACTGATATCCTCCATGTCTATCCCCAGAGTGCTGTGTCCAAGTACGGCTCCCAGTTCAGGGGAAACTCCCAGCACGATGCCCTGGAGTTCCTTCTCTGGCTGCTGGACCGCGTCCACGAGGATGCCAACCCCTCCTCCAACAACCAAGCTGGCGGCAAGATCAAAGCCAACGCGAAGGTAGGAACACGCCAAGCTCTGAACAGCGCGGTGAGGTTTATCTGTCATGGAGCCCGGAAGTGAGTGGCTCGCCTTGACACCTCCGCCTAATAACAACGTCCACCCGAGCTAAAACGGTCTGTGTTATGACTGTGAGTCACAACGCATGGTAAATAAACCGTAGCTGAGGTGCAATCTTGGGGGAAGGTTTTTGGCTAATGGTGGGACTGTGTAATTGTGTGAGCTCGTTCTACGACAGCAGCTTCGGAAGGCTTAGCTGTGCCGTGTGAGAGCAGAGGTGATGTAGCGGCGGCTGGTAATAGCTCCTTGCTCGCATGTTAAGAGGTGCAAGAGGCTTGAGTCGCCGTATCACCTGGGTCCCGCGCAGGAACGCGCGAGCGAGTCGGCCCTCGAACACGCGTACGCAGGCACAACGGCACACATCCGGGCACGCTCAGAGAGTCGGGCGCACACGCTTTCCGTGGTTCCCTCTGAACATTTCACGTCCGGCCACTTTCAGGGATGACCCGATTTGGTCAAAGGATCAGCCGTTGGAGAAGTATCAGAACTGGGCTGCCATTGTGAACGCAGGCCAACAAGATGCAGAGTAGGACTGTTGATCTGAGAGTGGCACTTTGGATGCTGTGAAGCACATGGTGGCATAAGCCTGAATATTGTAAGTGGGCTGCTCATGTTGCACCGTGGTTTTATTGTCTCCGCGTGTGTTTATCATACTCACAAAGAGGTTGCATTAGCTTTAAGAAGTCTGCATTTCCAAAACACAGAGCCTTCAAAAATCTTTTCCTGTGATCTTATTTTAGTAATAAACGTGGTGCTGGATGCCCCAGGATGCAGGAAAGAAAAGGCTGTGTGAACATGTTTTTTCTATAGGTCTTTATAAATCACCGGTTTCATTGATGGAATCTGAACCATATTGTTGTGATTTTTGGCTGCTTGATAGACAGTGCTCATGAAAAAAGCTGTAATACCTTGTGTAAGATAGAATTACAAACTCTGGACATCGATAATTAATCACTGAGTGTTTTATTTGAATAGGATTTCCTTTTTCATGTTTACATATAACAAATTAACTAACTCTGGATTTCATTTGTTGTCATTTGTTGTCACAGAGACTAGAATGACATGGTCTGACAATGTGGACTACCTCCCTGCCAAAATTCTGGGAATAATTAACAAAATGTTATTTGGTGCGACCTATAGCAATCAAAAGAACAGAGTCTAAAGTGTTTTACAGTTTAGTTATTTTAGGATCTAGTGACTAAGTGACAGCATACTGTTGCATAACTGTCAAATATCATGCTAGCTAGTCTTGGTTGTTAGATTATGAAAAGTTACAGTAGTACAGGAGAGACAAATGGGACAAAAGTAACACAATGTTAACTAATAGCATGGACACGTAACCTAGCAACAGAACTGCAACTCGCAGCTTTTCCTGTCGCGCACTTCACGCACTGCGCAGAAAGGCTGAGACGAGAAAGCATGTAGCTACGGTTCAGATAATCAGACTTTTGGATAACTGTTTAAAAAAATAAAGAGTTGGAACTTACGATTTAAAACTGAATCTCATCTCAATACAAGGCACACTTCTTTCTGTGTTAAAAAGCAAAACATTCTGTGTGAAACATAATTATGTGACCTCTGTTGTTTGAGTAAATTGCCCCAACGACCCAGGATCTTCCCACGATTATGTATTTTATGTATTTTCCTCATTCTCAGATGAGCATGAAGAGATTCAATAGAGAAGCAAATGGAAAGAGTTTGTCTCAATGAAGACAAAGCAAAATTCCCAAATCCTTTCATGTGCCCGACAACAGCAAGGATGAGTACAGCATCTGCCTTAATGAGGGGCAGGTCATTGGCCTAACGAGCAGACCCCCTCGTTAGAAGAGCCGACTAGTGGTGCATAGCCACAGGCTGAGGAATGCCAGTCCCGCTGAACAGCCTCGCTACTCGGCTGCTTTTGCCTTGCCTAAATAGAATCGTAAAATAGCACTGCACTTGTTTTTTTTGTCACTCTTTAGAATCCTATTCCCCTGATGATCCTGGTCCCTTTCTCAATGGGAACAATGAATCTAGCTACCAAGGCCCCTGAAACAAGCCTGTGTGTGTGTGTGTGTGTGTGTGTTGTTTGTGTGTGTGTTTGTGTGTGTGTGTGTGTGAGAGTGAGTGAGTAACAGGAGATGCTGTTGAAGTGGCATTCTCTCTCCTTCCCGCTCTGCTATCCCCGGTGTGCTACTCCAGATCATGGAAGTGCATTGACAAAGAAAGCAGGACATACAAGAGATCTACACATCCTTATTGAAAATGCACCTTTTGTTTATTTAAAGTCTATAGTCTAGACAAATCATGTCAGACCTTTATCCTATATCCTAAGGAAAACATTGTTAGTATGTTTTGGAATTAACAATGTTTAAGTAAAGAATTATTATACAAATAAAAATGTCAATGCCTTATTATGTGGATTCCCTTTAAAATCAGGGTTGTAACTGTGCCATTGTGTACACAGGTATTTTGCCATCTCCTGACATCAATTTAAGAGATTCTGATTAACCTTGTTCTTGTAGGATTTCCTTGACAGTTTCTTGGTTGCATTGATAGAGATAGCCAAGGTCCACGAGGAGCTAACAGAAGTTCAAGTTTGAAGCTGTACCTAAGAATGTGTTTTTTGCAGAGTTGGTGACTCAAGTCGCACTTAAGTCACCAATAAATTGACTTGTGATCTTTTCAAAAGACTTGAGACTTGACTTGGACTTGCAGTCATTGGACTACAGGTAAATATAGAATAGCTAAAACTAAGAAAAAAAACTGTCTTCCCGCCTTCCTTTGGTCTGGTAGCTCAAGCGATTAAAGTTGAAAGTCACTTAGGTAACTTTAGGTTCCATTCGTAATAGCATTTGGCTACAACGTTTTTTTACATTCAGTGAGAAGCCAAATGTTAGCTCACTGTCAATAATTGGGCCTGTTTCTAATCTTTGCCAGCTAGTTAGTTACAGTAGCTAATACACTGAACAAAAGTTTGTTCAGTGTAACTAGCTAACACATATAACCATACAGAACACAAATAGCTGTTAGCTCAAGGATAACCTATGTAAAATTGTCAGACAATTTGGCTAATGGCAGATAGGATAGTATATAGAATAGGCTGGCCCCAGCCTCAACATGATCACACTTCAATTAAACGTACCGTAAAATGCATGTTTGCTATAATAAATGTTGAAATTCAGTATTTGTGTAGTAGATTATCAACTGCTGATTTAAAGTAGTCCATAAAGTCCAAAAAGGACTTTCTTTGGACTTAAAAGGTGGGATTTGACTTGGACTTGCATGCAGAGACTTACTTCTGACTTGTCTGAAGTAACTGGTAAAATATTGGTGAATAAAATAATAATCCACAGTATTAGGTGAAGGATAAAAAATAATTATGAAGGCATTACATGTATCATGGAACACTGAAGACCATCATTAAGAAATAATGGCAAGACAACACCACCAGGACATTTCAGTGATCAGGATGACCCTACAAATATTCATTAGGGAGGCTACGAGTGGCCAATAACAACCATAAAAGGAGCTGCAGGGATTTCTGGCAGGGAATGGCCACTCCCTGCATATTACAATCATTATTATCCACTTTGGTGTGGTATTAGGTGGCGAGACAGAATCAAAAAAGGACGTCCAAGTCTGTACAAAATACTAATTCAATCCCATGTGGGAAAATGTTTTAAAGTAGAATGTTTTGGCCTTAATCCCTAAAGATCTATATGGAGCAAGGCCAACATTACTCTTCACCCAAAGTACAAAGTTCCTACTGTCAAGCATGTTGGCAGCTGCATCATGTTATCGGGCTGCTGGTCAAAATAGATGGGAAAATGGATAGTTAAAAAAGATTAAGATATGTTTGCATGAATCCTGCTGGTCTCTGCCAGAAAGCTGAAGTTATAGAATATTTTAATCTTTCAACAAAACACTGATATGAAGTACACAGCCAAATCAACCAATGAACATCTTGCGAAAAAGATAATGTGATAATCTTGATGTGTGTTTGCATGTTTTTGCAACCAATGCTTTGACATGTTTTTTTCAGGGAACCTATAAATTAGTTTTTCATTTAATATTGTTAGTTAGATGATCTTATTATAGGTGACATGAGTTACAGAAAACACAAACTATAGACTCATTTCGCAGCCAATCACAACATTGTCCACTAAGAAATACTGTGAAATGCCATTGTTACACTCTTCCTGCAGAAACAGAATCTTAAGGTCTGAAACTATATTGAGTTATTTGTTTATTTTCGTATGTAGCACATTTTCAAAACTTAAAACATAACTATGCAGGCATAATACAGAGCATTAATAGAAACAGACTGCCCAAGGACTACATTAATTTACTATAAGAAAATAAGAATTGTTAATATGTACTGAGGAATTCCCACAGCAGGTGCTAGGTAAATACTAATGAATGCATGCAAACTAATTGCAAGGACAGACAACCTAGCTCATGAAGTTATGCAGGTTTCCCAAAAAGCTATTTAAAGTTTGCTGCAAACACAAAACAAATGTTTGGCAGAAGGGTTGGGCAACGTGAAGATAACATCGTCAATTGGCAATGCTTGACAGCCATGGTCAATGGTGCTGACATCATGATATCAAAAACAATGTTTTATTGTATTTGAACTTGACAGGCACAGCTGAAGCCTGACTGAGCTCTATGCTTTGCAGTGAGCAACTAGCCAGGCAACATGCCAAATGGCCTATTCCTTATTCACCATAGCCTGCACGGTCAATATGTGGTAGACTATTAAAATGCAAGAGGACAACATAGGTTGTAGGAAGGGCCGAGAGCACCAAGCATTTATGTCAAATACAGTATGATATAACGTTTCTTCCCTCTCTTTTTCATGATCAACCATTATATAAATCCCTTGGCCTAATGGAGTTGCATTTCAGAACGTTGTTGTTTGTTAAGAAATAAAGAGAAAGAGAAAAATGTTTAGAGTTTAATCAGTTGACAAGTTAAAATGTATTTAGAATATTGGCAAAGTGCTTAGTCATGCTTTTGAATTGTCGAGCACTATCCACCTCCTTCAGTTGTGCTTTCAGTAAGAGGAAGCTGAAATATAATTCTGTTTAATGATAGGGGGGAAAAATGAATGATTAGGTTATGACATTTAAAAACATGTTGCGTCTCCAGGATGGACAATAGTTTTTTGCCTGACTGGCCAAGAGGACTGACTGACTGACCAACCGACAGACCGATGACCCTTGTTAAATAGCGTAGTGGTTAGAGCAGCAGACCTGCGAACTATAGGTCCCGAGTTCTTATCTCCTCGCAGGTGAAGACAAGTACGCATTATGAATTGTTCCATATAGACGAAAACTTCACTGGCCAAAACCCCTAGTAAATGCATTATCGTAAGCCTGAAATGAAACAGTTTACAGTTATATTGCGACTGTTTCTGGTGGATTTTTTAAGTGTGCATCCAGGCATACACTCACCTAAAGGATTATTAGGAACACCTGTTCAATTTCTCATTAATGCAATTATCTTATTAATCACATGGCAGTTGCTTCAATGCATTTAGGGGTGTGGTCCTGGTCAAGACAATCTCCTGAACTCCAAACTCAATGTCAGAATGGGAAAGAAAGGTGATTTAAGCAATTTTGAACGTGGCATGGTTGTTGGTGCCAGACGGGCTGGTCTGAGTATTTCACAATCTGCTCAGTTACTGGGATTTTCAATCACAACCATTTCTAGGGTTTACAAAGAATGGTGTGAAAAGGGAAAAACATCCAGTATGCGGCAGTCCTGTGGGCGAAAATGCCTTGTTGATGCTAGAGGTCAGAGGAGAATGGGCCGACTGATTCAAGCTGATAGAAGAGCAACTTTGACTGAAATAACCACTCGTTACAACCGAGGTATGCAGCAAAGCATTTGTGAAGCCACAACACGCACAACCTTGAGGCGGATGGGCTACAACAGCAGAAGACCCCACCGGGTACCACTCATCTCCACTACAAATAGGAAAAAGAGGCTTCAATTTGCACTAGCTCACCAAAATTGGACAGTTGAAGACTGGAAGAATGTTGCCTGGTCTGATGAGTCTCGATTTCTGTTGAGACATTCAGATGGTAGAGTCAGAATTTGGTGTAAACAGAATGAGAACATGGATCCATCATGCCTTGTTACCACTGTGCAGGCTGGTGGTGGTGGTGTAATGGTGTGGGGGATGTTTTCTTGGCACACTTTAGGCCCCTTAGTGCCAATTGGGCATTGTTTAAATGCCACGGCCTACTTGAGCATTGTTTCTGACCATTTCCATCCCTTTATGACCACCATGTACCCATCCTCTGATGGCTACTTCCAGCAGGATAATGCACCATGTCACAAAGCTCAAATAATTTCAAATTGGTTTCTTGAACATGACAATGAGTTCACTGTACTGAAATGGCCCCCACAGTCACCAGATCTCAACCCAATAGAGCATCTTTGGGATGTGGTGGAACGGGAGCTTCGTGCCCTGGATGTGTATCCCACAAATCTCCATGAACTGCTAGATGCTATCCTATCAATATGGGCCAACATTTCTAAAGAATGCTTTGAGCACCTTGTTGAATCAATGCCACATAGAATTAAGGCAGTTCTGAAGGCGAAAGGGGGTCAAACACAGTATTAGTATGGTGTTCCTAATAATCCTTTAGGTGAGTGTACGTTGGTAAGCCTTAACTGAAAATGTATACGGTTATATTGCGACTGTTTCTGGCATGGAAAAGTTAATCTTCAGTCTCGCTAGCAATTGCTAAATTCTTATGATTATTCCTACGAAGTTAGTCGATACTAGTAAACCTATTACTGGCTAGTAAGCTGTTAAAACGGCCAGTGGCAAAAGCCACAGTTCATAGGCAAGGCAAGGCAAGGCAATTTTATTTATATAGCACATTTCATACACAATGGTCATTCAAAGTGCTTTACATAAATATCCATTTGACAGATGTACTGTTACAGAAATAAGAAAGAATAAAAACCATTAAGAATATAAAATCAAATACAGAACAGTGAAGAAATAAGAAAAATTAAAACCGTTAAGAATATAAAGTCAAATACAGTTTAGAATAAAAAATATAATAAAATAAAGAACAGTGAAAACAGTCGGACGGACAGTGGCACAGTGCTCATTCATTAAATGCAAAGTGAAATAGATGTGTTTTGAGTCTGGATTTGAATGTGACTACTGTAGGAGCACATCTGATCTCTTCTGGAAGCTGGTTCCAGCTGCGACTGGCATAATAGCTAAAAGCAGACTCTCCTTGCTTAGAGTGAACCCTTGGTATTTCTAGCTGATGTGATCCTAATGATCTGAGTGTTCGTTTGGGTTTATATTCATTGAGCATATCTGCAATGTATTGAGGTCCTAGGCCTTTGAACGATTTATATACCAGTAGTAATACTTTAAAATCGATCCTATATGTAACTGCCAGCCAGTGTAAAGACCTGAGGACTGGTGTGATATGATCATATTTTCTGGTTCTGCTGAGAATCCTGGCCGCGGCGTTCTGTACGAGCTGCAACTGTCTTATGGTCTTTTTGGGAAGGCCAGTGAGGAGTCCATTAAAATAATCCACCCTGCTTGTGATGAAAGCATGCACTAGTTTTTCTAAGTCTTGACTAGAAACAAAGCATCTAATTCTTGCAATATTTTTCAGATGATAGTATGCTGATTTAGTTATTGCTTTGACATGACTACCGAGATTCCTGACTTGATTTTTAGTTGTTTGACCTTTAGAGTGAAGGTACGCGTTCACCTTGAGAACTTCATCTTTATTTCCAAACGCAATAACTTCAGTTTTATCTTTGTTTAACTGAAGAAAGTTTTGGCACATCCAACTATTTATTTCATCAATGCATTGGAGCAGGGAGTCAATTGGGCTGTAATCGTTTGGCGATAGGGCTAAGTAGATCTGTGTGTCATCTGCATAGCTGTGATAAGAGATTTGGTTCTTTCTCATTATTTGGCTCATTGGGAGCATGTACAGGTTGAATAGGAGTGGCGCAAGAATTGAGCCTTGAGGAACTCCGCATGTCATGGACGTCCACTCAGACCTATGGTCTCCTATACTCACATAATACCCTCTTGCTTCTAAGTATGACCTGAACCATTTTAGGACTATCCCAGAGAGCCCCACCCAGTTTTCCAGCCTGTCTAGAAGTATGTTGTGATCGACAGTGTCAAATGCAGCACTGAGATCAAGTAGTATCAGCACTGATAATTTGCCTGAGTCAGTATTTAAGCGAATATCGTTTATTATCTTAATGAGCGCTGTCTCTGTGCTGTGATGCGGTCGGAAACCAGATTGAAAATTGTCAAAGTATCCGTTTGAGCTTAAGAATTTGTTCAGCTGATTGAAGACAACTTTTTCAATGATTTTGCCTATGAAAGGAAGATTTGAGATCGGTCTATAGTTGTTTAATATGGTCTTATCCAGATTGCTCTTTTTCAGGAGGGGTTTGACAACACCAGTTTTCAGGGAGTTTGGGAAACTTCCAGAGAGAAGTGAGGCATTTACCACTTTTATGAGATCTACTTCTAAACAGTTTAACACACTTTTGAAAAAAGGTGCTATGGCGGAGGTAAACTTAATAAGAAACGTTAGTCAGTTTAACACAATCCTCAATGGAGTCTAGCGACGGCTAAAACATGTAATGTCGTGGCGTTGTGGTTAAAGACTGTGCCTCTCATGTGGAAGACCTGAGTTCATATCTATTGAGAGCAACGACAGAGTGGCCTTTTTTATTAACTATTTCTGGTAGATTCCACGATTCTCTCGTCTTTTCACTTGATGAAAATGTTGTTATCGTCACCTTTATTGATAGTTATTGTATCAATGTCATTAACAAATGAAAGACAAAAGCATGTTGTTTTGCCATGAAAGAAAAAAATACGTTCTTATGCCATGAAATTAAATACCTTTGGTAGACTCGCTAGCAATTGCTAAATTCTTGTGACTATTCCAGTAAGTTAGTAGATACCGGTAAAGCTTTTTACTGGCTAATACACTGTTAAAACGGCCAGTGGCAAACGGCATACATAGATGCTATTTGTGGTGGACGTAAACTTGGTAAGAAACGTTAGTCAGTTTAACTCTATCAATGTCATTCACAAATGGCCATATAATTGTTAAAACAACCAGTGGCAAAAGAGGATTTGTTCAAGATAGAGACAAGATGCTATACTGACACCTGGCAAATATGCAGCTCCATGGTGTAGTGGTTAACGACACAGCTTTTCACATGGGCGACCCAGGTTCAAATCTTGAGGTGGAAACATATTCTATTGCTGGTCGGCTGAACTAGGCTTGCCTGGTTTCTTGTTTGACTAGACTATGACATCAGAAACGGATGCATGAAACATTTTATGCGCCACTAATTGAGACCATGGCCTAATTAAAAGTGAATGTAAAGAAACACCAGCATGCCCACTGTTTACGAGATGTGATCGGATGGAGTGACTGTTTCACCGGTGGGTTGTAGAGCGCAGTCTATCTATGAACCTAGTGCACTGGTTGACTGCAAGACATTTCCAAACACCCCAGCGTACAGCATACTGACCAACCCTAATGTGGCCTCTAATATTATCTTGTCATGTAACTACACATTGCCCCCTCTGTCGTCCAAGAAGGTTATGGCTAATTCACGCCACTTCCAGCTGTCTCCGTCTTGTCATTTGCTCATCCCCGCTCCCTATCATTATCCAATGAAAGCGACTTATTTTCATTGACGGCCATCGTGACGCCTTTTGCTAGTTAATGCCTTTCTCTGCCAGAGACGCTATTAGAGGAGGCCCTTTGTGCCACATAAACAGCTTAGGGCCCTGGCTGTCATTAGCCTCCGTGGAATCATGTCGCCTTAAAACCTTTCTCGCCTCCATTGCATTTGTTGTCGACTCGGCCAGAGAAAAGAGGAGCTCTTTCAAAATCCCTGCGCGTGTGTGTTCCATTTCCATTTTGAGGGGCTATTTTCTTGCTCTGTAATTGAATTCATAGCCTACGATCGTTTGTAGCTCCGTCTTTCTTTTCCCTCCCTGCCATCCTCCCTCCGTTCTACCCCGCCCCCCCCCCCCCCATCCAAAGGTCTCTCTCCATTGGCTGGCGAATGAGTCGAGGCGGCATCGTCGTGGCGCACGTCTGCTTAAAACGGCATCACGGTGAGGCAGCACGGGTGTAACAGCGAAGGGCTGGCCTGCCCGGACCCCTGTGGCGGCCTGTTTCTGGGTATGAACGTTGGGCTCCAGCCGCTCAGCTGTATTGGGTCACAGCTGCTGGACAGAACAGACGGATGGACGGTGGGTGGACGGGTCGGGAGAGAGAGCGAGTGCAGGGTGGGGTGACGCTCACCCCATTCACCACAGGGAGCGGAACAGGCACGTCCACCCGACGGCTCCTTTCTGACCCGGCGGAAACCTGAGGAGACGCGTGCTACTCCTGCCCGCCTCCTCTGACAGTCCCTCTGTGATTGAAAGGCGCCTCTTCCTCTGTTGCACACCTTCATCGCAACACCCTTTTTACTACTCAAGGTCCCCAAACCTTTGCACTCTACTCAAAATCTTCATTTCCACTGCACGTCTACTTCCTGTAGCAATACCTCTGCAAAAGTAGACATGAAAAATGTCTGTAGTTAGTTGTGCCGAAATAACAGAGCAGAAACCAAATTTAAAACATAACACACCTGCAGTCCTTTCAAAAAGCACTCCTCTGTTATTACTGGTGGTTCAGCAACGAGCTGCCATAACCTGTGCCCCAACATACCAACTGCTACCAGCTGCGAGACCAGTCGAGCCGGTTCACCTTTCCTTCCGGCCAGCGGATAGTTTCCCAAGCGCGTTAACAAGCCGCGTGCTACAGGCGCATTTCAGGCTTGCAACCTTGTCCCTTTTCCTTGGTCTGTTTGCAAGGGTCTGTTTATCGGGAAATTCTCTGGCTGAGTTCAGAGTGTGATGTCAGATTCATATGAGTGCTTTGCCCATTTTTGCTTAAAATGTATCACATTTGACAGCTCAGTCAGCCATGTCTCCCACCAGCCATTAGAGTTCTCATGCACACCTGCTTCTGTAGCTTTTTCTGCACCTCTCCGTCAGCTTTCAAAATGCCATTTTATCGTAATGTCACGCTTTGGTGTTAAGGAAATCTTAAAATTAAGAGTTCCCTTACATTTGTTTGGTTATTTGGTTGATTTAAAACAAGAAAAGTTAGTCCGCATACCTCAGAACAATGGTTTCCCTGTTTTTTTCAAACAATTAATAATTGCTTGTTTTTTCTTGTAGATTTGTTTTATGTACAGCCAACTCAGTTTAAAATAGGAGTTAACCATTCTTTCTTCCTTCTATTTATCTGCTGTCTATTACTAATAGTAGTATGCTAAGGGTACTAGGTGATACTTGGCCTGGTGTTGGTATAATGACTATACTAGTCAAACAGAAACAAACACTACATTTGTCCTCTTTCTTCCACTGCACTGTATTTCAGTCTTGGACTGCTTCCTGCTGCGCAGTCCTTCGGGTGACATCATAATGAGCGGCACGAAAAGAAATCGTCTGTGATTGGCTCATCTCTAACGAATCCATCTCACTTTACCCATGGTGTCTCATCTTCAGGACAGTGTCTCAGCAGTCAAATGTATCCGGCCTGATTAGTGGAACAAGTTTTAACAACGGGTTCAAAGTTAACGTAACCAGTGGCAGCCATAAACCGTTTTCTTCCTCCACCTCTCCGTTTAACGGTGTGTTTCCACAGGTTTCCCTCTGATAGGAAAACAAAGGAAAAACCATCAGAAAATATAATTATTCTAAATGCAAGGGGAATGCAGTCAGTACTTAAACATAAAGTCCATGAATTAGTTAGCGACTTATCACTTTTGCCAATTCCTATGTAATCATTTAAGGCTCTAGGTCATCAGTTCTAGTTGCAGGTGTTAGCTGCGCTACACAATCGACGCCACTTACGTACCCGTGGAAGGCAGAGGGATAATAAACTGGGCTTAACTGTTGTTTAATCAGTTGCGTGAGGAAGCCTAGTCTCCTTGAACCGAAACTCATCATATGTAATATAAGGGGGATTAAGGGCTGACTTTGGCTTGTACTGTACGTTGTAGTTGTCCACCCCCTCAGGCTTGACAACAATATTACTGGTAATATGAAAGAATTAGGCCCAGCTACATCGTTTTTTCTACATTTCTCTGCTGGGCCAGGCATGAAATAAATCACCCAAACTCACTTCGGCCATATCAAAGTGCGGCGCAACTGTGGCATGAATTTCCCTCCGTGTTAACTGTGCGTATATTGAGGAGTTGTTAAATCTGGCCTTAGGCCTCTGCCTCCCACCCGTTTAACACACAGTGGCCGCCTGATTGAGTGATTTATAAACCAATAAATCACTTTTTTTTCTCATTTTTTCTCTTTAATTTGTTCTTTCTCCCCCTTTCACTCTCACGTCTCTCAGGCATTGATGCATTAGCCATGCATTATTCAATTTTAAATGTCGATATTAGGTGCTCAGCGCCCGAAATGAGTTGACACAGTGAGTGGATGGCAAAGAAAAAGACTAATAATCAGCCCTGAATGGATAGCAGTAACTGCTTTGACTTGGAAATGTGGCCACTGGTCGATGCCAGCAAGGTGATAGAACACTTATCAACGGAAACGGTGTGTTTGACATTAAGTTTTGGGTCCGCTTCGAAGTGGGGGCGGAAGAAGTGGATTTGTTTATTATACAGATTGTACATCAGTGACAGGTAAGAGTTGATGGATGTTCTCATGTCAGTTTTGACCATTGAGGACATTGTAGCTTGGATAACTCCTCATTCATATGTGTTTTGACACTGGGGTCTTTCCTCTGCTTCTGTGTGTCTCCTTATTACTTGTATGCTCATGCTCTGTTTCTCAACCCCCTCTTTCACTCTTTTCCCCTCTTGTTTTCTCCCTCTCGCCCCTTCTCTCTCTTTCGCTCTCTTTCTCTCCCCCTGTCCCCTACTTCTCTCTCTTTCTCTCTCTTCCCCTCTCCCATACCTCTCTCTCTCCTCTCTCACTCTCTTTCGCTCCCCCCCCCCCCATCTCTCTGACTCATCTCTCTGTGTTGCTTGGCTCTGTCAGCTACGAGCCGTCTTAGCCACAGTCAGGAGGAAACTCCAGCTGCCCGACCCGACCCAGCTGGCATGTTCAGATCAGGGCCGGAGGGGGCAGACTGCCACAGACGCTCCCTTCTTCCGCTCCAACGACCCCTCTCACAGGTTACTTCAAACGGCGCTGCTCCCGCCAGCCCCGCCAAACACCAGCCACAATCCGATTAGGACGCCGGTGACATTTCTCAGATGCTTCAAATTCCACAAGGCAAAGAGAGGATGAGATAGCGAGGGGGAGGGGAGAAGAGGAGATTGGGATGGACAAGTTTCGTAGGTGAATTTGACACTGTTTGACACTGTGGTGTGTCATAGGCTTTTCCTTTGCTTTTAAAACACAGCAGTCTGGCCTACATTCTATATTGTAGAAAATTGAGCTGCCGGAGAGAAAGGAAATCGAAGCGTTTCTTCTTTGTGTCGTTTACCATATACACCGATATCAACACTAGTGGCGATTGTGCTACACCGTCGTACAAAGAACAAGGCAGTTGAGAGGGGCATTGTTATAGGTGGCAGTGTCCTGCGTGTTTTTATCACTGTGAAAACTCCTGGTGCCAAATGGCAGAAGTTGGGGACCCAACTTCTGATCAATGTGGGCTTCATCATGTATTATTCACCCGTTTCGTTTAAGTGTTTCTTTAAGCCTCCTTCCTCCAAAGTGGCTCCATCTGCTATTCAGCTATTGAGGGATAAATGACCGAGCGGGGCCAATCACATCTCCGCTTTCCCTGTGCCTCCCTCCTCCCCTGACTCAATTAAAAACCTTACTTAAGGATGAAAGAAAGTTTCAGGGCTTTTGTAGTGGCATGGTGTTGTGATTGTGAATTGCAGCGCAGCTCTGGGCTTCAGGGACTTCCTTAATATAACCGAGGTAGCTGTTTTGTATTATTTTGTAGCACCTGTTAAATTGGGCAGCCTATATGTTTGCGCTACTCGGTCTAAGCTGATAAGTTAACATTTCTGAAAAGAACAATTTGAAGTGCAATTTCTCTTTCACTTAGCTTCTCAAAAGCAGATGCCCTGATTTTGCTGGTTCCAAATGTTTTGATTGAGTATCAAATAATCTACAAAAATGGAATTGAAACAAGTAATATCAGCTTATTCTTTTAAGAAAAACTGACAGAAGAAAAGACTCAACATGCCAATACCAAAAAAGTGGTCCATTTCACTTTGTAAAAGTCTCTGCCTGGCTTTCAGTAAATCATTTCAGTCAAAGATAGAGCTAGATAGTAAATCAGCGGAACAAAGAGGCTTGACTAGAACCATCACTGGGGTTCAGACTTCGTAATCATTCACCAGGAGCCCCCCAATCTCATCCCTGGTCGCTGGGAGGAAGGCTGTCTGGAGGCCTGTCCACACCAGGGGATGACAAACAACTCTCTCACCACACTGAAGCTTTCCCGGGGATTTGAGCTGTTCCCTGCTCCCTTCTGACCCTCACTCCTTCCCAAAAGGAGGTGTGGCGGTGAACAGGTCGGTGCGGTCACATTGAGTTGCAAACCATGGGGGGGTTTGGGGTGGGCGCGGAAATGCTGCCGGGACATCGCCTGTGAGGTCGCGACAGGGTCCTTTGCGTTTCCGCCCCATGTGACCGGGGTCTTCCACAGAGAGCAGACGGCCAATGCAACTCAGAGACCAGAGAGCCCTTAGCCAGCGGAGGACAGGCTTCCCTACACAACAGCCAGACTCTCGGTGGGGTTGCAAGGCCTCCCTGAGCGCTGCCCTCGACCGAAGCACCGCACAGGGGGGGCTATAAATAATGAAATGGAACCTCCCGGCAGACCGGAGAGGCGCTCAAAGTCAGAAGAAGAGCACTGCAAATGGCAGGAACATTAGCCCCGAGATCGATCTGCTGAGAGGGCAGAAGGCACAGCCGGCCTGGCTGGCTTTCTCCTTCAGAGACTCTACTACCTACTGTGTGTGTGTGTGTGTGTGTGTGAGTGTGTGGGGGGGTGGGGGGGGGGGTTGTGTGAGTCTGAGTGCTGTGTGTGGTAGAGTGTGTGTGTGTGTGTGGGGGGGGGTTGTGTGAGTCTGAGTGCTGTGTGTGGTAGAGTGTGTGTGTGTGTGTGGGGGGGGGTTGTGTGAGTCTGAGTGCTGTGTGTGGTAGAGTGCTGTGAGTGCTGGAAGAAGGGGTCTATGACAAACTGTGTGCTTTCTAAGGGCACTCAGATCCTCTCAGATGTAACACACACAGCACTGATGGCTCCCAAACCCACTCTCATCTATACCCACTACTCTGTCGTTTTCCTTCCTCTTCGTCTGTTTTTTCCCCATATCCCTTTTACTATGTCCATCCTCCGGGGGTAAGTAATGCAGGCTGTCCTTCTCCTCCACGTTCACAGCACACCCATCGTCTACACACACACACACACACACACACACATACATAGGGTACATCAGAGGCGCCACATGGAGACATGGTTGACTGCGATGGGTTGTGCCAGTTAAAGGCCTCTAATGGATCCACACACCTGCCTGAAATATTTAACACTTTTCTTAGGAAACATTTGATTAAATCTATTAATATTTCAAAAACGGCCCCCCCTAAATAGTTCAGGAACAGTTAAAAAATTCAGCGGCATCTAAACCTTTGTCCCCTTTGAGAGAAAAAAGATGCTTTTTTTTTTTTTTTTCGGGAGGTCGAGTTGTGTGTGATGAAGGATTCGGCTGTCCTTCTCTCAGGGGGTAAAATCAGAGCTGGGCAACAGTGTTACCCAGCTCTGACGAGGCACAGGCCTTGAATCAACTACGCTGTGCTGTCTGAATGTTAAAGAGCTCTACAGCCACTCTGTCATTTAATTATCTTCCAAATGTACCATTCTCAAAATTAACTGGTATACTTTTCTAACATGCCTGACATTTGCCTTTAATCATTTTACTAGATGCTAATGCACGTGTACATGCACGCGCGCGCACACACACACACAAAGGAGAGTAATAACAGCAAAACATCTCTGTATATGTGCTTAATAGTATTTGTTTAGGTCGTAGATCAGCATAACCATTGCAGATGAAGATCATATTATAACAATCCTTGCCTCATTCTTAATCTCCATTATTTAATATATACTCACCACCTTTAACTTCACAATCTTTACTTCTTCATATAATAGTTTTCCGTTTGGAGTGTCTGGCCAGAAACCAAAAGGTTACTGCATGGAATCCCCAGAACTGTTGTCCTATAAAGAAGATTTGCTCAAGATATTTGCCACAAATGGACAGCAGCAGACTGTGGTTCTGGATTTTTGTGGCCGTCCGCACGGTCCTAATGGTTCAGTGCCCAAGGACATACAGCTGTTTGGATATGAGGCATACTTCAGGAAAGCCAAGGGGATTTGTAAGCAGTGGGCCTCCCTGGGATGAATAATATCACGATCCCCATTGATGAGGTTATTGTTTTAGGCTATTGCTAGGGCTTCTAGCTCCTGTTCCTCATTTAGGCTGGCTTATTCCACCCACTGTTAGGCACAGAGAAAGGGAAACGATATGGGACTATGAGCCCCAAGGACGTTCTGATTATAATCCACTCATTATTGCAAACTATCAACTACATGGTAAAGTGAAGGGCACTGACATGGGACAAAGGTGGCCAGTGGATACCTAACTGCAGGAGGGTCAAACACCTTTGCCCCTGGGGCCGCTTTCAGTCTTTATTTAACTCCAGAGGGCCACACGAGAATATCCGCCTAGAGGAGAATGCGTTCACCAGCAAACAAATACAATTCAACAAGTACTCAACCTGCCACAAGGAGAAGCTAGAGAACGACCAGATGACCTTGATTTGACCGCGACGGTGGCACCTCAGACATGCTGCACATCGGTGAGGTCTGTTCTGCATATGGAAAACTTGCAGCACCAAAGACAGATTGGAGTAGGCAGCCTAGAGATACAGCCTCTGCTAGCTCACCGATGCTAGAAACGATGCTAGTAAAATTAAGTCATCACTGCATTTGTTGTCAGAATTATGGACAGCGGCTTCTAGTTGAAATACCAGTCTGATACTTAATAGAGTTTCCTTGAGTTCTAAAGTGAACTGATATGAACCTAATAAACTCATGGGACATGGAGGAGTCTTCCCACTATTCAGTCTAGCTAGCGGGTAGCTTCGTTCGCGAGTGAGAAATATTCTCCTTGTTAGTTATCAGGTATTTTACTTGTGAACATCCTTAGTGGCAGATAGAACATAATCATACTCAAAGGTCTACAGGCTAGGCAAAAAAACATGTTTCCCATCCACAAAGGCCTGCGTATAATCTCTATGGACTTTCCTTACCATCCAGGGAATTGAATGTGTCCCTTGCTTTTGCCAAAGTTGTTAGAAGTTCCTTTTCCCCCGGGTCCTCTCCGATGACTACAAGTTCCAGTAGAACGGGCTCATTTCTGCCACCCTGGCCGGGACAGCGGTTGAACAAAGACGAGAAATAATTAGAACTCATTTGATATGGACTTTCTGGGTGACAACTTTGTTGCTATCAAACAGTTTCACCCTGGCGCCACATTGATCCACTGTGATTTCGATGCTGCATGTTGGTTTCTGTGAATCAAACGGGCCTTTTCGCCACAAGTGAATGTGCCACTGCTGTAACATCTAATAACGCTACAGGTGTGATCAAGGCATTGGTGTCTCAGCCACGCCCACAGAAACCACTCTTAAACACCGACTGTGAGGTTACCTCACATGTCCTTACCTCATTGTTTCGCACTCGTGGTCTGTATGAGAATGCCGGAGAAGATTGGCTGAATACAATGGGGCCTTTTGGTTGCTTTTAAATCAATCTAATAAAGTCTGTCCCAGAGGCCCATTGCCTTGCCCATTATCTTGTGTCATTACACTGGGACTTCTCCCCCTGGCACTCTGAAGGTGTTTAACTGGAATGGTGGCTGTGTTGTGGTTTTACCGGTTTCCGAGGAACGCCTGTGAACATTTACCTGCATACGCCTGATTGTTTTTGTTTTCTACCCTCTGGTTTTATGCAGTTCCGCAAAACAATAATAAGAAAAACAATGACAGAGTCTCACGTTTTTTTTCTACCAAGAGGCCCGTGATGATATCCCACCATAAACCAAGCAATAAATATGAATTTGATGCGGAACTGATATGATGACATTGAATGGTTGAAGTACCTTTTCGGAGAGAGAATGAGAGAGAACAAATCCTCTGCTTTGTCCACCTTTCATTTCAAAAAGGAATTTGTGCTGAAGGAGGCTTTTGTAGGAGATCTTCTTCACATGGGCACTCTGGCGGAATGTGGATCTGATCTTAGAGTTTGCCTTTTTCCCAAAATGAATGCTGTCGCCCTGACCCGTACAACCCGTTCCCCTAAACAATAGAAGACATTTATTCTCTCCTTCCTCTTTCCTCCGCCAGCCGAGTCAGATCATTTATTTCTCAAATTAATATTTGCATGTGAATAAACATTGCCAGTGTGCAAATGAGAGACTGCTCTCTTCCCCTCTCTTGCCAGTCTCTGGTCTCTGCCAACCCAGATCTGGCTCTGAAGGTGCTGCCAAGAGCTCTTGTCTGCGGCCGTGTATATTCTGTCCCCCGTGTTACTGTGTGTTTGCGGCGTTTGTGTGTGTTTGTCTGCTGGATCAGCTGGCATCGCCCTGGAATCTGCCAAAGGGCACAGAGTTTTGCTGCGTGCTGTGCCATCGCAAGGTATGCAGTCCCAGCACTCTTCAGACAGGTCTGGATAAGTGCGAGAAGGCTTAGTTAGCAAGATGGGAAGGAGTGAGAAATCCGTTACGTTCATATACAGCAGTTACATCTCTCAAACCTCTTAACAGGCGATGGATGTATATTCATGTCAGAGGTAGGAAAGTGGTGAACCTGATCTAGATTGTAAAGTGTGGACAGATAATGTGAGTTGATACAGTAGTCAGTGTCACTGCGCTGATGGAGGCAGAGATGGATGTGGGGGGGGGGTTAGAGAATGCCCGTGTTTCCCCCTCTTCTCGTCATCCAGACGGCCATGTTACCATAAGCCTGGCCTGAATAGACCTGAATTAGCAGAGGCTCTACGCAGCTGAAAGAATAGGGGTGAGTCAGCCCCTTTATTGCATGCCAAGCGTTTTAGAACCCCTCTCTCTTTCCGCGCTGTCTCCCCCCCTTTCTCTCTGTTCCTGCTTACCTCTTCCCTTTCCTTTCATCCCCCCGCAATCCATGCTGCCATGTCGTCCTGCTGAGTTCCCGGTCCCCCGTTTTATCTGACGTGACATGGAGGTTGATGACGAAAAGTCAGGAACAATGTTGAGCTCTTCAGATGAGGGAAGTGTATTAGCAATAGAACGACGCCCTGGAAACCTTGGTATGACCGTGGGCCGGGAGTGAACTTTGATTCACTTCAGCCTGTTCGGAATGCTCTAAGGAACGTCTGTCCGACCTCATTTCCAATCGAACAGGCCGCAGCGCTGCCAAACCTAGGCCTATGCCCCGCCCTACCCCGTCGTGTTCCGTGAAGCGTCCGAGCATTAAGGACGACGCGGTCACGCCTCGCCTTTTTCCGATCTGAATCCTCTCGCGCCGCCTAAAGTTCCGGGGGAAACAAACTCGACGGGAGGCGGCGGGGGCTCTTTCGGGTAAACGTGAAAACAGCCGGCTGTGTCAACATTGGCGTGTCTCATCTGCATGCACAGCGGGAGAGATGTCATCTCCTACAGCAGGGAGAAGCACTGATCTGCCGGCTTACCGCGTGCGCTTAGGAGGGGCGCCTGTGGACCATATCCAGATAAAGTGTTTTTCACGCGCACACATCCACACATGTCCACGCGCTAGTGACGCACAATTAATTACGTTCCAATCGCAATACCCTATGTGGAATATTCGTATCGCAAGAGCTGTATTTTAAATACCCACCTGCCAGTCAAGCAACGCTTGTATATTCGTCATGACTTGTGCCCTGTTTGTTCTGTCAGGGTCGAATGCAGTCGTTTAGTTGTTACATGCAAAAGGCTTGCCACTTGCTCCTGTCACTGTTACTGGGTTGTGCGGGCGGTCCCATCCAGCTATCTTAAGATGAACACACAAACTGGAAGTTTGAAAGATAATTGCAATTTTAATATTTGGTTAAAAACATAGCAATGTATTTATCTTGCCCATATCGTGTGTATAGGGCTTTATCTAGCCCTATACACACACACACACACACACACACCGGCACGTCTGAGACTTTGTCGGCTACCACACATCCAATTCAGTGTTGGTGTGTGTGTGTGGGACAACATAGATCCCAGAACAACCATCACAGGGGACAAAATTAATTTCTGAAATCCACTGCAGTCTCATTCTGCTGTCAAAACCTGTTCCCAAACTCTCCTCACTGCATTCACAAATGGAGCCAGTATAGATTCTTGACTACTGAGCAGAGGTGACATTCAATGTAATTTTAACTGCAAAGAGGAAGCTATTATGATTCAGCTCAGATGTATGGCTTCCTGGTTGGATTGTGGAGCTGCTGGGAGTGAGTCAGAACCCCTATAGGAAGTGACAGTGTAAAGCTTAGTGGTCCAACCATTTGATTGAACATTTGTTTCTCATTTGGTTGTTATTTTGGTGTTTGCTGTGAAGTGATTGTGTTCATGAATAAGTTGTAGGAATTTCTTTTATACTCTTCTCTCCGCACGGCTCACCTTCAAAAGATACCAGTGTATGAAGGTGACACACGTGTGTGGTTTACAACACAGTTACAGATTTTGCATTGAAGTATTTTTGGCTTTCTTCAGCCGTTGGCAGAACCCACACAAACCCACGCGGGAGCCATATCCACACACCCAGGGTTACCACAGTGGAGTGCACACGCGCGCACGTAACCGGGTGAACAGTGTAACGGCACGGGGTAGGAAACAGCGTGTTTCTGTGTTCCGGGGGGGCCGCGGCGTCAGGAAGCCCTCAGATGAGTCAAACTGGGATGTCCCTGCCGTTGCATCACAAAGCAGAGGGCCGGGGAGAGTTACCGAGAGGACGCCGCGCTGTCGGCTCTACTCAGGCATCACGGAACCCCAAACAAAAGTGTTGCGAGGACTCACACTGTGACTGTTGTGGCTGTGAGTGAATTCCACCGTGGTTACGAACGGAAAACCGGTTTGCCTCAGAAGCGGAGTCACGGGTTAGCTTCGGGGGCCCTGTGAACTCAGTCTTCACCCCCAACCATTAAGCACAACCCCCACCCCCTCCCCCTCAGTCAGCTCTGTCCTCTCATTGACAGGCCCAGGCAGGATGAGCCTGAGTGTGTGTTCGTCGATCGGCCGCTAGCATGTGGCGGAGCAACGTCTCACGCTGCTCTCATTAGGGTGAGCTACCTCCCAGGGTCCCAGCAGAGTGGTTTTCCCCTGCTAACAAAGCTCTATTTCTGGGGTAAGCTCAGCATTACTACCTTCCCTGTGCAGCCCTGCCTAGACACACAGCTGGTATACACGGGAGAAGCTCATTAGCGGACAGAAGAAGAGTTCTGTGTGTTTTGGGCAAGTGCTCTGTTTTGCGCCCAGGAGTTCTTGAACTGCATTTTTGCATTGAGACGTATCCAGAAACACAGAAATACTGATTGTTTTTTGGTGCAGTTTTTTTCCAGCATGACAAACTATTAGATTGTCACAAAGACTGTACTGTTGACATTCCCTGATGTGTGTAATCTGATGACATCATCACGCCTTGTTACGTATCCAGCGATGACTTCATCACACCAGGTTACTGTCCTCCGATGACATCATCATACCAGTTTACTGTCCTCTGATGACATCAAAGCCTGACACAGACAATAGGTAGTGTCCTTTGCTGCGTCTCAAATGACACCCTATACCCTTTTTAACTGACTGCTATCAAACAAAGGAAACACTGGACAAAATAATAAGGTGCAATGTAGGATTCGGGCCATGAGTTGATGCATTTTGCGTGTGCAAAATTGCGATGTTCTGAGACCCAATACCCATGGGTATACACCTGTGTGTTCCTCCCAGTGATACCACCTTTGTTCTGCTGATTGCAGTGATATGGGTCTCTGTGACTTTGCATCTTTCGTTTCAAAAGCCACAGCGAAACAGAATGCAGGGTACAATTTGATGTGATGGAGAAAAGACAAGGTTTATTTTTGTGTTCAATGCATTCTATGTTCTAGGGCAGAAATGTTCAGCGCAAGCAAGTATTGCGAGACAACGGAAGTGGTTGGAAAATAAAACCAGCGTTTATGTAAACTAATGATACACATGGGTGGATGTATGCAGTTCATAGTCACACAGGTCACATGATTTGGCACCTTATTTAAATGGGATACATGAGGCCTTTTAGTTTCTTAGAGTGGAACATATTTATGGATTAACAGTGATTATTTGGGCATGTCAACATCATTTATTACTAGCGCCCCCTGAGTGTTCGGTAACGTTAACCAAGCTAGCTAGCATAAACTAAAACCTTACATAATGGATATTAATATGTGCTCTAAACTAATATGCATTTGCACTTGTTATAATTAGGTCACCGTTGAATGAACCCAACATGGCTGGAGTTCAAAGGAATGTCTGAAGCTTTATTTTAGGCTTTATTGGACAAGTAACAGTTTTTGCTCTGATAGCTTGTTTGTTTAAAACTGTCGCAGTGTGCTTCAGGGGTTTTCCTGGCTCAAAATTACGCAAATGGTACCCCATTCCCCGCTCCCCTGCGCGCCACAGGACGCCTCTCTGATACTTCATATAATATCTGGCTTCATACTTGGAAAAAATACAACTTGTAGTGTTACATCTGCTCTGTTGTCCATGTCCACTTGAGGAGCAAATGCACGCTACGATGTTCTTAATAGCAACCAAAATATAAAAGCAATATATGTATTCTTCACATATACATGTATTCTATACATATTAACAAGTTGCATATTTTATTATTTTTGAGCCACCCCAAAACGTTTAGCCATTGAGTGTCAAAATCGCTGGCTCTATGGTTCTTATAGGATCTAGGAATCACAGCTTTATATTTAATCACAGTCAATATTGTTGTTGTCTATTTCCCTTGTTATGCAATGTTCCTGTTTATTTGACTGTTTATATTACAGCCCTGTCGCATAGTTTTTTCCTCCATCCTTGCCTTGACGATTCAAGGCTACTAGAAGTCATTTGTAATGATAAAAAATGTTATGCGGATTGGATGTAGTTTAAGGGTTATTAAGTTATATTGAAATATTTTGATGTATATTCAATATTTTGATATCATGCTTGGGTGTGATAGAAATCTAGGACCCACTCATTTTTCCGACGTTACTCTTCTCCGAATGCAAGGTTGCCAGATTTTATTGACAGTAAACTGTTAAATCTCCTGTGGACTCTACAAAGCAAACGCTACTTCTTCTTTACTACACTGTCTGTAAATTGATTCGCCCAAGGCCATTAAAAGTAGTCCAATTGGGGGAGAAACCTCCCCATCTGGCATCACTGCCAACATGGAAAAAGTTTCCTTGTACCGTGACATTCACTGCAGTATTTCTCTGGTATTTTATGTATGAGCGCAAAAACGTGATTTACTATGCCGACACACAGAGGCGATGCAAGATCTTGCAAGACCTTTGAGTTTTTAATGCAGGAAAAATCCTGCCGTTATGGTTCCAATTTGTCGCACGTTTCACCAGTCGTTTGTGAATGGCCAATTCTGTATGTGTGTGTGATTTTGTATTATGATATGAAATATTTTGTTATCTAAGACAATTGCTGTGCAGTATTCAGATGTGGTTAAAACAATGTCTTCATTTTGGTTAGGATATGTAACAAGTCTTTGTTCGATTCCAGGTCAGTACAATTTGTTACCAACACTGTGTGAAAGTGTTTTTTATTCAGCCCTGAAGGCTGTAAAATTAGTGTGGTTAGTTGACTCAGGAGAGGGCTGGAGAGTGTTGAGCTTGCATTTCAAATTGGCTAAATGTTCTGAGAGGACATTTGACCTGGGTTACCGCTTGTCCCTACACTTGCATAACTGTTTTAAAATGTAACTTTTGAATGACTTCTGAGTTGGGACGTAAGCCCCGTCCTGGAGGAATTAATATATGCAATCAGGGTAGATCTGCTCTGACCTACAAGTCAGTAACTGTTCCCTAAGCGGAACTGAGAAAAGGGCTTTGCATTTTGATTACTGACCAGCCAAATGAGTTATATATGAATCAGTGGAAACAGGATTTCATGTTATCTTACCGTGAGGATATTTTGTGTTCATATTGAACCTCTTGACCTTTGACCCTAGACAGCGGTTACTGCCTTCTGACTTGGTACACCACTGGAATGTTTCCATCAAATAAAATAATGCCAACTTGTGTTCATTTATTTATCAGTATGTGGCTGTTAGTGTCATATGCACTGCATTAGCAATATATGGACTGCATCATATGCACTCCAACAGTCAATAATTTCAGGGTGCACCATAAGAGCTGCTGCCCAGAGCTCAGTAACAACCAGGAAAAGGCAGTAACTGAGGTGAGTGGTGGCAGTTACTGCCCTTTTTCTTGGTTTAACTGTAAGTTTTTGCAGTTACTAAGAACATGACGCGCCATTTTCTCTATAACGCAACACAGTGAAGACAGGATATTGGTCCACATGACAAACAATGTATGGAATGTTTTAAAAATGTCAATAACATATTTTGGTCTAATTCTGCAGCTACTGTGGCTTCAAAGACAAACATATTTAAGGCAGTTAACCAAGTTAGCACCATGACTGGTAGTCTTGGTCTACCACTAGTTAACAATTTCCAAATGCTACCATTCAGCAAGCTATTTGTGTATATAATAACCTTATCATATATACAACTCACTTTCGATCTGTTTGGGAGTAGATTCCCCTTGATATTAGATACATGAGTCACACAGCCAATAATTGTTTGGCTATATTTATGGAACGTCTTCCAAAGTCTTGCTTCTATCTAAACCCTGGAAATCCATTATACAGATCCGGGTGGTTTGGATGCCAGTGCTAATATTCTCCTATCAGCAGAAAAGAGCCTTGAATATGGATCTGTTGGCTTTAAGCGTTCAGCACTTTGGGATTAGACTCAATTTTACAGTTGAACATCTTAGCACCTCTTGGATATTAGCATCTATCAAATTGCTGCCAGCTCCAGCTTCACGTCTGTTTTTATTGGCACACTTTGTTATACTAGTCCTGTGTGGAAATCACACCTACCGCCCTGGCGCTGCAAGTGCCATGCTCTACCAACTGACCCACTAGGGACACACACAAACACACACGCACACTTTTAGAAAAGATCCAGTACTCACAGTACTGCGCTTTCAATGGAGGCATCTGTTCTTTGTTCTAAGGTCCACCTAAGTGCCTGCTGACCTACTTGTGAGGAGGTGCTTTTTTAAGTGTGCAGTGAAGCTGACCATGCTTTGGATTTGTTATGAACAGAGAATTAAGTAGGCCTGGCCTCCCCTGGCTTCCTGGCGAAGTGGGCCTTCGGTTAACTGGCATTCCCCACTAAATCCCTACTACTACTAGATAACCCACACTCCTCTCACACTAATTCACCCCCGACACCCAGGACAGTGATTCAGTACAATGACGCCGTCCATCCCCTAGTAAAGCCCTTAACATGTTTACGCCATTATAAACTACAGAATCGTAGAAACCCATTCCCTAGTGCAGAGTTAACACTCAACTGCTTACCCGTCAATTGAGTTACAGCAACACGTTGTGCTTAATGGTTTTATCCCTGTAACTAATTTCCGAGCAGATGCTGGGTTTTTTCTTAATGAAAAATGTCCTAAGACCACATGTCGATGTGAAATGTAACCAATGATTTCCGGGTGATTTTTGCAACTGGTAGTGGAACGGTACCTAGGGGAATCAGTGCTTTGGTTTTAACCAGTTCAATTAACCTGTCATAAACTATGGTTTTATTTTTCTCGTTTTTGTAAATTCGGCCATTGGCTCAAGGTATTGATCCCAGAGTAAGGTCACTTTTGAGTTAGATGACCAGCACCGCGCGTGCCTGTACGAGTTCCAACCTTCAGGTGGTACACCTCTGCTAACGAGATAAAACCTGGAGACTCAACAGCACCTCTCTAATGGCACACCTTCTGCACTGTGCTTGGGGGATTTACCGAAGCCCTACACATAATACATTCTAATGCTTTTTGGCTCCCCCACATACCCCTTTCTCTCCCTCTTTCTGGCTATCTCTCTCTCTCTCTCCCCCATTACTAATAGCTCAAATACACCGTTATTTGCCAGCCCATCTCAAGCCCTCCATGTTTGTATTTAATCTTTAATTGTGTTAGTGAAGGAAAATAAGTGCTTTGGGGATGCATCTGCTGGAAAGAGACATCGTGTTCATTTGGCTTGTCATTATCAGTGGAATAGCTTCTTGCTTGAAAAGGGTTACAATAATAAGCAACAAAACAATATTATTAGTACTAGACAGTCTGGAATTGGCTTTGCATCATAATGGCTTTGTTTGACATTGGATACAAAAAGTGGTTCATGGCAATCTATTTTGCAGCCTATTGTAACACTATGGCCTAAGATGTTTTCACTATTTAACCTAACTGTGATAATCAAAAAATCTAAGGACCTATTTATAATTTGTATACCCTTCTATTACTTGGATACAAATGGTGTTGCGTTTTCATAGCAGCCCCCCCCCCTCCACCTCCACCACTCTGAGCGATGCATTGATGCCTTGCCTTCATGGACGCCCCCCCCCCCCCAGACACCCGTCAGCCAGCTGCAGCAGCAGAACATGAACCTGGACTGTGGTGGCCACCTGGGCATTACTGAGGAGCGCCATAGACCGCCATGTGAGCTCCGATGTTCCCCCTTAAATCTCTGTCCAAATGTACACCTGCTGTAGATAGCCCATGCTAAAGGTCTTCCACTTCATCCTCCCCCATTCATCCTATTAAATACATCACAGATTCTACTAAAACTAAGTGAACTTGCGATGTATTCTCCCAGGTTATGTTGTGAATTTGGGTTGAACTTAAGTCTTGGTTCGACATTTCAATCCATTCTTCTTTCTTTTTTTTTTTTTTTACAATACCTTACTGCATTTGAGGCTATTTGTGCTTCTCAGTTAGGCACAGACTCCCTGTACCTTGAGTAGAGACGGGGCCAAACTTTGCCCCAAAACAACTTGAAGAGGACTTTAAAATCACCCAGAATGCTTTGCTCCGGTCCCCTGGTGATGGCGAATCCACTTTTCAATCTCACTGCCTCATAGACATCGTCTTAACTGTCCACCACCATTCAGGTCTGAAACGGCCATTGAAGCAACACTTAGGCGCAGAGCAGCTCGAACCAATCCTCCATACTCGCACACCACACAATACAAAGTCAAGGCTTTACAAGGAATGAACTAATGTGGTAGCTTTTTTCTCTTGCGGAAGTCATTGAGCCCTTTAAGAACAGTGGAAAACGAGGGGGGAGGGGATCTCAGAGCAGCGTAGGTGGTAACTTTATCACTTGTCACAGGGCAGCTTTGAAGCCAGATGCTGTGAACAGACTGTTCCTAGGAAGAAACGTGCACTTGTGTGTGCATTGCAATGGCCACGAGTAGCGTAATCTGGAGACCTCGCCTTTGGTTCTTATAATAACCTAGACTTCCCTTACGTCATCTACTTCGCTCAGGTCTGTGATGGAAATATACAGACTGCACGTTGGTTTTGACTTTTGTTGTTTCATATTGCTTGTAGTCAGTTCCCCTGAAAATTAACTCAGCCGTCTGTGGTATTTACAGGAAGTGATGATGTTGGTCGGTTATCATAGTCCTTGTGACTAACAATGTGACTTATAAAGGCACTCCTGAAGGTAACAAACCTGAGTCTAGAAGCTCTTGTGAGAAACATTACCTAGTGTGCTGCTCTTTGAATAAATCAAGCAGGTATTGTTCTGGTAATTACTCAGCATTTACCTGCTGCACTCCCTGAGTACCATGATTAACAAATGATTCACTGTCTTCTTCCATTCACTTGTCTGTTGCCTGTGCCTGATTAAAAACAACTACAAAACCAAAATGTAAAACTTTAGTTCAATAAAAGATTTTTTGTGAATTAAGCTTTTCTTATTCACTCAGACTGATACAACTTCAAATCAGACGATTCCCGAGCTTCAGGGTTAACCTGAATATCATTGTAAACATTGATTGCTAATAGATGTAAAACTTCACAACGCGCTCTGTTGAGAATAAACCACTGTCTGTTTACTAATCACCTTAATTACCATGTGTTTGTGTAAGTAATACAAGGCAAATTTGACCTTGTGAGGAGATTTTGCTGATCCCCATGAGGAAAACCCTGTTTTGAGGCTAGTTGTATAGAATAAAAGTTACATTTGAGGTTTGCGTTTGGTTAAGGCTTAGGTTTAGGGCTAGGACTTAGGGGAGAATAGGATTTTGATTGGGAGTACATTTCAGAGACCCATTCATTATCCAGCAGCGAAATGAATGTGTCTGATTCTTTGGAATGATACTACAAAAAACTCTAGATGACTGGTTGAGCAAAATGGGACACGCATCCCAGAGGCTTCCGATAATACGTTACGCTATTCCTTTTATTTCTCTGTGAAAGCCATCAATTCATGCAGCTGTAATTAGTGACTGATTTCAGTATGGATTTCCGGTCCTTGTTGAGTTCTCCCACTGCCTTGCCCTTTCTCACACAGTCCAGACCTGTGGTTGGTGGGCTTGGCTGCTTTCTCTATGGGCAAAGGATCAATTTGGCAGCTGTGTGGCGCGCTCATTTATCTGTCTGTCTGAGCAACTCCTCCTTTAGCTGTGGGGAGAAAGGCCGCATTTTGTCAGAGGTTCCAGACGTTTTTTAGGAACACTTCTTGTGGTGTTTCTTAGACCCATAGGCAAAAACTATGCTTTTTGATTTTTAATCAAGCTCAAAGTACATAGATGGGGTGCTCTACCGAAACATAGAGGGGATGCTCTATCCAAACATAGCAGGGATGCTCTACCCACACATAGAGGGGATGCTCTACCCAAACATAGAGGGGATGCTCTACCCAAACATGGAGGGGATGGTTTATCCAAACATAGAGGGGATGGTTTATCCAAGTATAGAGTTAGTAGATAACTGGCTTTCTTTTTGGGACTCTCCCAGAAATAGGGCCAGGCCTGATCTGCTGAGGAGCGATGGACTCCATCCTAGCTGGAGTGGTGCTCTTCTTTTATCTAGGAACATTGACAGGAGTCTCACTCCTATAGCCATAACATGAGATAGGGTGCAGGTCAGGCCGCGGGCTGTTAGCCAGCCTGCTAGCATAGTGGAGTCTGTCGATAGCCTAGCCAGAGTAGTTAGTACAGCTTTACCTATTGTCACTGTAACTCGTTCCAGGCTGAGAAAAGTTAAACAAGGTAGTGCTAATCAAAAACAACCTTATTAAGATAAAGCCTTCCTCCGCCTCGGTCACAAATAAAAATAAAAATGACCTCGCATCTCAAAATGGGACTCCTAAATGTTAGATCCCTTGCTCCAAAGGCAGTTGCCGTAAATGAATTAATATCTGATCATAAACTAGATGTTATTGGTTTATTTGAAACGTGGCTAAAGCCTAATGAATTCACTGCCTTAAATGAGGCCTCTCCTCCTGGTTATACTAGTGATCATATCCCTCGTGCATCCCGAAAAGGAGGGGGTGTCGCTAATATTTATGTAAATTTACTCTCAAACATATCACTGAGTTTAATTATTTTGAAGGTTTTACTCTTAACCTATATATCAATACATGGACTTGCTCCTACTTACCTTGCTGAAATGATCCAGCCATACATACCTACACGTAACCTATGATTGCATGCCTTTTAATTGTACCTAGAATTTCTAAACAAACAGCTGGCGGCAGGGCCTTTTCTCATAGAGCTCCACTCCAGTGGAATGATCTGCCAATTAAGGTTAGAAATGCAAACTCAGTGCAAACTTTCAAGTGTCTACTAAAGACTATACTCTACAGCACGGTTTATGATTAGGTGTAGCCTGGCCCAGGGACGTGAATGTGACCAGTAGGCTTGATACTGTACACCCTTGCTGTCTTGCCAGGTGGGCTCTCGTCACCACTGGGATGCCCTCCCTCCAATGCCTATCGGGGGAAGAGTCACTGGCTTGTTGTTGACTCTCTGTTGCGCACTTGTGCAATTGGGCTGTACGCTGCTGGCAATACTCGGCCCTCATTCAGGGGGGTTGCGGTTGGTGGGTGTCCCTTTGGTTGATGCCTGGCAATGTGGGTGGATTGATTTCCTGCCTGTTGGGCCCTGTCCGGGCCACAGTGTCGCCGGACCCCCCGTCTCAGTTCCAAGGTGTTACGCTGCTATATTATATTGCTGGGGGATATGAGGAATGCACTTCTAACTTTTCTCAGTCTCCTCCAGTTTTACATTTTAGGAGGAGATGAGGTCCTGGTCCACACCTGCGGAGTACCTGGTTTGGGGGGCCCGTTGCTGTCCCTGTCCTTGTCCACCTGGTCATACTTTTGACCTAGTCTAGAATCAAATAGACTCTGGATTTAGCCCAGAGAAATGTATTTATTATTCCAATTGGACTCTTAATATCTCACCCAGCACAGCCAGAAGAGGACTGGTCACCCCTCTGAGCCTGGGTCCTATCTAGGTTTCTTCCTAAAATTCTGCCTTCTTAGGGAGTTTTTCCTAGCCACTGAAATCCAACACTACTGTTGTTTGCTCCTTGGGGTTTAAGGCCGGGTGTCTCTATAAAGCACTTTGTGACAACTGCTGTTGTAAAAAGGGCTTTATAAATACATTTGATTGATTGATTGATTGATAGAGGGGATGCTCTATCCAAACATAAAGGGGAGGCTCTATCCAAACAAAGAGGAGATACTCCATCCATAAATAGAGGGGATGCTCTATCCAAACATATATTGCAGATGTTGTGTGGTTTGTACTTTATATATTAGATTAATTGAAATGTTCCAGTGTAGCCTATATTTATCACTATGTAGACTACTGATGTATTTCTCTATAAAATACATTTAAGAGTTTCTAAGCAGCAATGAAGAAGCAACAGGAAATGTTTTGCTTTTCAATAAAACCTATTATGTAATAAGAATGTTGTGTTCAACATTATTTTATCTTATGAACGTCTTAGCTAACATCAGAAATAGATAAAACCAATAGCATTTCATAAAACCAATAGCCTTTTAATTAGCTTACTGTATTTTAATTAGTACTGTAGGTACTATACATCCGCTGAATAGAAATGATGCTAGTCACATTGTCCAGCACCAAATTCAGCTGAAAATGCTCCAAGACAAGGTCAGCCATACTGAGAAGCAAGAGGAAATTACAGGTGAACACACACACCCACACTGATGGAAGGATAGTAACAGGGGAGCTGTAGTATATGCTGGGATCCACCTCACTACCTTACTGATGTTCAGCATTTCTGAAGCTCCACTGGTCTCACTGGGAGCAGTCACTCACAGACATGCCAACTCCCAGTCATTCACACAACCATGTTTTCTCTCTGTTCCAGGGTGTGGTGGGAGGAGGGGAGGACAGCCCTGGATCCAGCTTAGCAGCAGCACACCAGCCTGGAGCACGACACAGTTTCGTCCAAGAACACTTCCAGGCACAATACAGGTAACAGAACAATACAGACAATGTTAAAACAGTACAGACAACAACAGACAGTACAGACAACGACAGAACAGCACAGACATCAACAGAACAGTACAGACAACGACAGAACAGCACAGACAACAGAACAATCAGACAACAACGGAACAGTACAGGCAATAACAGAGCAGTCAGACAGTCACAGAACAGTACTGACAACAACAGAACAGAACAGAAAACAACAGACAGTACAGACGAAGACAGAACAGTACAGACAACAGACCGTACAGACAACAACAGACCGTACAGACAACAACAGAACAGTTCAGACAACAACAGAACAGTACACACAACAACAGAACAATAAAGACAACAACAGAGCAGTAAAGACAACAACAGAGCAGTAAAGACAACAACAGAGCAGTACAGACACCCACAATGTATAATGAAGTGGGGGATATTCCCAGTGCCGCGCCAACAGAACACTAATGGTTAAGGAATGAGGCCTGCACACGGAATATTTCTGCTCCCATAATTATGGTGTTAAATTCTGTGTGCAGGACTCTCACTCCGTTATCCCAAATCAATACAGTGCCTTGAGATGTAAGTTTTCAGAACAGGTGAATATGCATCTGCTCTCCTGGGGGTTAGAACCACTGTGTTCCAAAAGAGCTGTGAACACTTTCTGGGATTTTTCTCTGAATCTTGTTCGGCTCTTTTTCTTCCTGTAAGTGTGCAACAAACACACACAGCTTCAGGGCCCTGCATAGCATGTCCATTAGGAGTGCAGTGACCCTCTGTTAGCCTCGTCACAACGCTCTCCAGTTCCTTCTCACCTGCCTCTTCCCATTCTCTTTCATTATCCGTCTCTTCCCAGATCAGTCTGTTCGAACTTTCTGCCTCTTACATTGACAGATGCCACCACTGGTCTTAATACCGGACCGATTGACTACACAGTTTATCAGCTGGTGAGGGCTGGACACATCCATCCTGAGTGGTGATTACAAGTGAAATGTGCCGTATCTGCTGGGAGTTGACGGCATCCAACAGGCAGGGCTTCTCTCTGTGACAAAGCGGCCATTACTCAGTAATAGAAGGGACTCCAGTTGTATTTGCTGGAAATCGTCCCACAACACCATGTGTGAGTCAGTCAATAAGGGCTTAACCCGAGACAGTTAAACTGTACTGATGACAACGCGAGGTTACCCTCACATTCAATCAATGTATTGTCATTCCCACTCATTCATTACAGTATTATGGATTATCCATTTCTACAAAACCACTCTGTCTCTGCAGATATTCACTCCGCTGCTTACTCCAGGCTGTTAATTAGAACTCCCCCAATTCATTGTCCTCTGAAAGGGGCAAGGGAATATCTGAAAATCTGAGATGGAATATTGGAAGTCCTACACTGAATTTTGGATTTTGGGAACAGAACAGCGTGACAGGAAATCTGAATTCTATTTTGGAATATCATAACCCTGGTCTCTCCCTTGACTGTCTCAAACACCGTCTTGGTCCGCACGCACCAAAAGGTGATGTACAAGTGTGAAATGAGACATTTGTTTTCTGCATTTAGGGTAAGGGCATTTCTCGAGAGCCTAACAGATCACCTTGTCGGTTCGAGAATGCAAATCGGCTACCTGCCACCACAATTCAAAGGGCCCTATTCCCTCATCCAACCGCCTTGGCTCTTTGGTCATGCAGCACGTGCCGCCACAGCGTTTACTGCCGTTTTCTGATTAGCTCCAGTTCATTATCACATTAGACGCCAGGGAAAAGCCTCCACCCTAACCCTCCGCAACACACCCACCTCATCACCTTCATGGTTTGTGTGCAAGCTCTTCTCCTCAGTGTGACGGCCCCGTCCCGTGCGGCGCTCTGTACCCTTCACAATGCAGAACTGCGGCGCGCCGGCCCAAAGCAGTGCAGACTCACCAGCCTTCCCCCGTCAGGTGGCCGCTTCTGCCTGCAAGGTGTATTGGCAATGCACATGTTCGCCCAGTAGTTAGTCACGGGGTACTAACAGCGCCTAACCCCTTCGACGACGTGTAAGTATGTCCCGGTGATGAGTGGACTTTGTTGGCGTTAGGCCTCCTGAAAAACCGATTTGACTCTTTGTAATCGGTTGTTTCTCTTATATCTCGTCTCGTCGTTTTCTGCCCGGCTCCAGCTGAACCTGTCAAAATTTCAGGTAGTAGCAGGTTTTCACTGTAATTAAGATCCCAGAGTTCCAGGCACAGGCTCGGGCAGAGGGCTTACGACCATCAGGTTTGGCTGGAGGGTGGTGGAGGACCTTGCAGGTGTAGGCCGTCTGGCCTTGGCATTACATGGGTGACCCCTTCATTTTGGCACTCTCCTCCATGCCTGGCACCCGTAACTGGTCACGCTTGAGTGTGAATCGAGATCAAACACAAGTTGGGTGTCCATCAAAAGGCACTAGAAATGGTTGTTTCACGTTGGGCTCCAGTCCAGAACTCTGATTTGTCGTTTCAGCGCCTGCTCTGTTTCATTGTCCAGCGGACTAACACGTGAGACAAATGGCATGGAGGCGTTACCCTACGTACACACTGTACGCTCTCATTCATTTCCAACGAGAGCCAGCGAATCATTGCGACAGTTCATTCTCCCAGCGACAGCGACAGTTCAGAGCTGAGAAATGTTCTGCTTCATGCCTATTTCCAGCGAGCAGGCAGTGACGGAGTTCGGCGACTAGCAATGGCAGGGCAGATGTTCTCTGCATTTCGAAGTGCCTTCTTTTTTCCACTCACTAGCTAAAAACTCACTCGCTAGCTAAAAAACATTGACGAGAGAGAAACTTATAAATGGAGGTGTCCGTTTTCCCCATTATTTAAGATGCTTCTCTGGCTTCGTACAGAGATATAATTCAAAAAAATGTATGCATGGAAGGTTTCAGAGATCGTTTGGATCGCAGGTGAGTGATACATGCATTACCTAAAACGAAGTAAATTGCTATTTGAGCATTGACAAATCATTGACTTGGCATCGTCTTAATGCGTTTTTACTAGTGGAGTCACGCAGATGCAAAATGCTTATTAATATTTGTGGAGACGGAGGTTTCCCCTATACTGGTTGACTGGTTGTCGCTGGCATAAATTAGGAAGATATGCCCTCCCCGGTTCGGCTCATTGACAGCTCGCCAGAGATTGAGCGATTTGCATGTTGAGCAGGCGGACTGGGTGGGGTTCCGTGACTCGTCCTCCGCCCCTCCACCTCATGCAGTCCTCCCTCCTGCACTTGCGGTTGCCATGGTGGTCGTTTCTAATTGCGACCAACAAAAGAGCAATGTCTCTCAGTTCGTTTCTGTTCTCAAACACTTTCTGTCTTTTTCTATCTCTGTGAGTCTCCTAGGGGCATTCGGTTCCGTCGTCTGATCTGAATAAATGTTTGCGTTTAGAGCGAAGGCTGTCTGGGGGTTTCAGCTACACAGGCAGGACAGACTCGCGACAGTCCCATTGTGTCCTTAAATGAGTCTTTGTCTACAGCCTCAGTCTGTCACGTTGATTTCCGAGCGTTGATTTTCTCAGTGCTAAAAGAGAAGACTCGGGAATAAAGCCGCCTTCTCTATTCACGCTCTCCCCAGTGTCTTCTGTTCATTACACCTACGTACATGCCCAAGACACTGTAGCAGATTTCTGTTGCCAAAACTTTTACAAGGCTACAGTAAACATGTTGTCGACCAGAAACTGCCCATCTGTGCCGGGCTTATCAGAGTCATTTTTTGTGTATTCCGTCCCTCTGTGAGAAGACGCATCATTCGACCAGGTTTAGTGATCCATACCAATTTTCATTGTCGAGGGCAAAAAGCAGATTCCTCAGATTTTACCCACCCACTCCCCCCTCTATCAATAAGGTCTCCTGGGCCCCTTTACCCTGGTCTTACCTTGGTGGTGTCTGAGTTGATTCAGTAATATGCTGGACGCTTTCCGCTCAGCTTTAGAGAGTTGATGAAGTGACTACTTTAAACTCTCTCTGTCTCTCTCTTACTCGCTAAGGCTGCGCTTCTTATAATTGTCGTCAACCAACACTCGCCCTCTCTCTCACACACACATACGTACACTAACTCTGTCTCACTTGCTCACTTTCTCGCTCATACACACACACACACACACACACACAATTACCACCCTAATGGCTCTGTTTACTTAACCACAGGCTTCCCATTCTTCTAAACAAACACCAGCACAATTCCATTGAGTCCTTATAGTAAGAGCTAAAACTCTTCATTGCCCTTGGTGTTAGTAAAGGTCATGTGTTACACTCTTGTGGGTGCGGATATGAGAGAAACTACTATTAGATGTGTCAAAACATTTACGTGGTGTCTCTTTTACTATTTAAACCAACTAAGGCCCTATTTACGCTACAATAGCTGGTTTTAGATGTGCAGGATTTGCTTTGGCTTTATAATGGAAACGGGTGAAAATTTACATTTCCCTCTGATAACCAACACTTTCCCCACAGATGCACCCTCTTGTTGTCTGCTGTTTAAATGTAACAAATATACTTAAATCTATATATTTAAATATGAAATATGTAAAATTTGCTGAGTCTGTGTTTGGGGTGGATGGATGCTTCCCTTTATTATGTAGTTGTATTTAGTGAACAATCCAAGCTGTACTGGCTGGTTAATGTGAGAGGTGTTAGAAAGGAGGCCAAGTAATATCTGCTAAATCTACCTGACAAAAATAGATTGCTTCCTAAAGTTGTAAACACTCTGTCCCAAAATGATTTAATATTAATCTGCCAGCTTGGCAGCGAATTTTCTCAGCAGTAGCTCCTTTTGTAAAGCTCTTCAAATTGCGGCCACTTACAAAGGGGGCAGCAGCAAATTTTGTTAAAACTTAACTCTACAGCAAGTTTGCTTTTGGTAAAACGGTTACAACAGTATGTGGGTGCGTTGGTTAGAAGCATGACCAACCCTTACGTTTAGGTAATGTTTGGCGGTCTTAGCTACATCGTTAGGTAGCATGCTACCTTTCATGGCTGTCTAACATAACAAATGCTGGTCAACAAAACACTGTAGGCAAAAGACAGCCATATAATCTTAGCGTGTTTTAAGTTAACAAGTAAAATAATACAGTTGAACACAAAAAAAAATATTATAGAATGTTGTGTGCACTGAATTTTGGTTAACCCCTGTTAGCTTTGGCTTATACCCAGCTAGCACCATTCAATCTCAGTGCAAATACACCGAAAAACAATGGCCAAGGATTACAGGCATTTTCAATTTTCTTCATATTTAGTAATCTGTGTTACTATAGTAAGTAATGAAATCAAATGTTCATAGAAATAACTAAATACATAATGAACTAAATAAACTAGCTAGCCAGCTATCTGGCCTTGTTGCACCAAAAGCAACAGACAATTTGTAAATGTACATTTAAAAAAAAAAAATTAACATTATGTCAATTATATTTCAACTAAAATATCAGCCAAAAACATTTTCTACTGTGAATGGGCTCTAATAACTTCGCCTACTCTGCGAGATAACTGTGTTTCCATTTGCCTGCGCCCGTGAGCCCACTCACAACTGACCTTTTTTTTCTCCTGGAGTTGATCTGCGCTATAGGAAGCAAAGAACCTGCAGAGTCAGCGATGGCATTAGTGGCTGGCCAGTGATGATAGCCCAATGCACGGCTCTTGTTTAGGCAACCAGTTCGCCTGCACTCCAGTGGCGTGGAGGCAGAGGCTGTCAGGGGCCCAGACGGAGACCAGAGAGACAGGGCCGATTAGAGCCTGGGCCAGGGCGACTAGCCTCATATCTCCGCACTACAGATGGGAGCCAGAGTGGAGCGCACTGCTCAGTATGCAAGCAGGATACACACACAGTCACGGATGCAGACACTTTTTTTTTTTCTTGCTCAGGGGATGGAGCCAGTAAACACGCACTCAGATACTCCCCGAAATACACACAGGACTGCTCAAGCCACTCAGAGATAGTACCCGGCCGTCGTCCCCTGATGGAATACTTGGGCATGGTTGTGGCATTGGTCAAACTCTGTCAACGCTGTAAGATGAAGGTCACCCCTTGTGTTTTTTTTACCAGCCTCTTTAAAGAAATGACTGTCTTTTCTGCCTTCCAATTGTCTCCGATAGAGACGATATCCTAACCATCTCAATATCTTGAAGGTGAATGCAAAATGCCAATTTCCCACCCACAGGAAGCATTGCAAGATCAGTCATATTGACTTCCACAAGGCTTCAAGTTTGTGGCTCTCACAGGCAGCCTGAGACATGCCTTGAGACAGAACGCTCTTAATTTCCCATGGTGTAGGCCCTTTCTTTAAAGGTCTCTACATTTGAGAAGCTGAAAGACAGGCGGTAGCAGCACTAACTGACTGATTGGCCGACTTACTGACTGGGGAAATGAGGCTGCGGCTGGTCGCCCATTGGCCCGAGCTAAACAGGAAATGATGAAGGAAAAAAAGTCGGAAAGAGGAATGGATGTGGCAGAGGCAACGATAGGAGCGTGCATGTGTCTCCTGTCCTGTAGGAAACTTCTGGAAGCAGTTGTCATTACCGTGTTTTCACTGGTCATTACCGTGTTTTCACTGGTCATTACCGTGTTTTCACTGGTTGTTACCATGTTTTCACTTCTCGTTATCATGTATTCACTTGTCATGACTGTGTATTCGCTGGTCATTACCATGTTTTCACTGGTCATTACCATGTATTTTCTAGTCATTACAATGTATTCATTAGTCATTACCATGTTTTCCTTGATAATTACTATGTATTCACTTGTCATTACTATCCATTTACTTGTCATTAGCATGCATTCACTGGTCATGTCACGCTAATTACAGTGCAGTGGACATCATACAAATGTAGATGTTTCTTTGTACTGTGAAATTCATATAGTCTAACTAAGAGAGTTGCCTTAGTCCTGGACTTCCACTGGCCAGAAATGGCTTCAGGTTCCCTGAACCAGCCTCAGTGTCTGAAATTGAGGTAAATGTATTTGTGTTCAGGCACCACTACCTGATCCAATACCAGCTCTTTGTGTTTCTCTGACACTTGGCTTGTAGTCTAGAATTATGGAAAGTGTGAATCACCAACGGTTTGATATTGAATCTCAAATGGGATTTTCTAGTGGTGTTGAGTAGTTTGGAGGGCTGGCGGACTGTCACCCCCCATGGAAATCTTTCCCTTCTATTTTGGATGAAATGGACTGAGTCATTGGAACAAAGAGTGATTTTTAGATGGTGGAACTGAAAGGAAAAATGTATGGAATATAGGTTAAAAGCGGGCTACAACTTGTTTACTAAAATCACAATGTCTGATATTATGTCTAGACGATATGTTATATCTGTCTAATGTAGGCACGCATTAATGCACACAAAGGAGATACATGCCATTTATGAGGAGTGTCGGTTAATATATTTCTTTCTGTATTCTTTGTTTGTCTAATGCATGTTTATGCGTACCGTTTGCTTTGTATAAACCTATGCATTTAAGCATAAGTTATGAGAGCTGCAAGGTTAGTCATGCTGTTCGATTATTTCTCTCAATTCAGACTGGTTGAGGGATTTACGTAAATGTTGCGTTTGAGAAAGGTTATATGAGGCCACGTGTTTGGCAATGCGAATACTTGGGGTGTAGCAGTTCACCCACGGTTCAGAATGAATTGCAATTTTGGGGTCACGGCTCAGTTCAGTTTTGGTACAGAAGGAAAATGAAATTCTTGCGGTTAGTGTATTTCCTCACTTTTTTATTTGGCAAAAGGTGCCAAACTAACCCCAGTAATATATAATGGGCCATACTGTATAATGCCAGAAGAGAGCACAATCCTGAATACCAATTTGTGTTTTGTTAAAATTGAAATAACTTCAATCACTTTATTACTTATAAAGAACAGTAAATAATGTGTAAAATAAACATTGGCTCTTTAAGTGCTTCTGTCAGGGGATTTTATTCCATCAGAAGAAATGTTTCATCAACCAGATTTTATGTTGAGCAGATTTAGTTCAGGTCCCTCCACTTCTGTTTTGTGTTCTGCCACCTTTTTTTTTAACATAAATGGTTAATGGTGCACTCCACTCACATCATCCATATATATATTTATTTTCAGCTAAAATGTACCGCCTTGCAAACCAATCATTGGTTAAGAAGTATAAGACAACCAATCCTAGCCTATTAAAACAGAGACAGCTGTGCATCCCTCTCCCAAACAATGCGCCGCAAACCTGAACCTCATTTTCATTGTGACTGGTGGAGAAACATATGTCTGAGACCAAGTGAGGTCCACTTCAGACAAAACAGTGGTTTTGAAGGAGCTTGGTACTTTCAGTGGGGTGATCGTGTGACATGAGTGCACCTATAACAGTGGTGTTTGTGTGACACCGGTCAGTTCACTTGCCAGAGGCCATTGGGGATTTGTGTTGAAAGAATCAGCCAAAATGCAAGCAGGGTAGGTGGGATGATTCACAGACACACAAACACATGCACGCATATGCGTATGATGTTTTACTTACCCACACGCATGACCTGAGATCTAAAGCAGAAATGTCTCTCTCTCTCTCTCTGGTTTAGATCTCAGGTCACACACACACACACACACACACAATGACACAAACACCAGAATAAGTAGCTGAATGTTAAAAGTCTGAAGCACTAAGGGAGATATGAGCATTAGCAACAGTGTTGCAGAATGCTACATGCTACATAGCTCTTTTTGGTTTCTGCTGAGATTTCAGACGTGTCACTGCTCATTCCTGACAGACACTCTTCGCGCGTGTGCATGCGCGCACACACATCAACACACACACACACACACACACACACACACTGACAAGACTCTCTCCTCATAGAATGACAAGCCAACCATACTGGAAATGCTGTCAGAGTTTTAAGTAATGTTAGAGTCTGTGTGTGTGTGTGTGTGTGTGTGTGTGTGTGTGTGTGTGTGCCACCATGGACAGTACATGTTGGAGTGTGTCTGCACCCATGTTGTCTGTCACTTCCCTATGCAGGCTGCATAGGAATCATTAACCAACTCTTCCAGTGTCTGTCGTTACAGCCTTCTGAATGGAGCAACCGGTGGGTTGGATCCATAGAAATAGAATTACTAGACCTATTGAAATAGAGCAACTGTCATTCCGCTTGCATAGTAATCCAATTTCTAGAACAATTTGAGATGACACCAGATATTGAACCACAGACCAATAATTAATTGATCTGTAGAAATAGCGTAACTGTGATTCTGTTGAAATGTAATGCTATTTCTATGCTGTCTGGTGTCATTCCAGGTCAACATAGATCGAAGTAGCTACTCTATAGACTGACAAACACAGACTGATGCTCCTCTGTCCTCTGGTTGTACTCCAGTTGGGTGTATTTCGTGTGGAATCATGTTATATTGTTTGTTTCCCATGTTGAAGTGATGTTATGTTCTTAGTTTTTCTTGGCAGAGTCATGTTCTGCTGTTTCTTTCATGGCGGATTCATGTTACGTTGTTTGTTTTTCATGGCAGCGTTACATTTTGTTTCTCATGGCGGAGTTATGTTATGCTGTTTGTTGTGGTCAGCAATAGTAGGAGATCCCCTGTGTGACACGGGAGAGTGACATTTTATTTTTTACCAGCATACCATGTTGGAGTGATGTCCCAGAGTGAGGATGTCATGTCCCTGTCAATCTGGATCTCTTTGCTGGCTCAGTGCTCATTGCTTCTGCCTGTTTCCCCATTATCGAGTATATAACTTTAGATTTTTTCCATTTCTCTCTTCCCTCCCCAGTCTTTATGCACCTACTGAAATATTCAAATGAAACCAAGTTATTTCTCTCCTGTGCGTATTTGAGTCTTTTTCAGTGTTTCTGTCCTGGGTGTGACTGAGAGACTCTAGGTGTATGTATGCCCGTATGCCCTCTTAGAGTTAAATGGACTTTCTCTGTTCTGTCCACCTGCTCAATAATACACTGTACATATAGACACGGCAAGGTGTCCTGGCGTCTACTTACCACACCCTTCCACCTGTCCCATTTCTCCTGGGAGGAAACTATATGAACATGTATTAAACATGGCCTTTTTAAAGGGTTAGTTCAACCTAGATTCCTATTTGGGTGAAAATTCCACTTACCCCCGAGTTGTTCTTGAACATCCATGGAGTCATTTTTCACCACCACCCATTATTCACCTCTGTCCCAGCCTGGAATTAGCGTTAGTAACGTCATCCAAATTCATGAATTGAAACGGTGCGTCCCAAGAAACAAACGCCACATTGCAAGCCAAAACCAGCTCCAAAACACTTCACCCAAATATATGTTTCGCACAAATATGAATGTCAAACTATTCCCTTTAAATCTGACTTGCTCATCCTAAGGTATCACAGCATCTGACCAGCAACAGAAAGGTTGCCAAATAAAATCTCCAAATTGGCAAGGTTAGAAATGTAGCGTTCTGTCCCTGACCAATGATATACAGTGGATATAAAAAGTCTACACACCCCTGTGAAAAAAACAGGTTATTGTGAGGTTATTTTTTTGTTTTTTCCTCTCAAAGATTTCAGTTTTTCAATTGAATTGTTCACGTTATAGGTCACATTAAAGGTGGAAAAATTCTGACCTGATTTATCTTTGCCTCATTCTTTTACATCACAAGAACCTGGCATTTTAACAGGGGTGTGTCGACTTATCCACTGTTAATATAGGTGTTGTCTAGCTAATAGCTCGACGTATCTAATACATTTACTGTAATAAGGCGGCATAAAACGATTTACAAACATACTTGTCTTAGCCACATGCTGAAAAGTTTGCTTTCCAGAAAGTGTTTGTGTAAACAAACCAGAGCATCGATAGTTATGCAATCACGTCCATAACCTGCTCACAATATTTGACCAACATGTAATTAAATTATTTTGTTTGAAACGTCCCTTTAACCCAAAACTCTTTCTCTTCTGTGTGCAGGTCCTCTCTGACATGTCCCCATTGCCTTAAGCAGAGCAATACCTTTGACCCCTTCCTCTGCATCTCACTGCCCATTCCTCTCCGGCAAACCAGGTAAGAAGCACCAGTCGTCAGCCCAAACGAGCAGCGTGACATCCCGCGCTTCGGGGACACGCGGCGCCGTCGCGCCTTCGAATTTTTAGCGTAATGGTTATATTCAAAGGGAGAAGGGTGGAGGTTTTTGGATCCTAGCCCCCGGACCCGTTTCCAAAATGGTGAAAATGTGTGGGGAGGGATGGCCGCTTCCAGACGGATACACAGAAGGCTGTTGGTTTAGCATATGCAGAGAGGCTCCCCGTGGCTGGACCAGCCTCAACCGCCGAGACCCGGGGCCTACTAAATCAAGTCCCTGTCGAGACACTTTGGTTTGATTGTCCCAAACATAGCAGTCATAAGGCAGCGAAAGCCTGCTGCCTCGTGGAAAGACGGCGGGAGAGGGGGGCGGAGAGGAGCCAAGCAAAAAAGCTATCATGTTGCACAGACCACAATAAGAGAGCTCTACGTAGATGCTGACCCAGGGAATTCAGTGTCATTAGATCCCCTTCGCTCCATCAGTCCTTGTTGTGTGGCCTTAGTCTCGTCTTAAATGAGACTCACTGGCTAAATGTTTCTCCAGCTATGTTACCTGGTGCCAGTCCATTCCTTTCCCATTGGGCCTACTAATTCATGGCTATGGAAGGATATGTTCCAGACAAGGTCATTTTATTTGCTTTAGTAAGGCAGTTTCTACCACGTTGCTTCCAGTTAGTGCAAATCCGAGGGGCCAAGGCCATCTTGGGAAGAGGAAGAGAGAGAATTGGGACCGGTGATGTCTTTTTCTACGTGGATTTATGTCTGGCTGAGACAAACCCTTCAGCTGCCCGAGTCAAACCCCAATATGAATAAGGTCAAGTGTGTACACACAAAGGCCCGGGAATACTGTCCAGCAGCTAAATGGCGGGCCCCTGTTGACCTCCTCTCCGTCTTCTCCCACCGCTTCTGTCCAGAACGCCCAGCGAGCCGGGGACCCTGAGTCACTATAGGCAGACAGCTGGATGGCCTCTCTGGCTCAGTGGGTCCACACCACAGGGCCAGTCTGAAACTGATACTGATCGCAACATTATGCTGTGGACTCTCTTATCGAATACCACATGTCAGAGAAGTAAACACACCGCTATAAATGTACTTCACCCTAAAGGACCGACTGTCCTCTCACTACTGCCTGTCACGGGCCTGTATCAGCAAAACACACGATACACGATCAGTTCGGCTTTTTAGATCATTACGAATATCCAATTTCCGGGACTGGTCCTGGACCCTTCAATACTGGTCAGGCCTTGTTGCGCCATTTCTGGGGGTTAACTAACAACACAGGCTCTGAGTCTGTACAAGGCATCTCCACTTAGCGTGTCTAAGAACCCCAACGAACCAGCGCTCAGATCCCCTCCACGCGTCTCTGCTCTGCGAGCGCACTGATAGCAACGCTGCAACACTTCCTGAATAATGCATGATGGGATAGCAGGAAGCCGCGGCCCGGGGTGCCATCGGAGCTCCGCTCTCTCTCCCTTGTCCCACGCTCTCCGTCATTTCCCTTGCTAACGCGTTAGCATCCACTGGCAGGCCCAGGCAGACTCTTAGGAGAGATAGGTGTTATGTCTAGCACCTGTGTGTACGTGAGCGGTTGGGGAGAGGTGGGGGGGATGGTTGGGTGGGTGGGTGCACCTTTTAATATCTTTCTGTGGCGGAAGTTTGTGTATATAAGTGTGTCTATAAAAATAATCTCTCTCAAACTCTCTCCGTGTGTGTCGGTATCACTGTTTTTCTTTTTTTATCTCTCTCTGTGTCTGTTTGTCTGTCTCCCTGTCACCCTGTGTCTGTTTGTCTGTCTCCCTGTCACCCTGTCTGCTGCCTGTCTCCCTGTCACCCTGTGTCTGCTGCCTGTCTCCCTGTCACCCTGTGTCTGCTGCCTGTCTCCCTGTCACCCTGTCTGCTGCCTGTCTCCCTGTCACCCTGTGTCTGCTGCCTGTCTCCCTGTCACCCTGTGTCTGCTGCCTGTCTCCCTGTCACCCTGTGTCTGTTTGTCTGTCTACCTGTCACCCTGTGTCTGCTGCCTGTCTCCCTGTCACCCTGTGTCTGTTTCTCTGTCTCCCTGTCACCCTGTGTATGTTTCTCTGTCTCCCTGTCAACCTGTGTCTGTTTGTCTGTCTCCCGGTCACCCTGTGTCTGCTGCCTGTCTCCCTGTCACCCTGTGTCTGCTGCCTGTCACCCTGTGTCTGCTACCTGTCTCTCCAGGTGCATGTGTGTCGTCCTGGTGTTCAGTACGAAAGGTCAGAGGTATCTACGCGTCGGTCTGGCTGTGCCTCTCATTGGCTCCATTGCCCACCTGCGCTCTATGGTGGCTGAGGAGGGCAAAATTACAGCGGACGAGGTGAGAGTTAAGGCACACAGACGGATGTACACACACACAGACGGATGTACACACACACACACGGATGTACACACACACCACAATTATACATACACCGAAAGAAAGTCAACTAAAGGGAAATTAAACCTTGTGCGCACGAAGTTGGATCAATTTAAAGATTCACACCATCTGTGAAATGTAAGGGGCTATGACAGCTCTTTTATCTTAATTGTTAAAACATCCATACAGTTCTGGCACTGTTAGTGGGACATATTCATTAGCTAAAACACCCTATGCTGTTCCCGTCTAGATTCATTGAATGGCTCAGTGTGACCCACATAATCCTCTCCCCTGGCCGTAGCTGGAATACCTCGGCCAGTAATTACTGTAGCACTCCTTTCTGACAGAACAAGCAGAGGCCAAACTACCACTGTAGTAACCTCTTTAGATTTACTGATGTTAAGAGAGAGCAGGTGAAGAGAGACAGACTCAGTGAGCATGACCTTGCTGTCAAGAGGGGCCATCGTAAGCAGATGGCCATCATAAAATGAACTGTACTTCCTAACCCTCCTGTAAATCTGGCCTCCGCATTGGTTGGTTTTTGGCCCTCTTCTCTCCGTACCAAGTCACTTGGATCCGTCATACGGTCACATGCTCTTTCCAGATTGACACTTAACACGGTTTTACCTTCCTGCCTTCTAACACCACCAAGTTAGCAACACGTTCACGCGTGCCTGACCGACAACTCTGGATGCCGGCCTACAACCTCACGCACCTCAAGCTCAGCCTGGACACAACAGAGCTCCTCTTCCTCAAGAGGCAGGCGTGTCGGCTCCAGGACCTCTTCATGGTGCCCCCCCCCCTTTCCAACTGAAAAAGAACAGCGGCGTAACGCTAAGACACCCTGTTGTTTTCTGCAAAAGTCAAGCAGATAGGGTGGAAGAGAATGTAGCAAGTTGGGATTGGAAGGATTCCGGGCCAATCTGAAGCAGTTCAAGCTTTCCTCCATTTTCACAGGAGAAGCCCTCTCCTGTGAACGCGCCACGGCGCAGGAGAGGATGGCCACGCCAGCCAGGAGGAAGGGGGATAGTGTGAGGGATCGGACTTGGAAAGCGAGGATGGCGGAGTGGAAGAGGCAGCCTTTAGGAGTAGAAGGGAGAAGGATTTAGAAGATGTAAGAGATTGATAGGATTGAGGCAGAGAAAAAGTTGGGGGGAGTAAATGAGGGTTGCAGCGGCGTAAGCCACCGGAGGGGGCTGAGAGTGTTGGGGTGGAGGAGAGAGAAATAACGAGACAAAGAAGTGGTCAGACGATTGGAGCGGTTGTAGTGGTGAGATTAGTTGACCCACAGAATCTAGTAAAGATTAGATTGAGTGCATTGCCTTACTTTGTGAGGAGAAGTTGACAGAGAAAGGTGAGAAGGTTGAAGGCACCCAGTAATATGAGTTTTGAGCCATCATCTGGGAATGAGACACATTACACAATACGAACAGAATTTTTTTGGTTTTCACATGAGACAACAGATTGGGTGTCTGAACAACTCAGCAGAACTGGCCTTTGTATCGGCAGCTGTCTTAGTTGAAACACTGCTGCGAGACAAAAGGCTGCTTCAAGCTGCCGCTGGGGGAAATGAAGAACAAATTCTGTTCGTATTGTGTTATGTGTCTCATTCCCAGATGATGGCTCAACACTCACATCATTGGGTGCCTTCAACCTTCCAGCATTAATACACGCACCATTTCGAAGCAGCCAAGGGAGGGGCAAAACACACCCCTACTAGCCTGGCAGTGAATTAACACAAACATGACCAGAAACAAAGTAATTCCTACACAACTTCACAGATTGACTGGCCTATTGAGAGCAAAAACAAACTACTTCTAACTGAACAAGAACATGGTGCTTGTCTACGGAGAAGTAACGGGAGATGCTTTCAGGCAATGCCCAAACCCTGCATCCATGCCAAAGATCTTTGTTCTATCACATCTGGTGTCCTGGCAGTCCCAACCCAATGGGAGAGCAGGTCCGGCTCAGCCCAATCAGAACTCTTCTCTGTCCAGGCACCCCAATGGTGGAACCAGCTTTGTCTTGATGCTAGGACAGCTCATCCTTAGAAAACCGAAAGAAAATTATGCTTAGATAGGAACACTAAAATACATTACATCCACGGAGAAAAGGGCAACCAGTGGATCACAAACACATTTGTAAACATCTCTTTGTTTATTTTTCCTTGCCATTAATACTTCTTACTGCACTGTACACAGCTAAATATAGCATTTTGAAATGCATTCCGTTTGACGTTGTGTCATGTTTTCTTTGATTTTCTGAAGTTTCTTTGAAGTTTTATCTCTTCCACTTTTGTTATTTATTTATTTTCTCATTCAAATTTTCCACTTGCTTTGGCAATGTTAACAATTGTTATCATGACAGCAAAGCCCTGTAAATTTGAAAAATAAAAAAATATATTTATATATAGAGAATTAAAATTTGAGAGACAGAGAGAGAATAAAGTTAGATAAGAATATCCCAGACAATCTGCTGGTAGCACCACTAGTGGGCCTGATGTCTTCTCATACTGCGTGAAGAAAAAGTGGGACGGGATATCTCTGTTTGCCGGCGTGTTTGTTTGTCATTTGACGAAAGACTTCACAGAAACTTCAAAGGAGGAGGGTGTTAGGGAATCATTGATGTGTGTTAAGAAGGATCTGGAATAGCAGTCTGATTTGTTTGCTTACTTTGTCACTGTCCCTCATGAACAAATGAGGCAAGGGTCTGTGTATCGCCCTCCTCATGTACTCTCAGACACCACCGGCCTAGTTGTGGCAAAACGTCAGTGAATGATGCTTCATGCCAAAGAGATTCTGTAACTCACACTGACTAAAAAATGCAAGACATTGCGAAGGTCAACCCCCTCACACCGTTTGAAGTCATGAAATTCAGGCGAACATAAGTCCCTTTTCTAAAGGAACACATTTACCACAAGAACCCTCAAGGTCAGCCATTATGGTTTTTCAACTGATTATACATTTGTGGTAAAGATGAACACCATTTTGACTAAACTCGGATGAACAATACTGTACGAGTGTTCAGAAAAATATGACATTTATTAAGTCACAATGCCAAGGAGGTGATTGTTAATGGGCGACCACATGGTGACATGTCATTATTCGTTTGCGTGCCATATCTATCCAATGTTTGTCCTTGTAGAATTGTACACTATAGCTTGTCTATTTGTAAGCCTGTGTATGTGTATTTGACCTCCATGCTAAGCCACTTAGCAAAACCCAGAGCTTTTTAAGAGGAAAGTCCTACAAATATGCTTCTGTGCTAAGCCACTATGGTAAACCAATCCCCTCAATCCTTCTCCTCTGTCTGTCCTCATCTCTCCCTCTTGTGTCACTTTCCCTCCGACTCACTCTCCAGGTGATCCTGTCGGAGCTTTACACCACAGGCTTCCAACGCTCCTTCCACGATGACGACGACCTGACCAGCATTGCAGAGAGCGATGTGGTGTACGCCTTCCAGGCTCCGCCCCTCCACATGCGGGGAGGCTCCACACGGATCTCAGGTAACCATGGCAACAGCCACAGCCCCTAAGTTTTCAATCTCCAGGACTGTCTTTCCCTCTCTCACACGAAACTTGCTGTTTTTTCTTTCTTTCTTTTTTTATCTCTTTCTGTCTTTCTCTGTCTATGTCAGGCTAGCCTGAAGCTATTTGGCTTTGGCACAGTGAACGGTATTTGTTCAGATAAACAATATATAACTATAGGCGCTTACCGGTTTCAATTTCAATGGAACAGTGTTGAAAGGTGATGAAACCATTTTTGCTATTCCACACAACAGGCACTGTATTTCTATCCAGGATTTTCAGCTGTAATGGTATTCAGTTCTGTCAGGCAGTGTCACTAACAGCCTTATATCTAGCTGAGGGCTTAATCTATGAGGTTAAGGCTCTCCCAGACAGACAGGCCGACAGACAAACAGGCAGACAGACAGGCATAACATGGATGAGATTGAGTGAGCATTGCATCACCTCCCTGTGAAACCACAGCTTTGTCAAATGAAGGATTGAAATGGGTAGTACAGTGCACACACACAGACAAGTAGACACGCACACACATATACACATGTAGACACACACACACACACACATATATATATTATATATATATACACACTACCAGTCATTCAAGGGTACTTCGTTGTTTTTACTGTTTTACACATTCTAGAGTAGTAGTGAAGACATCAAAACTAAGAAACATATGGAATTATGTAGGAACCAAAAAAGTGTTCGACAAAAATCTAAATAAATCTATATTTTTGCCTTCATGATAGTTTTGCACACTTTTGGCATTCTCCCAACCAGGCCTCATGAGGTAGTCATCGGGAATGTTTTTCAGTCTTGAAGGAGTTCCCACCTATGCTGAGCATTTGTTGGCTGGACAAGTAGCCCTGACACATCCTGGAAGTGTGTTTTGGGTCATGGTCCTTTTGAAATACAAATGATAGTCCCACTAAGCGCAAACCAGGTGAGATGACATATTGCTGCAGAATGCCGTAGTGTGCCTTGAATTTGTAGGAACCAAGGTGTGTTTTTAGTTGAGATTTAGTTTCCACTGTGTTAGATGTTGGGGGATCAGCAGAGAGAGAGAGAGAGACACTAACACTGGCGAAAGCTGTGTAACTGAAGATGTGTACTAGGACTGCTGAATGAACATCCAAGAAGCCTCTATCCCTGATTCATTCTTTCACCTGTGCAAATCCACATGAACAACTATTAGCCTAACGATTAAAAAGCATAGCTCAAATTTCTAAATAAATCACAGGTAGTGTCACCCAGAGAGCACCCCCACAACATCACACCTCCTCCTACATGTTTCATGGTGGGAATCACACATGCAGAGATCATCAGACCAAAGGACAGACTTCCACCGGTCTAATGTCCATTTCTCGTGTTTCTTGGCCCAGGCAAGTCTCTTGTCGTTATTGGTGTCCTGTAGTAGTATTCTCTTTGCAGCAATTCAAACATGAAAGAATGATTCTCCTTGAAACTGCATTCTCTTGAAACTGAGGTTCCTGCAAACTGAGGTGCAAATAATTGCAGATTTCTGGGGCTGGTTACTCCATTGTAGCAGAGGGAACTCTGGGTCTTCTCTTTCTGTGACGTTCCTCATGAGAGCCAGTTTCATCATAGCGCTTGATGGTTTTTTGCAACTGCACTTCAAGAAACTCTGAAAGTTGTTGGAATGCTCCCGATTGCCTGACCTTCATGTCTGAAAGTAATAAGGTACTGTCATTTCTCGTTGCTGATCTGAGCCGTTCTTGCCATAATATGGACACGCACACCGGTAGGTGGACTCACATACACACAGGTAGACACACGCTTGCGAAATCAAGCTGGCCAACTGAAGTATTGCAATGGGTAATACAATGCACACACACCCACACACCTGCACAGGCACGCGCACACACGCACACACATGCACACCTGCACACGCACACACACACGCGCACACACACACATGATTTCACCTCTTGATTTGATTTGTTTCTAGTTGTCCTACCACTCTCCCCTGGGGGGGGGGCAGGACAAGTTGGGCTCCGTTCAGAGCAACACACCAAGTACAAGAAACCCCTTAACACTGTTTTATCAACGCTCTTTAACTCTTGAAAAGGGCCTCATCAATAATTCAATGATGTGCTCAAAGGGGTCATGAAACTTTAACGCTCCTCCGTTCATCTGCGGTAGAACAATATCTTTATCTTTTGGAGACACGGGAGAGAAAATACTGTCACAGTGCTAACAGGGGTGATCAGACCAAGGCAGTAGACTAGCAGCAAGACAAGACATACACACAGATCTCTTAGCCACTCTTTACCAGTCAGAAAAACACAACTCAGACACACTCCTTGGCTCTCAAAAATACACACAACTCTGTCACTCCTCAGTGTCGATGAACACACAAAATTCTGACACTCTTTAGCGCTGATGGACACACAAAACATGGACACACTCTTTTCAACTTCTAAACACCTAGCAGGGTGGAAGATAGGTTAGAGCTGGGTTCTTGAACTCTCTCCCTACGAGGTCCAGCGCCTGCTGGTCTTCTGTTCTACCTCATCTTTAATTGCATTCACCTGGTGTCCCAGGTCTGAATAAGTCCCAGATTAATGCAATGAAAAATTGGAGTGGAACTGGCTTTGAGTTCCAGAGTTCAGTTTGAGGCGGTTAGAGCATCAGACTAGTAACTAAAATGTTGTGCTGATAAACAGTATGTGCCTCATGTCTGAGGTATGATGGCGATTATACTTACAGATTATGCACATACAAATTACATAATACTCATACTGTATAACCCAAAATGGGAAGTGTCTGGAAATAATGTGTTATACCTACAGCTTGAAATGCATCTTTAACCCTATTTGCTTCTATAAGGCATTGGGAATAAGAGCATCTTCTAAATGACCAAATGTATATAACACTGACCTTCTCCTTAGCCCCCAAACATGTGCGTTTACTGATGGGAACTTTAACAGTGTGCACGCAGTAACCAGTTGTCAATCGGGTTTCATACACAATGTGGCGCCAATGATGAACAACTGCAATTACCAATCCAACGATGACAAACCTCTGCCGAGCCGGCGAGAATCAACGTGACGTGTGTTTGCACGCGCCATTACTTTCTGATGCATCCCAGAAGACCTCTGTGCCATCCAAACTACCCACAGTCTCCATTACAATGAGATTTAATTTCACATCAATTAAACACTCCTGACGGCTTCATTGAATAAGGCCTTCATTGCTTTAATAGATTGAATAGGGGACTAAGTAACAGTCGTGTGTGGTGCGTTTTGGTGTGTGTGGGGGTGTGGATGTGTGTGTGTGTTAGCATTGAAGAGCTGTGGGGAGGGAAAGGACACAATGAGATATTGTTACATCCTGCCGTCTTGTAATTGGCCGGTGTGTTCCTTATTGGATCAGACTTGAGGATCCAATTACCGGAGCTTATCGCCGCTCAATCAGAACCACTGGCTGTGATAGCAATCAGTGGATCCATTGGGAAAGAAGCAGCGCGCTTCGGCAGCTAAGAGCAGGAAATAGTATACCTGAGAAAGGGATTTGTTTGCTAATACATTATCGGGTGCGTGTTGTTATGACGTTCTCACGACAGCGAGGAAATAGTCCTGATTAAGTGAGGCAGGGATGTCTGCACGCACGCCCTGCCGTGTGGACACAGATTCATCCACTGGAGGACATGCGTCCTGCTCGTACCTGTTCTGAATGGGGCTTATAGGAGTTAGACAGCCTGTCACTGGAGTGCTCCCTGTCCTCGTCTTAGACGAACAACAGATGCTTGCTTACATGCGTGCTTTGTATCAGACCGCCGCCGCCGAGACCTGCAGTGGACGTTGCGCCGAGCCCTCCCTCGTTCCGTTTCTCCCTTCCTCTTTTGGGCTGTGCAAATGCGGGCTAATCAGTGGACACGGCGGCGTCTTCAAACCTATGCCGGGGCGAGCCTTCACTCTGTTGTATGAATCAACCTGTCACGGCCCATGACGTGCACGTGCACTGAGTGCACTGAGACACACACACACACAAGAAATTGGATCATCCACATAGGGTCATTACTCATAAAGAGTCCGGGCCGGGGGTCAACTGTGTGACTGTCCGTCTGTAGCCCAGAGAGGAGTGACTCACGAATTGGAGAGCATACCTACCAGCCAGTTGGGTGGCTGGGAATGGTATTTCTGCGTGTGTTTTTATGTTTTGCTGTTTTGGGAGGACCAAAAATCCCCAAAAGGATTGTAAAACAAGGACTATTTGACCTTCAGTGGACATTTCACCGCTACTAATGAGGACAAAGGCTATTTTTAATATTCTTCATTTTCTTAGGCTGAAAGGTTCCAGGTGCTTCATCTGCTCTCCGGCTAATTAAAGTCCCAAATTGAAATGGTGGGTTTAGTGGGTATTCCTGATTTGTCATGTTGAGATGAGAGAAGTTAGCTCAGCAGGGAACTGGAAATCTGACCCATTGGCTCCTTCTGGGGAGTCAAAACGAAGAGCCCAGATTACTGTTGAAAACACTTACACAATCACACACACTTGCATACACACAAACACTTACACAATCACACACACTTGCATACACACAAACAATGACACAGTCACACACACCGGAATAACAATGGCATGTGTTTGTGTCACACCTGCAGGAAGAAAATCCAGTCTGCTCCTTCCTGTCAACTGCATTAATGAGATATGTTGTTAGGGAAATATTGTGACAGAGTTAGCCTACTCTATGAATCAGATGTTGTTAGGGAAATATTGTGACAGAGTTAGCCTACTCTATGAATCAGATGTTGTTAGGGAAACATTGTGACAGAGTTAGCCTACTGTATGAGTCAGATGTTGTTAGGGAAACATTGTGACAGAGTTAGCCTACTGTATGAGGTAGATGTTGTTAGGGAAACATTGTGACAGAGTTAGCCTACTGTATGAGTCAGATGTTGTTAGGGAAACATTGTGACCGAGTTAGTCTACTGTATGAGTCAGATGTTGTTAGGGAAACATTGTGACAGAGTTAGCCTACTGTATGAGTCAGATGTTGTTAGGGAAACATTGTGACAGAGTTAGCCTACTGTATGAGTCAGATGTTGTTAGGGAAACATTGTGACAGAGTTAGCCTACTGTATGAGTCAGATGTTGTTAGGGAAACATTGTGACAGAGTTAGCCTACTGTATGAGTCAGATGTTGTTAGGGAAACATTGTGACAGAGTTAGCCTACCTTATGAGTCAGATGTTGTTAGGGAAACATTGTGACAGAGCTAGCCTTCTGTGTATCGGTCAGATGTTATTCAGAAAATGTTGTGAGCTAGCCTACTGTAGAATCCAGGAGTTCATGATAGAAAACCCTCTTACATCAAGGAAACATTAAACAGATATGACAACATCCAAATATGTCTCCCCTTGAACAGGTCTCAGTTGAAATAACAATTTATTACAACACATTAAAGACATCCAATGTCCAAAACATCTTCGACATCCAACCCGTTGACTTTCTGGTCACAAACAAGAGGCTGTTGTCCCAGGACTTAACGAAGGGTCTGTCAAGATCCAGAGTGGATTCTGGGAGTTGTCTGCCCTCCCAGTGAGGTTGGGGGATAGGGTTGAGAGAGAGTCTTTGTGACCAAAGTGTTGCCCCATGGGAGAAACGTGTACAAAGGAATCTGTCAGTAAGGTGGACACAGACCCACGCACAAAGGGTTCTCTTCACCAGCATATTCCCGTATTCATCTCCCTACACAAAGAACACATGGACGGATATGGACGTTCTCAGGCAGGTGAGGTTCCTGTCTGTACACTGAAAGCTTCAGACAGGGACCAGATTGTGGTTGAATGTTGTGTTGGACAGTGGTGGTGTTCACCTGAGCAGCGGATGACCTGGCATGACCTGTCACCTTATAATGTGACCCCCCCCCACTCACACACACACACAATTATGAGGAGCCCAAGTGCCAGGGTCCCTGGGATAAAAAGAACCACATTCAGCTTGAGTACACATTTCTTGCAATCCTAAACATGTTGCCGTGGTTTGTGTTTATGTGTTACCCGAGCAGGGCCAGGCCTAACCAACTACCCCCCTAAGTATGTTTTTGTTGGGGACCTGCTAACCTCCCTGCTGGAAGTAATAATAATTGGTTTTGGGATCCCTTGAAGGTTGGGGCCCTAGAGCATGTGTCCTGACTACCACTCGTACAGTGAGACTGGCAAGTATGAAGGCTATTTACATATTGATGGAAAAATATTGTTGTTGGTGGTATGTTGGACAGCCAAGAGGATTGATCAAGATGGGTATGTACAACCAAGATTACATTTCATAAAATATCAAAGGGTACCCTATTTCAGAGAGATCGACCAGTTGTTTAGTTAAGGCGTTTGCGTTCGACTGGGGTGGTGCCCGGAGAGAACGAATCACATTCCTGCATTCCATCAGTGAAGTGCCACTTCCTCTTCCTGCCCTTGGTATCTCACTCTCTATTGTCGTGTCATATAATTACAAAACCTTTTTTCAGGGCTTTGATTCCTCTAATTGGCTAGACATGTTGCCGGGTTACTGAGCGTCAGTCATAGGAGTCAAAGGTCTGGTACCTTGTGTGTTGGGGCTGAGATGAGTGCTGAAGTAGACCACAGGACCAGGTGCAGGTCTTTTTCTCTCTCCTTGTGGTTCTTTTCTCCCTATTATTTCTTTTTCTTTCTCCCACTCCCTTTCTCCTGGCCTCCTTCGCTCTCTCTCTCCCTGTCCTTGTATCCTCTCCTTTTCTCTATCTCCTCTCGCTCCTCCTCCTGTTCCTCACTCTATACCTCTGCCTTGCTCGCTTGCTGTGTCCTTTGACTCTCGTTCCTCTCACTTTTTTCTATATTTCTCCCTCCCCTGCCGTTTCACTCCATCTGTCATTTACTCAACCGGAAGACAACCTTGGTGTCCTTGTACGACAGCAGCCAAGACATGGGAAGTGTCAGGACTTTTGTCTCGTCTGGGACTCATTCTCTCCCTCCCCACTGCACCCTGGGTATTTTTAGCACAGAGTTGGGACAGAATTGTCAGGGATCACCTGTCCAGGTGACAGTGTGCTAGAGATCAGTCCCTCATCCCAAGACTGCTATTATTATTAGAGTAAAAGGAAACCACAAACCGTAAAAGATTTGGATTTTTTTTCTAATAATAATAATTCAGGTTGAGCATTTACACGCACAACAAGCATCTGAGGTAATGGAATAGTAGAATTACATGAATCAAACTAAAGTATGTGCTGTAGCATGCAGGTTTGCCCGGCTTCCAACATAATATATTGATGAATTACTATTTAACACTTAACGCACTCCTCTCAGTTAACCCAAAAGTACAGTGTTGTGTAATGGTACTGAAAGTGATGACACTAGGATAGAGAGCTAGGATGACAGTAGGATAGAGAACTAGGATGACAGTAGGATAGAGAACTAGGATGACACTAGGATAGAGAACTAGGATGACAGTAGGATAGAGAACTAGGATGACAGTAGGATAGAGAACTAGGATGACAGTAGGATAGAGAACTAGGATGACAGTAGGATAGAGAACTAGGATGACAGTAGGATAGAGAACTAGGATGACAGTAGGATAGAGAACTAGGATGACAGTAGGATAGAGAACTAGGATGACAGTAGGATAGAGAACTAGGATGACAGTAGGATAGAGAACTAGGATGACAGTAGGATATGGTACTGGTATGACAGTAGGATAGAGTACTAGGATGACAGAGGGATAGAGTACTAGGATGACAGTAGGATGACACTAGGATAGAGTACTAGGATGACACTAGGATAGAGTACTAGGATGACACTAGGATAGAGTACTAGGATGACAGTGGGATAGAGTACTAGGATGACAGTAGGATAGAATACTAGGATGACACTAGGATAGTGTACTAGGATGACAGTGGGATAGAGTACTAGGATGACAGTAGGATGACAGTAGGAAGACACTAGGATAGAGTACTCGGATGACACTAGGATAGAGTACTCGGATGACACTAGGATAGAGTACTAGGATGACAGTAGGATAGAGTACTCGGATGACACTAGGATAGAGTACTAGGATGACAGTGGGATAGAGTACTAGGATCACAGTAGGATATAGTTGTATGATGACACTAGGATAGAGTACTAGGATGACAGTGGGACAGAATACTAGGATGACAGTAGGATAGAGTACTAGGATGACAGTAGGATATAGTAGTAGGATGACACTAGGATATAGTAGTCGAATGACACTAGGATAGAGTACTAGGATGACAGTAGGATGACACTAGGACAGAGTACTAGGATGACACTAGGACAGAGTACAAGGATGACACTAGGACAGAGTACTAGGATGGCACCCCCCCTTCTGAAATGCAAAAGATGTCAACACGTCTACAAAACTGTGATTACTCTAATCCCTGCCGAACCGGAACTAACGCTGCCGATTTGCTTCCTGATTTATCAGGATAGATCTAAATCTGTCACATATCTGAAAATGTAAAATGTTTTTTATTTGCATATTCCCAAGCTATTGGAGCGTAGAGTCTCCGTGTGTTTGTGGGCCTATGTGTGTGTCACTTTCAGTGATCTCACACTCCTATCCTCTAACTCTCTTGTCTGGCAAACCGTTGCCATCCAAAGTGGTGTTCGTACAGTGGAAACCCTTTTGAAAATGTCTGGTGTTTAAAAATGCTGTATGAAAATGTAGTGAATTAAGCTAACATGGAGAAGTAGGTCTTACTACTGTCTGCAAATCTAGATCTTCTACATCTGTCCCAGACAGGGACGCCATTCCCTGCAGAAGTTATACTGTTAAGACCACGATTTTCTCTTTCATATCGGAGTGAGGTCAGGGATCAACCCCGAAGCGTCGGCGGAACAGCTTTGGAGAGAGGGGATTGTAGTGGCGGGAGGGGGGGGAGAATCAACTAGGGAGGGGGGAGAGAGTGTGAGCATTGTAATTAAACAGCTCGACCCCTGAAGAGACACTCCAGCGATGCTCCTTCACCTCTCACTGGGGGAGAAGTGGTGAGAATGAGTCTGGTGGAAGGGTTGTCCCCTCAGACCTATTCTGGAATAAACTGCAGACAGACAGGAAGAAAGGCAGATATACAGGCAGGAAGAAATGTGAAAAAAAAGTGAGACAGGAATAGAGAGAAAAACATCTAATATTAGCACTTCTTCTTTTCGGTCATTTGAGGCCATAGAGGTGTGTATGTGTTTCAAATAGCCGACTGTTATTGAAATAGATTTGCCTTGTGGCAAAAGCAAGCGTTTGTATACTTGGTATTTTCTTTCTTTTTATTAGCCTTATTGCTGTTGCTAAACTTGCACGGCCTTGCAGATTGAAATGAAACTGTCTGTGGCCTTTCAGAGCCTTCGACCTCTGACCTCAGTGAGAATTACATTTCGGAGAGAGGAGAGTGCGAGAGGAGAGTGCGAGAGGAGAGTGCAAGAGCAAGCGCCGCTCCGCTGGGTATAGAAAAACAACCTCCACATGATTCAGTTATCGTGACGTCTGAGGGGAATCAATTAAACCCAGAATTGTTTTTCCGTTTTTTTTTCCAATTTGCCATGTAAAGTTGAACACTCGTGATTTTTCACGGACTTCCTCACCAAAGGCCATGCACCGGCGAATACGTTCTCTGAGACTCAAGGTGCTGGCCTTTTCCTTGGCAGTCTCCTTCAGTGCCTGACATGACACGTTGTCGTGGTTCGGTGCCACGCTCCTCAGTGATCAGGCTTTCTGAGGACACGCGTGTGTCACGTTTCAGAGACAGTGATTAATTCTTCTGCGGCGTTTGTGTGTGTTTAATGAAATCCATTTTGTAATGTCAACATCCACGATGTGTACGTTCAGCCCGCGGTTCACACCCTTATGTAGCGCCCTGCAGCTATTATTTACAGTGAATCAATGTTCACGTGTGGTAACGAATTAACATGTGTCACTTGTTACAGTGCTTCGGGGGAACTTGCTGCTATTACATCACTGTGTTCTGATCTTCACAGTAAAAGGTTTCTCAGAGTTCAAACGAAGGTCGGGTCTGATCTTTGTCTGAACCTTGCCGTCAAGGTGAACCCGGCTTGACCTTTAACCTCTCTATTTCAGGCTACCACCACAGCCTCCCTTCCTCCCCCTACACCTCTGGGCAAGAGGGTCAAAGGTTACCCCCCTCGACCACTCTGTCTTCAGAGTTCCTGAACTACGGTGGCTCCACCAAGGTGCTGCTCGTGATTTGCAACACAGCAGGTTCAGGCCAACAGGCAGTAAGGTGAGTCACCATTGGTTTATTGGGTGGGAGTGTGGATTAGTTGACTGGGTGGAATGGAGGGAGTTTTTTTTATGAAAGTATGCATTTTTTTAATAGTGGTTTTATAGTGCTACCTCTGCTGTCTTGGCTATCTCACCCCTATGGGAGGACAGCTTCTACTCAGCCCAGTCAAAGCCATGTCTTAGCATCCTTGAGCATGGATAGACGTTCTTGAAGCGAGGACTGGAGTTTTTGAATCTAGAATTCCTGCCCAGTTTCCCCTAACTTCTTAATTTCTTCTAAAACTTAGGGGATCTTAAATAATTCCGTGTGAGAGTCTCCTGGCTTCCCGTCTGTCCCAGAATAACAGTCAGCCCATACTTAAATTATCTTAAAGCCTTTACAGTGTGCTGAAGGTTTTGTATTTTCAATGTCTTTATACAGCAGTATTGTTTGCCCACTGGGCTCAAGGGGACGTGCTCAGAGTTATATTGTGGAGCCCTTTAGTCTGCCACAAACCATTCATGGCAGATATACCTTATTTATTCCTGTGATGGTCCTATCATTCTTCCTTCCCACTTCTAGCAGGATGATACATTACCAAGTCACATTACTGAGTCATCAAAACATTAGGGTCTGGTTTGCTGTTAGATTTTCTTTCCTTTTCTTCTTTTTTCAATTTTGGTCTAGTATTAACAGATTCTTCTAAATTAACCATATGTACTGAGACCAAGGTCTCTTTAAAGATAAGCCCTGAATTCCAGAATGACAAAAACACCCAAAGGAAATACAAAATGAAATCAGAAAGAAAATACTTGAATTAAAACCCATTCATCAGTAATGTGGTCCTCAATCGGTTTTCTTTATTGTCTTTAATTTAAAACATCAGACACCCCCCCCAAAGAAATTAATTTAAGGTGCAAGAAAACTAACTGCTCATTTGCCTAACTCAGTATTGACCGTTTAATCCATCTCTGATACTGGATTTAGTAATTCTTATGTCGAAAGATCAGTAATGACTTGGGTACAAGGGGACTAAGAGAAACCATTGCAAAATGTATTGACCTAGGTGACATTAAATAGGGCCAACCGACACTCTAGTAAAGAACATGCAGTGATGGGCACTAAAACTGTCTCCCGTAATAAAGAACAGTACATTGATAAGCTGCATCTAACAGCTTTAATGAAGCAGCAGCTGTGCTCATGTATTTGATAACACCATTAGTAGGAGGACCAGTAGGAACAATGATTGAATAATCTGTTTCCTACTCTGTAGCGACGGCATATAATATAAGAACCAATTTTCTTAGCCTATTAACTAGCTCATCAAGATGCGTTTTAAAAGACAACTTTTCCTCTATCCATATGTCCAGATATTGATGAATATATGCACCATCCAAAGTACGTAGCCAAAATTACCATAGTTATTTTTTGCACTCTTGAAAACCACATGTACTTAGTTTTATTGCATTCGATACTAATTTCAGTGCATTTGAAATGTTTGTAAAACAATGAAGGCAGACTGTATTTGAGCATTGTCAACCTGGGAGGCATAGACAACTGTGTTAATGGGACACAAGTGCAGGTTACATTTCATGTTAATTGTACCCCTTATTAAAAAACGAAATGGATACACATTCTTTCAAACAGATCCTCTGACGCTCGCGTGCATCAGAGGAACAATTCAACCCTCAGTCCCACTGAATCTACTGAGTGTCACGATTCGTTAGTACCCCAAACGGCTTGGTTCCAACATCCATTTCTGTGAGGAGACACATTCGGCAGTACAGTCCTTTGATGAAATTCAATCTGCTGAGGCGAGTGAAGGTCAAAAGTAAAACAAATGCCTTGTAGCCTAGGCTCGCTCCTTTCATTTGCTGTGTCTCGCTTATTTCTAACTCACCGTTGGGTTTTAAAGGCAATCTCCTTTGATTGTCTTAAAGGAACTTCTCACTCCAATGGAACACCGCGATCCGTGGCCCCCGTTCGCTCACGTTCTTGAATATCAGCGGATTCTTTTGCGTGTGAAGGTCACCGTGCAGTAATGGGAAGTTTCTTTAAAACAGAAGCAGCTGTGGATGTAAGACGTGATAGAGCAACCGATGCATCAATAGACTCCAGGGTTTTTCCCGTTGAGTAACTCAGAGGCTTGGAAAGGTAAGCGCAGTCAATTGACTGAGAAGGGTAGCTTAAGCAAAGAAAAAGCTTGCTTAGATGAAAGAATGATTATAATCATCACTTATTCTGTTGTTCTCGCTCATGCTGCCAGTCACTCCCCCCCCCCCCCCCGCAGTGAAGCTGCTCCAGGGGGCCAGAAGGTTCGGGCTTTGCTACTGTTGAAGTGTTTTTTGCCTGAGAGAAACCAAATAAATGGCAATTAAATTGGAAAATCCCCTATAAACGGCTAGGAATTAGTTGATCTCCTTCGCTTTTCTGGATCCAGTGTGTGGGGAGAGAGAGGTGAGAGGCAGAGATGGAAAGAGAGGGAGAGATGAAGATTGAGAGAAAGTAAGACAAAGAGGTGAAGATGGAGGGTGAAAACAGGAAAAAATAAATAGGTTTGGGGTGGGGGGATTGGGTTGTAAGTAGACATGGATGGATTATGATTTTTCAACACTTTTTTGGGGAGACCAAAAAAGGCTGATACCAAAGAATGATTACAACGTTTTAAATAAATACAATTTTAACAATACTGAATGATCAATCAACACTTTTAATGTAACTTCTTAACATAATAGATAGAATCGATGCCTATCCCCCTCACATATAGAAGAACGGTATGTTATCATTATCGTCAGTGGTCACTGCCAAGCCATGGGCCCATGAATCATATACTACATTATGTTAGCGACCCAGGGCTTGGACCTCAAGTTAAAGTGCAATCTGTGCCACGTGCATTTGTGCCAAGAACAACTTCCGCATCTTGATCGTTGTCCAATTACTGACCAATCATTTTTGTGTAACCGTGCGTGAGTGTAACGACAAGTTTTGCCTGACAAAAACAGAGTGGGAAGCCTATTATATTCCATAAGAAATGCACGTAAGCAATCAACAATTGAGGCATATTTGCCGTAACAATACCTGACGATATCTTTAATAATATTCAAATTGCTATGGCTCACAGTGACATTTAATGAATAGCAATTCCAATGAGATTCCATAACGACTAGTAGGCCCTACAGATTGCGTATTCCATCATTATTAAAGGATTCTTTACACCACCAAAGGTTCCAGCCTAATCTCGCAAATGTATAGGCTGGAAAACAGAAACTGCGTAGCGCAACATTTTGCAATAAGTGCTGCTGGCCAAGGCATTAATGAGCAGCTTGATAGAATGAATGAAGTGCTAAAGAGCCTTCTAGCTAGTTGTCCACCACCGCTCAGTTTATATTTAATTATAAAATACAAATTAACACAAAAAGTAGCTACTACTGAACACATTACCGAATCAGCCTCAGAGAGTTTCGCTTGCTATCAATTCCGACTGGTTGTTACCACAACAACCATACAGCTGACAGTTGAACACACTCTCTTTCAGACACTCAGCTGACTGTTGAACACGCATACACAAACAGCATGGCTGAATAGACGTTTTTGTCGTCTGGTTGGGATCAATGACAGGATAAATGTGAGAGTGTTTTATTAAGAAGCAATTTCTGACTGAAAGAAAATAACCTTGGTCACGAAAATAGTCAAATATGGAAACGAGCCAGACGACCCAGTGAGAGCGCGTGGAGTAGACAGACCGTGCTTTCAATCCAATCCTTCAAACTGCTGCGTTTGACCCCGCAGACTGAACTCCAGGGAAATAGATCGATGACTGCACACATGCATTTCTCTTAGTTAAATATGCATGTTTAAAAACATGTCACTTCTTTGTATTGCCAAAATTACATCGTTGTTTATGGTTAGACAACTTCAATTTGCGCAATGATTGTACTTTTCGCTAAAGTGCTTTTGTTAAATCAGCACCGGTTTGGCAAAGCTGATGTAGTCTGTGATTTGAAGACAAAATAGCAGTCATAGCATTTATTATAAGCAACGCGTAGGCTAATGAACCTAGTAATACCAACCATGAGTATAGCTAACTATGGATTAACTGATTATTTTCTGAAATATACCTTTCAAGCTAGCTAGCTTACCCTGGCTCCTCTGCTGCCACAAACTGACCAAGTCCTTAAGAAGCTGCAACGCGTGACAGGTGGTCAATACTCTATTCGGCCCTTTGCCCCCTCATTCGGTTTGTGCGCCTGCATGCGTGTGTGTCCGTCCGTCCGTCCGTCCGTCCTGGAATGGGTGAAGGGCATTCCCGCGGAGGACGGATAATGTCAGGATGACGTTTGAGTACCTGGGTAGGCCCCATGTCAGCCCATCTCTCCTTTGCATGCACAGACCAGGAGTCTACGTAGTGGCACATTTCAGCTGTGTTTGTCTAGATTGCTAACTGTTTTACAGGAAAACTGGAAGCAATCTGGTCTGTCCACAGTGGTAGACGAGCCTGCAGATAATTCCCCATCAACACCCTGGATAAACACACACTGACATATTCACATGCAGGGAGTCTGACAGTCTATGCTGGTTAACCATATAACGCGGCAGTTGGGCAGAGGCATATATCCCAATTATTTACAAGTGAATTAAATGTATGTTTGATCAATTGAATGGGAATAAAATGTCCTACATTTTCTCATTCAAATCACTGTCACTAACCCACGCGGTGATATTCCCACTGACTAAGCCTCCCTTTCACCACTGTTTTTCATCAACATAGCTTAAACCCTGAATAATGTATGTATAGAACAATGCTCAGAAATCTCCTCATGGTGCCAGATCTTGAGCACTAGCATTTTTCTGGGCCCCCGTACACCTGTGATCATTGGAAACCTGTTGGGCTCAGATGCGCCTTATGCCCGACTTCATTTTCCATTGAAAAGGCCACAGGGTTGTACTGTACTCGACTGTACTTGACAAATCTCGAACATATGTTTGCCTGTCTCAAGGAAATGCAGATTAACGGCGGTATTGTTCCCCACCCTTCTGTGCCCTCCTCGTTCACTGTCTTCACCTCCTCTTCACCCCCTCTGTCCCCCTCCTCAGGTTTGGACCTCCCTTCCTAACGCGAGAGGAGCGCTCGCTCTCCTGGGACCAGCTGCAGCAGAGTCTCCTCAGCAAGCTCTACTACCTGATGCTGAACGGGTCCCAGGCTCAGGTCAGCTGGCACTGCCGTCAATTGTCAGCACGGTTTATTCCCTGCTCGTATTTCCTGCTGTTCACTGCCTGAACAATGGCTACATTCTACCTCAAACTGAAGCAGAAATAAAACACAGCCTATCAATACGCAGTTCAATTTGAGTGGAGAACAAGTTGTTAAAAATGTGTCTTGTGCGCGGGCGCGCGCACGCACGCTGCAGAGTGACATCTGCTTGCACTTAGCCCTCCATTGTGCCTGCAAGGATAGGCCTAAAATGAAATGGTGCTTACAGAGTAGCCATGAAAAGCATTATGTCTAAACAGAGTAGGAATTGAAACAGATTTTTGGGAGTGGAATGATTAGCCCAATGTGCATTCATGACTTTAAGTAGGGTCCTTAACTCTAAGATGATTTATTTATTGCTTTTTCTTTACTAGATGAGGTGTTAACGTAGCGCAGTCACATGTAGTTGTTTTGCACCTCTGAACCCCGGCTGCAGTTACTGTTGTTGTTTTAAGCGATTCTAACAGCCTGTTATAAGAATTGCCTCAAGAGTGTTCGACAGCGCAATTTCTTCACAGTAGGACAGTCATAGAATCACTCAGTTCAGAATAACCTAGGGTTTGACACGGGGTGTAGAATTATGGGGGCACCGGGGGGATCCCCCCCGCCCCAATATTACAGACAGGTCAGTGTGACCCCACTGGAAAAGAGGGAAACTCCTGGGATCCAGTGTCCCTGACCCCCCAATAAACAATACAAACCTACGGAGCAGGTACGACAGAAGGTCATCTTTTAACTTGTACATGGTCAAAAATGGTGACGAATGTTGACCCCATAAATAGTTTTCACTATAATACAATTCGGATGACTAGAAGACGCAGCTTTCCATCTCAGCAACTGTAACTGGCTTTTGCCCTGGATAGACACTGGCTTGATGAATACAAGGAGTGACTGAAGAGAACATCAGAATTATACTGAGTCCTTAGTTTGCCACCCACTGTATCAGTGGGACTCGGCCTAGTCATTGTAAGCAATACATCGTAGTAATGAGCTGCCTTTTCCCGGCTTCACTCTGCCGTCAACCCTAGTGCCAGCCTTTCCGGTATTGCCTCACGACCGCGGTTTTGGTACACATGCATTACTTTGTACCGCAGACAGCGAAGCTCAAAGCAGCACCATTGCCCCCCCCCCTACACACCATGACCCTTTCTAAACCCAACGCACAACCATGCTGCTAAAGGTGGGGTCTACCTAGTCGCTACGGGAGACGCCATGGTGACAGTGAGGCGTTTGAGGAGAAGCGCTTCATCCGGAGGAAACGGCCACGGAATCAAAGTCTTGGGTAAATGCAGGTGAAGGCTGATGAGCCCCTGGACAAGGCCTTCCACCACAGTGAATGGAATCGCGCTGTATGTTTATGCCTATTGTAAACTCAACTGATCTGCATCCCCTCGGCAATAAGCTCCAGCCTTGGTTAAGCCGCGCGCCTCGGCGGCATTGTCTGATTAGCATCTTCTTCAGAGCAGGGGCCGCGTTCCCGCTGCTGCTTCCTGGGGTCCAGCGGAGTTGGGTTTCGTCCTTGTATTTGAGGTGCTTGTTTGGTTTCCCTTTGGGTGCTTTTCTCACTTCAAAGTTGTGCGTCCAGCTTTCTGATGTCAGACTTGTTTTTGTTACCGTGGAAATTCACGAGATGTTTTAGCGCCCCCTGTGGGCTTTACAGAGAAAATGACGGTGACGTTTTGATCGCTGTGAGGATGGAGTTCCACCGATGTGCTGGTATAAAGAATGACACCGATAGACAGGGATGTATTCTTTTTGTGTGTGTGACAACACTACAGAGTTCACAGTGGGTGTCTGTCTTAGACCTGCTGGTGTGAATCATTTTAGAATTGACCCCATGTTTCAGGCTCACTTACAAGGTTGCGTCATATTCTAATATCCTCATGTGATTTCAGTGTTTGTAGGCTATAGGAAAAACATCACATAGGGCCTACTTGAACTCCCTCCGAACTCTGTCTGCCGTCAGATTCTGTGTTAACCATCTGTACGTTTCAGCATTAAACTAATAACCAGCGGCAGTTCAAAGGTCCAGACAGCAAAGGTTTTGATAAACATTGGCTTAATGAAGGGACATTCTGCCATGCGTTGTACGGGTCACATCTTACACTCACACTCACACTCTCTTTCTTTCATAAACATTCACTCCCAAAAGTGTTAAACATGATACCAAATGTAAAGTAATCCCATACAAGGAGACATTTCCTACGTGGTGCGTTCAGTAGGAGTAGAAAAGCATCGGTTACATTTCAACAAAATGTTTCGCGGTGACTTGGACCTAGACACTGAGGTATGGTGTTCTGTACACCAGCTATTTTATTAATGTGTTTACTTCACAACCCATCAAACCCAGCATTAGCTGAAAACATGATGAAAAGGTATTCTATCCTTTAATCCCATTTGGTTTCTCTATAATCCAAACAGTTGTCATAGCGATATAAATATCCTCAGGAAACTGATATGGCATAAAATCTTCACAGGCATTGTAAAAACACTGGTGTTTATCTGTTCTCAAACACGCTCAGGCACACTCACCTCATTCGGTCTCACACCATGCAGTCCAACAGTCGAAGAAGTTCAGAGTTCCAAACTTCCCGAAGACTCACTTCACCTAAGACTAATTGCTCATCAGGGGGGAGGTCTTAACCTAAGTCAGTCATTACGGTCCTACGAATGATAACCATGAAAAGGCGCATGTACATTCCACACCCCCAAACAAAAGACTGCTTTGCCATTTTCATTTTCGGGGGGTTACGGTTTTATCAACTAGAGCCGTGTCCCAAATGCCCCACCCCCCACCCCTGTTCCCCTACATGGATAACCGGCTTGTTACCGGTCAAAAGAAGTTCCCTGTGAAGGGAACAGGATGTCGTTTGGAACGTAGCCCCCTCATTTATTTCTCTATATGCTTGGTTGCGGCTCTATTCTCCCGCGGCCTTTATTCCAAATGAGACCATTAGGTTTCATTTGGAACGTGAATCTCCCCTCTACTTTCTAATAACTCAGCCCCCTCCTGTCTAATTCATCTCCTAATGCACCTTGTTCAGTCAAGGATGGAGCCATGTAGCTAGAGAAAAACAATGAGGGAAAAAAGGCCTGTTGTTGTAAGTGGATGCTGCTTTATATGTGAGGGTTTGGCAAGGTGGATGTTCTCACACAGCAGTTCAACATTCGGACGTGCCGCTATTGTTTCTCAGCTAACATTGTAGTTGGTGTCCGTTTTCCGGTGGCGTGGCTCCACTGGGATGCCACGCAGGTAGCCACTCGCGCGTCTGGCGTCGTGTCTCAGCTGGTTCCTGAATGGTTTCTGTGCGCCTCCAGAATGCGGGGGTGCTGTTCAAGATCCGAGTCGTGGGAGGATCGGCCTCGTACAGCTACCTGTCACCCCAAGACGCCCGGCCTCTCTTCCACCCCGCCGTGGACAGGTAAGACCACTAATCGTCTCCGTCCCTCTTTCTTATTTTATCTCTTTAATCTCCTTTCTCCCTAAAACACACGCATGCACGCCACCTCGCTCTCGACCCCCTCGTCCTGGGATACAGCGGTACTCGAATGTTTCACGGCACTCTAAAGCCCATTTAAATGCATTACCTGACTCTGACGGAGTATGGTGCTTCCAGTCTACTGAGCATCCGCTGTGACAGATATCCCGTCCGCGGACGTTAAAAGAATATCGTGATATCACCGAATACCCCTTTACAGAAAGGGACTTGCATAATTCCACTGGCCTTTTTATGAATGTCATGCTGAGGAGACATTATTTGTGAGGCCTTTTCTGTGAAAACCCCGGCCTGTGAAAAGCCAATGAGCCGCGAGGGGCTTAAAGGTGTAGATATCAAGTTGCAGTGACGATAAGAGCCTTTATTCCTTCAGATGGAGTGGATCGGGCTTTCGCAGGAGCCACAGGAGCTCAGTGAAATGCGCTGCTGTCGTTGTGATGTGATCATCACAGCTCAGTAGGGCTGAGGCGTCCTATTGTGGTGGTGGGAAATGGGGTCAGACGCTAAGTTAACCTATTCAGGTCCTGGTACTATATATAGTACGAGAACTAAAGGATGCACCACTAAAGGAATTCGGTTCAACATAGTGCAAATTTTTAGATGGGCCACACTGACAAGACATTTTTTCTGTGGGACAAATAACTATGTAAATGCCTAATGACTAGAATTTATTTTTAAATACAATTGTTTAAAAGCGTTAAAGCTTTTTATTTGAGCTTACTGATTGTTTTACACTTTTAATTTTATAAATCTAAAAATCCACTCATATTCCCTCCTAGAGTGTACAGTCGTACGTCAAGCAAATCCAATTTGAACATGTTTGATCTGATTAAGAATAAACTGATAAAATGGCTTCATTAAATTTGCTTATACTGCAAATTCTAGGTGTATGTGTGGGACAGAGACAGTATGTAGACGTTCAGTGTCTTCAATGATTATATTCCAACTGTTTAAATTTGTAATGAAACAATTTGTACATAGTCGTCCATTTTTCAGAGCACTCAAAGTTGCTAAAACCAGGGAAATTGTCTTCACAGGAGCTTCTGGTTAGTCATCATATCTGCTGTCATAAGAGAGCTATTATTATGAATGTCTAGTCTTGATTCTAGGGTTTTACCTTTTGCCTTTGGAGCATGCTGTTGTTTTCTGTCTTCATGACAACCAAAGAGATGTCTGTGAAAGTAAAGGAAGACAGTAATAAAGAAACAATATTATCTAAAACATAACTGAATTCTCAAGCTTAACATAAAAAAAGCATTTGTCGATTATCAAAAAGAAGGAATGCACTGGTGTGCTCAGCAATCGCATTCAGCTTTGTAGACCACATCAGTAGTGGATTACCGAAGAACGCTCACCAATCGGGATTTGCCGCTAACTTGGAGGCAGCGACTTTAGGGGGTCCTTAAGCAGACATTTTGGCTGCTTTAAAAAGGACCTCAGATTTGGTAAGCTCAAACCACAATTCTGCCAAAATAAATTAGAAACATCTGTTAGGTTCTCGTTGACTTTAAGTTAACTTGTCTAAAGTTGTTTGTTTGGGGAAGTTGGGGTGTGGTGAGAGGTTTCTCCCTACATGCGTATGGAGGGAGAAACTGTAACCTTTTCCTGTCAACAATCGCAACAGAAGAGTCAGCGGGGACGTTTCATACAGACTACACGCTGCAAATTCAGTTCAGTTCTGAATTGATGGGGTGACTGGTGTAATGGCCTGGGAATGTCTAGGAACCTCGCGGCATGATATCACATCACTTAGGTGCAATAAGCATTACTTATTATTGTTTAGAAATTATATATGAATTGCCATTCAGTGCTTTTGTTATTGGGATTTGATGTTCCAGACATCCTTTACACATCTTCTGCAGAGAGAGAGCAAAGCACTTTTAGTTTTGATCAGTCATGTAGGTAAAAACACAAAGAAGGTTCCCTATTTAATGACTATGGTGAACAGGTTTTGAAGGGAAAACACACGTCTTAGTATAGATACATGCACCAGGGCTCAGCTGTAGCATATTCCTCGTACAATAATTATATCAAGGCAATTCGTGTGACCTCGGTACAGTATTGGCTGTACAAACATGACATATGGTTGTGATTTTATTAAAATGTTCCTTGGCCAGGGTCGAACAAGATGTTCCTTTGAAACAGCAAACGGCCTGAGGCAACAAGTCCAGGTATAAGCAAGATTCGATTAGGGAAATGGAGACTTTGGGGAGGGGGACCACAGTGGGACTTTGTTTGGTTCAGTAGGCTTTTCGCTGGAGGCGGAGGGGGAAGGAGAACCACAAACAATAGGCAAGAGAAACAGACAATCAGTTTAAATCTACCGACCGGAGGAGAGACACAGGAGGCTTCCCCTTCAGTTTAAATCTACTGACGGGAGGAGAGACACAGGAGGCTTCCCCTTCAGTTTAAATCTACTGACGGGAGGAGAGACACAGGAGGCTTCCCCTTCAGTTTAAATCTACTGACGGGAGGAGAGACACAGGAGGCTTCCCCTTCAGTTTAAATCTACTGACGGGAGGAGAGACACAGGAGGCTTCCCCTTCAGTTTAAATCTACTGACGGGAGGAGAGACACACAGGAGGCTTCCCCTTCAGTTTAAATCTACTGACGGGAGGAGAGACACAGGAGGCTTCCCCTTCAGTTTAAATCTACTGACGGGAGGAGAGACACAGGAGGCTTCCCCTTCAGTTTAAATCTACTGACGGGAGGAGAGACACACAGGAGGCTTCCCCTTCAGTTTAAATCTACTGACGGGAGGAGAGACACAGGAGGCTTCCCCTTCAGTTTAAATCTACTGACGGGAGGAGAGACACAGGAGGCTTCCCCTTCAGTTTAAATCTACTGACGGGAGGAGAGACACACAGGAGGCTTCCCCTTCAGTTTAAATCTACTGACGGGAGGAGAGACACACAGGAGGCTTCCCCTTCAGTTTAATCTACTGACGGGAGGAGAGACACACAGGAGGCTTCCCCTTCAGTTTAAATCTACTGACGGGAGGAGAGACACAGGAGGCTTCCCCTTCAGTTTAAATCTACTGACGGGAGGAGAGACACACAGGAGGCTTCCCCTTCAGTTTAAATCTACTGACGGGAGGAGAGACACAGGAGGCTTCCCCTTCAGTTTAAATCTACCGACGGGAGGAGAGACACAGGAGGCTTCCCCTTCAGTTTAAATCTACCGACGGGAGGAGAGACACAGGAGGCTTCCCCTTCAGTTTAAATCTACCGACGGGAGGAGAGACACAGGAGGCTTCCCCCTCAGTTTAAGTTCCTAGACCGGAGAAGAGAGGGAACAGATAGTAGCTGCCTGATGAAGACATAATGGCCTGACTGCTCAGTTGTCGGACGGCTCCATACACACCAGAGGGACACGGGATCGATCACCGTCGTCCTCGGGCACGCCCGTGTCCTCGCTCTCCTCTGAAGGAGGGACTCGTCTGAATGCGGAGTGCATCTCTTTCTAACTCACTGTCGAACTCTGATTAGCCACTGTAACAGCAACCAGTTCACAATGCTGCTCCCTGCTCTGTCCGCCTGTCCGTGGACAATATGTGTAGAGTCTTCAGCAGGCGTTTAAGGCCTCTGGTTCAGACCGCGGCGGGCCTTTCAGCTCGGAACGCGCCGGTCAGATTAATTCCGACAAGCAGCCTCGTTTCCTTAATTGCAATTGCCTCTGCGTGGATTTGAAGGGCGGGTTCGGAATTATTCCTGAACGCAAGAGGAATTAACAAAGCCGCTGTCGCTCGCGAAAAAAGCGTGTCCACGCTTTGCATGCGAACCCCAGCGTCACGCAGTCGCAATTTTTGTGTATAATCACATTGTACGTCTAGAACAGAACGTTGTGGTGATCAGTCACCATAACACCTGCTAGACTGCTGTAGGTGGAGGGCTGGGAGATCTGTATCGGTCTATATTCATTCACTTCTGTGTCTGTTGGTCGCCACCAGGACTGTGACCTTCCACTAAAGGATATGAGCACACGCAGACAGACCGCAGCGCACACACACCCACACACACACACAGCTCTGAACTAGCTCAGCCTTTACAAAAAGCACCGTAGAGGGGTTTTCACAAACATACACAAAAACACTGTCTCTGTTCCTTCCTCTGTCTCAGAGGACACCCGTTAAAGACCATTATAATGTTGATTCCTCATGTGGATTTCGTTCTCTCACCGTGTGTTTTCTCCTCAGAAGTCTCCCTTTCATCCCTACACGACCCCGGGAAAGATAGCGAGTGATAGTAAAGAAGAAATGGAGCTATTGATGGGAGGCTGTCTTTTCTAACATTTACTTTGTGTCATTGAGACTAAAACGGAGATGAATGATCCTAGCCACACAAACCAACTGCACTACAGCTTTGACAAGACCAAATGTCAGCCGGTCTGTTCCGGTAGTTCTGCAGAAAAACAGTCACACTTAATGCATTTCATTTTATCACAAGCTAGGTTTCCATAGGACTGTAGAATCAGCATGAAAAGAAAACACACATTTCCCCACCTGTGGTATTTTTTTTCTAGAAGACTTAAAACCCAGTGAGTCAGATCTCTGGCCAACAGCTTGAAAACCCAGTCCGGGCAGGGTACCCAACGCTACACCGTCAGGTTGTTATGGATGCAAATCATTTGGATTGTCAGCACCCATGTAGTAAATTGCCGTTATTTCACCAGAATAAGAGCATCAAGCTTATACCACTGCACTTTAACTGGGCTCATTACTAACCAGGCTCATTACACTCACCAGGTGAGTCCATTTAGTAGAAATGTTTGGGGTGACCTTCAGGTTGTGCTCTGATCATTGATGGGGCTAAGCTTGCTACCATCTAAGACCTCTGCACCTGGCCAACAAGATATGGTCCCCCAAACCACAAGTGTTTAAAAAAGGCCCCTGAATTAGCATTTCACTTAGTCTGCACCTTGTTTACGAGGCATGTGGGACAAAAAGTGTTTCTACTGTCAAGTTGAACTAGCATTTTACTGTGGGTTCCTTATTGAAGGCTGACCCCTTCTGGTACAATCCAGAACATGTTCTTTTTACTCGTTCACAATTCATCGCCACACACATCAACCAAACGTACTACAAAGACCACCTGCACGTTTGCATTGGGGATGTTTCTCTGTGCTCCAAGGATCTGGTGAAAAGTATTGTGGCACAGAATACTGATGTTTGCTTACATACACACCCCCATTTTCCCATACATTGCTGTAAGGCCCAAAACCTAATCATATCCCGAAACCTACACCCCAAATCTTACACTGACTTTAACCCCAATTATACCCTGACCCCAATCCAGCACCCCAATCAAACAATTTATTCTTTGCGGGGACCGGCTAAATGTCATATTTTCCTTTCTACCATTGTTGCGGGGATATTTGGTCCAGAGGTACAGAAGTACAGAAAAACATGTATACACACAGTATTAATAATTTAAAATCTCAGGATGTTGCCAAAGTTTACTTTTGGATTCTGAAGGCTTGCCGACTGTTGTAGAATACTGATGTGTGTTGTATTGATTGAAAGAATGGAAACTTCAGTGTAATACAAAGCTTAACACAACATTATGGATTATTTGATCTAATCCTAATAATTAGATTTGAAACCAATTATTCCAGGTACAAGTCTACGACTTCAGAATGTACGAAAATGCAGTTACAGCACTTAAAGCTTGTTTAGGCCACATCGGAGGTTTGTACCCAGAAGGGAGTGTGTGTTGACCGGTGACCGTATGTCCTCCAGAGCCCTGAAGCTCTGCGGCCCAGGCGGACCACCCCACGTGAAGCTGGTGATCGAGTGGGACCATAAGACCAAGGAATGGTGAGCACCGTGAACACACACACACACACAGACACACACACACAGACACACACACACAGACACACACACACACACACACACACACAGACACACAGACACACACACAGACACACACAGACACACACACACCTGCAAAGCTAATGCCCCCCCGTGTGTGTGTGTGTGTGCCAGCCTGTTCGGTAACATCCAGGAGGAGGTGGTGAAGGACGGTGAGAGCGTCAGGCTCCGGCAGCAGCAGCACCTCCATCAGCACAGCTGCACCCTGGACGAGTGCTTCCAGCTCTACACCAAAGAGGAGCAGGTGAGCCGGAGTATGCCACGCCGCGCAGTCACGGGGCGGCGGCACCGAACGTTAATGCCGGAGCCTTTCGCGAACCCTGGGTGTATTTGTATGTGTTGTCGGGGGGGGGTTGTGTTATCTATGTGTTGTCACAGGGCTTGTTGTTATCTGAGAGTGTTTTTGTGTGTGTGTGTGTGTGTGTGTGTGCGCACGTGTGATGCCCCAGCTGGCCCCAGACGATGCGTGGAAGTGCCCCCATTGTAAACAGCTTCAGCAGGGCATGGTGAAGATGTCCTTATGGACCCTGCCTGACATCCTCATCCTCCACCTGAAACGCTTCCGCCAGGTGACTAACTTCAGCCTATCTCAGTGTAGGGCACTAGGTTGCCTTCTTGCTTTGCCAGCCTGTTCCCCCTACAAGGACCACAGTGAAAGACACAGGGCTTTACCCATTCTGGAATCCTGCTCCTCGTTGCTTGAGGGATTTTACTGAAAATGGTCCTGAATCCATCCAGGTGGGTGAGCGGCGCAACAAGCTGTCCACCCAGGTGCGCTTCCCCCTGGCCGGGTTGGACATGGCCCCGCATGTGGTGAAGAGGTCCCAGAGCATGAGGAACCTGGGAAACCTGGGTCCCTGGCCTCCCGTGTGGAAACAGCCCAGCAGCAGCCATCACATCAGTCATCCAGACATGGCTCTGCCCCCAGACTACCTGTACGACCTCTATGCAGTGTGTAACCACCATGGAGGAATGCACGGAGGACATTACACAGGTACCAACCTAACACTCACATGGGAGACGTTTATTACACAGGTACCAACCTAACACTCACATGGGAGACGTTTATTACACAGGTACCAACCTGACATTCACATGGGAGACGTTTATTACACAGGTACCAACTTGACACTCACACGGGAGACGTTTATTACACAGGTACCAACCCGACACTCACACGGGAGACGTTTATTACACAGGTACCAACCCGACACTCACACGGGAGACGTTTATTACACAGGTACCAACCCGACACTCACACGGGAGACGTTTATTACACAGGTACCAACCCGACACTCACACGGGAGACGTTTATTACACAGGTACCAACCCGACACTCACACGGGAGACGTTTATTACACAGGTACCAACCCGACACTCACACGGGAGACGTTTATTACACAGGTACCAACCCGACACTCACACGGGAGACGTTTATTACACAGGTACCAACCCGACACTCACACGGGAGACGTTTATTACACAGGTACCAACCCGACACTCACACGGGAGACGTTTATTACACAGGTACCAACCCGACACTCACACGGGAGACGTTTATTACACAGGTACCAACCCGACACTCACACGGGAGACGTTTATTACACAGGTACCAACCCGACACTCACACGGGAGACGTTTATTACACAGGTACCAACCCGACACTCACACGGGAGACGTTTATTACACAGGTACCAACCCGACACTCACACGGGAGACGTTTATTACACAGGTACCAACCCGACACTCACACGGGAGACGTTTATTACACAGGTACCAACCCGACACTCACATGGGAGACGTTTATTACACAGGTACCAACCCGACACTCACATGGGAGACGTTTATTACACAGGTACCAACCCGACACTCACATGGGAGACGTTTATTACACAGGTACCAACCCGACACTCACATGGGAGACGTTTATTACACAGGTACCAACTTGACACTCACATGGGTGACGTTTATTACACAGGTACCAACCCGACACTCACATGGGAGACGTTTATTACACGGGTACTGACCGGACAGTCACATGGGAGACGTTTATTACACAGGTACCAACCTGACACTCACATGGGAGACGTGTTTATTACACTGGTTCCAACCGGACACTCACATGGGAGACGTTTATTACACGGGTACTGACTGGACGTTCATATAGAGGATGGGTTTATTACACGGGTACTGACTGGACGTTCATATAGAGGATGGGTTTATTACACAGGTACTGATTGGACGTTCATATAGAGGATGGGTTTATTACACGGGTACTGACTGGACGTTCATATAGAGGATGGGTTTATTATACGGGTACTGACTGGACGTTCATATAGAGGATGGGTTTATTACACGGGTACTGACTGGACGTTCATATAGAGGATGGGTTTATTATACAGGTACTGGCCGGACGTTCACATGGGAAACGTGTTTATTACACACATACTGACTGGATGTTTTTTACTCATGATGTCCATTTGTGTGGCTGTGATGAATGGATACTGAGGAATGTTGCCAGTGAGAGAAATGTATTGTGCAAAGTGATGAATAACAGCGAACAATAGTAGCCACGATACAATAATAGTTTACCCTGTCTCCAAGCTTCCATGTTTTGTGTAAATAGCACCCTGCGGTCCTCTTGAATTCCCTCTATGTTCTGTTTGTGTAGCGTATTGCAGGAACTCCGTGGACGGCCAGTGGTACAGCTATGATGACAGCAGTGTGGACCTGGTGCCTGAGGAGGAGGTTTGTACCAGGGGAGCCTACATTCTCTTCTACCAGAGACGCAACGTCATCCCCCCCTGGTCTGCCAGCAGCTCTGTCAGAGGTGGGTCCACACAGCACAATATTGTGAGAGTTCCCCATCATGAATGCTATGTAGGGTATTATATAAAGGACTAGTTTGTGCATTTCCAGTATTTACGTGAATGTGGTTGGAATGACATGGGCTTGGGTCCGTTTCCTGTCTGTTGGCCACCTTTCATTCTCCTCCAGGCTCCACCAGCTCCTCCATGTCGGACCACTGGCTGATCCGTCTGAACGGGGACAGTAAAAGGGGTAGTCTGGTGTCCCGTTCCTCCACCACCTGCCCCTCCTCTGTCCCCGACTCCCCAGAATCCCCCGTCTTCCTGGACGACCCCGCCAGGGAGGAGAAAGGTGAGGGGTCGGCGCAGCATGAGAAACGTGTTACACCAAAGAAAGGTAAAGAGAAAAACGTAGCTCTTCAAGTTCATTGGTGGTGGACGGGTGTTGGGAAGTGGTGAGTTTGGTGTTCCTTTGCTATAGCATTTTGAAGCTCTTTGAATATCTAGAAAAGCACTGTATGTATTGTCAGACAATTGTCAAATGAAGAAAACATCAGTGTTATAGGCGCCAGGTGGACTTGATAAAGGGGGAAAATAAATAATGGCATTGTAATGGATACTGTAAGTGTGGATACTTAAGTAGTCTTATTATTATTTGTTGTTTTGGACACGTTATTCGTGACATCACTTATTTGTTTTGAAGTAGCCCCACACATTTGCATCAGGGACAACCAAACTTAATGTTTCGTTCCCATCACTTCCCACTACTCCTGCAGGTGGGTTATGGGTCCTGCCAAGCTGAACTAGCGTGGATTTATGCGCCTAGAGGTGGCGCTGTTGTATGCCTTTCACACCAGCTCATAACGGCTTATGTGTTCTTTGTAAAACACCTTCAAACTATAGCCTTTAAAGAACTGGGCACATGGATGCTACAGAGTTATATGGGATCGGAACAAAGGTTCCAGTGGAGTAGTGTTTTAAAGTACAAAATGCAATTGAAAATGCATTTAAAAAACCTGTTCCATTGTCTATTGTTTATTTGTGTTGTTTTGGAAAATGGCCTATGGAGTAGAGAAGGAGCTAATTACGGGGAAATGTCTGGTGTGTCTTGATTGTGGCACAGTGGGTCCGCTGTTGGAAAAAGATGCTTGCACCTTTAACCGTCTCCAATTATCGCTGGTTTGTGTTCCCGTCGATTGCAACTGTCAGTTGTGAGGTGCTAATAACAAAGTGTCGTCTTGTCATTAATCAAGCCTGTATTTGAGAACATCTGCTCTACAGGCGCCTTGTATTATTGCACAAGGCGATCAATTGTCAAGCTTCGTTTATGTTTCCAATTGGTTTCCTTTGCAAACATAAGTGAAAGTCGTTATGAGCAAGTGACGAAATTGTCTAAAGAAATGTTCCACGAGCCACACTTTGATGCTCGCACACCTGGTGCCTGCCTGGATCCGTTCCACATCTATGTGGTCCAGAATACTTAAGTTGACTGGAAAACACCAGAGGAAGCAAGGAACCCTGTGGAGGGGGAAGTGTAAAATACATGTACTATGTAACAAAAAGCATGTCAGTCGGAATACAGTAACAGTGAAAACATGTAGACATTACAAAACCACCCAGATGTGTAGATCTTTTTAATCTAAGTGCACTCAAGCACACCCAGAACTGTACTAGGTGGAATGGTGCTGGTAATAGGTTCTCTGGTAAAGTGTTATTTCTGCTCTCGCTGTCGCCCCCTCCAGGTGGTTTTGAGACCAGGCCGTTTGTCCGGGGCATACAGGGTCGGAGCGTCAGCATGAGGACTCCCACCAAGCCCAAGGAGACATTGACCAAAGTCCTCCCCCTGCGCTGGTCGTTCGGCTCCAAGGACCGCCGGAACGCCGCCCCCGCCCCCGTCCCCTCCCCCGTGGAGCTGGTGGAGTACCTGGAGTCCGGGAGGAGACCGCGATGCACCAAGGACTCCATAGTCAACTTAATGACGGTCCCCCCGGGAACCAAGGAGGCCCCCGAGAGCCGACCATTCCAGCCGAGGTCGGCCGTCAGCTCCCCCGGCGTGGGAAGCAGCCTGAGCTGCATGGGACAACCCAAGTCTCCAAAGTTAGCGGAGGGCCAGAGGAGGCCGGTCCCGGACAAGACGGGAAGTCTGAGACGGAGCAGCAGGGGGCAGCAGAGGGACGAGGCCGCGATGAGCAGCAGCAGTAGCAGCAACACTCTCACCAGGAGGAGTAGCAGGAAGACCAAGGAGGAGCAGGGGAGGTCCCAGGAGGCCCAGTCCAGGAGGGGGTCCAGCACAGGGGTCCCGACGAGTTCCAGCACCCCCAGCTTCAGAGACCGGGATCGGGAAGGCACCCTGAAAAGGGGAGCCAAGGGCCACGCGGACCCACCGCCGGGGGACCGCCTCCCCCCAGAGGGAGACAAGACCAGGCCGGGTGAGAAGGGGGAGGCGACGTCCAGGAACGAGGGGATTCTGTCGTTTTTCAAGAGCAATTTCAAACGGAGGGAGTCGTCCCGTAGGTCCGACACCGGGAAGGTTCCGGACGTCAATGGGTCCAGGAGCACCTCCCGGCTGCATCTGTCCAACGGAGCCCCCGGTGGCGGGTCGGCGTCCGAGGAGCCGAGGCCCAACGGAGCCCCCCGCACCGGGGGCAGCGCGTTCTTTGGGGACGAGCTGCCCAACGGCAAATCCAGACGCGCCGCCGATATGAAACGGTCCCAGAGTTCGTCTAACATCCCCACCAGGGAGGAGTCGAGCTTGAGGAGGACCGCCTCTTTACACCGTAACGGGCTGTCGCATGGCGTGGCCCCGCCTCCTCGCAGCCTCATGGCCGAGAAGCCATCCTACGGAACCCTGCAGAGAACACGCTATAGTACCACTTCACTGGGGCGCAAGAGGACGGTCCCCGAGTCCACCTTTTAGCTGCCTCTATCACACACCCTATTTCTCACACACACACACACCCCAATACCCGCACACCCAATCAAACATGCTTTCACACAAACACAGCAGGGTGGTATTCACTAGGCACTAAACAGACGCATGTGGACTAGCTCAATCTGCCGGGTAGAAAAATCTCAACTTCATTTTCTGTTTAGCAGGTTTTGCTGAATTGTGCACTAATGGATGTGACACGGATCAAGGCAATAGACTTCCTCTTGAAAAAGACACTGCTCTAGGGACACTGTTGCTCCCTCTGGTGTCATGACGGAATATGATATCCTTTAAAGTGACAGTCCTCTGGGCCAAAGAGGATGTTGAGAAAAGAGTACACGCAAAATATGCCTGCTGACAAACAGTCATGAAATATTTAGCAATTCCAGTGAATATCTTTTTTTTTTTTGTTTTACTTAACAAGTGCCTCTGTAAACTGCTATGCAGTTTCAGACTAATGAGTTTGTCTCCACCTGATCTACAGAAGAATGTGTCGTATTTACACGGACGTGACGCGCACACATTATCTACGGTTGTGTCCTCATCACATGTTGTTACTGGATGGGATTGTTTGGAAGGGCAGGTTAGGACAACATTATGATATATTTAGTTATCTGTCGATACATTCAAACAGCTCCACCATAGCAGATCTCGCTAGATTATTTGGAATAAATCATAAAATATACAGCTTTAAAAGTTGATTTCCGCCTTGATTGAACTATAAACGATTTAACTGGTTGTTGGCTGCTTGCACTGCAAACTGGCTGCTATATTCACAAATGAAGGTTATCACGTAGCACTTTTTACAATGCCTTAGCATGTTATAAGAAGGATACCCTCCTAGCAAACACTTGGCCCACACCTATTTCCCCTGTATTCTGAAGCTCATCACAATATGCAGTTTGACCGCGCAATGGATTCAAAATCAGCTTAGCTTCTCTAAAAGGACCTTTGACATTTCTAATACTGACATCAGGGTGTTTGATTTAAATGAAATTTGGTTTTAAAATCAAAGTAAATAGTGACCTCAGATTGATCGGTCTTGGCCGTTGGTATTTGAACTTAATGATGGCGACAATCGGGTAGATCTTGTGGTCTGTTCTCTGTGATCTATTCTCTGTGTTCACTGTAGCAGTTGGGCATTCTCCAACGGTAAGCAGCAGGTGCTCTGCTCGGAACAGCCCTGAATGTCACAGACCCTCACCAAGGTCAACATGTATAACAGGTATCTCTTCACGTCTCCCTCCATATCTCTCTGTGTAGTATCCTTTTTTCCCTTTCTTTGTCCATTCCCCGTCGTTCATCATGTTTCTCATTAAGTCTCTTTGGCTGCCGACCCAAGGCCATATCTGCTGTAATCTGCGTTTGCTCTCTTATGGCGTTAACAGCATAGGCGTTTGATTGAAGCCCCCTCATTCTAACTGAAGGTTGAATGCAACTGTAGACGGGGGTTGGTGGGGTTGAGGCTCCTCCTCAATGGTCTGTTCTCCCCTTAAGAGCTGTTAAGAGGCACCGGGGAAGAGGCCATGCTGACAATATAACGGATGAATGAAGCTGTTGCAGTACGGCTGAGAAAAGCACCTCAACAGCCGCACCCACACAATATAGCTGGTCAGACCTCCTTGTACAGACCCCACGGTCACATTCCATGGCACACTTCACAGGAGGGAGAAGAACACTCACACCTCCACCCACAAGAGGTAGAGGGTTTTTAGAGCACAACCGTTGTACAGGACGCCGTTTCACTGAAATAACGAAATTGTAAGTGCAATTTTCGATTGACACTAGCAACGACCTGGAAGGCATGTAAACTCACTGACGTTGTTGTTCTGGTGACTAGCATGGCGCTCTCCGTCAAACAAGTGATGTTGATGGCGATAATAGAATGGTTTGCTAATGTGAGATGTTTTTGGTTACCATCAATTTCTTTGTTCCTATTCTGTTGATGGAGCTGGAAGGACTTTTCACAGAACAAGACTTTGCACGTCACCTCTCGTTCCACTCCAGTACACACAGAGCGAAACGTCCTCTTTAGACATCAGTAGCCTTGGAAAGTATCCATCAAAATGTTTTTCATGTTACCCCAGAAGGGGGTGTATGACAATTGCCATTTTCGTCTGTTTACACTATCAAAACAAATATCAGACGAAAATCTGCCATCAAGTTCATCGAAATAAAACTCTCGTAGTGTAAAAACCCTCTTAGCCCATGACATTCATTACCTCGTCATCTTGTCTAAGGGGCTGTGCCCGTCAGAAACGCTTTGAAGCAATAATGGTTGAATGAAGTTGTCCCTGTTTTACACGTTTTTGAAGTGTAGAAAGAAAAATGCACTCCGCGGAAGTTTTGGAGGAGATACAACAGTTTATCATAGATGCACAAAGCAAGGATAACACAAAAGTATCAAATCCAAACGGGAGGTTTCAACAAATGAATGCCTTTTGTTAGCATAGTTTTTACTTGAAAATATACATTGGACCAATTTCTTATTAAACAGGTCTTCACTGCAAAAAACATCTAGTATATCTAATACATATTTTATATTGAGCTTTTCATTAGATCTGTAAGAAAAATTGAACTTTTACATTTGAAAAGCTTTAATGTTAGACATATTACGCTATTACAATCCTAAATTGTGAAGTGGGTCATTGAAAGTCCGTCTTTGCAGCTTGGGTGGCTTACCAGGGGTAGACGTTCCGAGTCAACTGTCATGATATGTTACTGTTGTCCATAGTCCTTAGTAGGACAGAGCTTTGCTTGGTGATAGATAGCATGTGTTATCTACACCATGGCCTATGGACCGCATTATCTACCTTATCAACACCATGGCCTATGGACCGCATTATCTACCCTATCAACACCATGGCCTATGGACCGCATTATCTACCCTATCAACACCATGGCCTATGGACCGCATTATCTACCTTATCAACACCATGGTCTTATTAGAGTGTCAATATTGACATCTAGCCATTCTAGTTCAGTCACTTGGGATGAAATACGTCTGTTTAGTGAGAAGGGAGTTTGGATGGGACACAAAGTCTGTATTGTTCATTGACATTAGTATTTATTTTTGTTTCTCTACATTCTAATCTACACAACACTTTAAGTACCTGTCACAAAGTTTACTTGTACCAAAACAAACGCGAGTATTGAAAATTAAGACTATGAATGATGGATGTTTTTCCAATTCTTTTGTGAAATGTGGGACAAGGATGTTTTTATATGCAACTTTTCTACATTTTATAAAGGCCTTGTAAATATACGACTATACAGTATAAAGGGAGATCTGAAATCTTTTTACTCTTTAAATTGCAGATACACGGCTACAGATTTATGGGGTGATGCAAAAGCATACTGTACAACTGAAGTGATTACTGTTCTCTGCACAAGGGTACCACAAGTAACAGTACACGCAGTCTCTGTAAAACTAGGGCTTGTTATCTGCCTAATATGTCTATCTGCTTAACATTATATCCAGTTTTATTTTTTATACTGCAAATAAAACACATTGTTTATCACAACTGGTCTGGTGCGCATTTCATGTCACATATACATGGATTTTGTGTGTATTGTATATGTAGTATATTGGACAGTGTAGCAGCCATCTGGAGTAATGCGGCCCGGATCTGGACCCATGACAGGCTCCGTATGGACCATGTCTCCTAACTTCGGCCCAACATTAGCCTCGCATGTCTTCTACTGGACTGTATGTGTTAGGTCAAATCAGGAGCTGCTGAGTAATGTGGTTTATCTTGCAATTTAGCTAAGTGGCTGGATTAGGAAGACGGTGTTCCTGTCCTGTTGAGCTCAATCAATCACATTAATTTATAAAGCCCTTTTTACATCAGCAGTTGTCACAAAGTGCTTTTACAAAACACCCAGCCTTAAACTCCAAGGAGCAAACAACAGTAGTGTTGAATTTCAGTGGCTTGGAAAAAGCTGAAATTTAGGAAGAAACCTAGAGAGGACCCATGCTCAGAGAGGTGACCAGTCCTCTTCTGGCTGTGCCAGGTGAACATATTAAGAGTTATACAAATTGTAATAATTAATAAATGCATGCGGGCTGAGTCCAGATTCTATTTAAACTTAGTCCAGGTCAGAAGCATGACCAGATGGACAATGACAGGGACAACATGGGGGAGGGGTAGGTGTCAGCACAGTGGCAGCTGAAATTGCAGGTATTGTCTTGATCTGCAACACAACCAGGAGGACTTTGGACAGGGACAGCAACAGGTCTTTCAAGCCTGGTACTCTATCAAACCGTTATCCCTGCCCACTGAGAGTGGAGCTTTGTCATGGCTACAAGAAGAGGTTACTTTTACTTTAAGCTGTCATTGTTATTCACCTGACTTCAATGGCCCTAATGACTGTTTATAATCCACATACTGTAGTTGTAATAGGTTGTCAGTAGATGGCGACGTTGCAGTTGGTATAATGTGTCTAGTCGAGTGCAAAGGATAACGTGCACACATCCCTTTAAGCCCCTGATCAAACTGATAGATAATAAGCCCTCTCTAGAAAAGTAGCTATGCTCTTCACTCCTGCGTGTGGGGACAAGGTGGATGTTTTTTGTTTTTATTATGTTGAAGTGAATTAATATTCTAATATTTCTAGTTAAATCTGGTTCCAGTTAGCCGCAAGCATTTTGAAGCAAATTCGTCATTATAACCTCAGAGCAGTTTCCTTGTCATTATTACACTAAACATAATTATAAACGCAACACTTTTGTTTTTGCCCCCATTTATCATGAGCTGAACTCAAACTCAAACACAAAAGGCCTATTTCTCTCAAATTGTCTCACAAATCTGTCTAAATCTGTTAGTGAGCACTTCTTTGCCGAGATAATCCATCCACCTCACAAGTGTGGCATATCAAGATGCTGATTAGACAGCATGATTATTGCACAGGTGTGCCTTAGATATTAGATTTGTTGAAGGGCAACTGTTCATTGTGCAAATTAAGTCCAATACATCCTGTTCTTATTGGGTTGTATATTTTCCACCTATTGTAGGTAATTGCATAGCAGCCCTATCATGCTAAGATTAAAAATATGCTTTGGTGTTTGATTAGTTGTCCCAGAAATGTTACAGAAATGTTTAGGTAAACACAAATTACATATTTAAATCTGAATTTAGTATTGCTGATTATAATTCTGTCCCAGATAATCAGCTCATCTAAACGCTGCTACATATGAAACTGTCTGTGGCAAGCAGCCAATGTACAAATTGTCATTTCCTGGTTGGTAAAAAATTGTTCTATATTGTTCAGTTCCTGTTCATGTGAGAAACCAAGCGTTAAATACTGCATTTCTTCTTCATCTAAAATGTACCGTACTTACAGCTTTAAAAAGTCGGTCTCATCAATATGTTACTGGGGATGTAAGGAGTTAAAAATACTACTTGAAATTAAGCATCTTCCATGACAAATCTCCTTTTACAGTATGTTCTGTAACCTCTGTACTCTCATTTTATGAAATAGGAAAGTGCGTTACACAGTGGTAAGTACTCAACTCATTTATTAGAATGAATCACTTGACACCTGTTGCTGTGAACACATCTCTGGTTTGGGACACTATTTCCTTTCTCCAAATTATCCATTACTGTGTGAATACTACAAAGTATGTTGACTATAAGATTCTCAAGGTTTTCCTAACCAAGGTTCTCCATCGTTGAATAAGACCATTGTAATTATTATAAACTCATAGCACTTGTTTCTATTCCAAGTATTCACTTTAGCCATGTTTGCCTACTTAGTTGTATGGAATGCTATGGAATTGCTTTCTGATTGTACCTTATTTGAGGAATCTCACTGGCACAGGAGTTAGGCATTACTGAGGTATCTTGTTTGTTAGTATTCATTTAATTAGCTTCATGTGTGTATTGATGGTATTGGATTACTGTTAGTTCAGCACCATGTTGTGTATGAATACTATGATGACAGATTGGCCAATCACAGTCCAGTGATGTTTGACATCTAACCTTCAACAACAATAATATGGAACACAAAACCGAGGAACTGTCTCACCATCTCTCTAATAAGAGTATAATCTACTACCTACAATACCTACATTTCAACCGGGTAAAATTGTTAGTTTTTTGATCTGCATAACTTATATAATTCCACCTACTGTATTATTGAAACAGTTGGGAGAGAACAATTTGCTATAGAAACAATGTACTGGGCTATTTTCAGATTGAATTTCATGAAGCATATTGCATATCAATGTAATAATTTGCCAGCTTTTGTTTTCTGCATATTCTTCTCCAGTCACATTTAGCTAAATCCACATCACTGACATGACTGGGCCATAATTTTAGGTGCTTCAAATTGTGACACACATTTTAGGCGATTATTACATAAATTATTTCTTTTTTATGGCCATATCAATGTATTTTCTTGCCACTGAAATAAATGGCAGCCACCTTTAGCTGCTGGACTGATTCTATAAACATTATATTATGAGAGAATTTTCTCTACAGCTAGACGTCATCCTGAATAACTCTTCATGTTCTGTATGAAATGTGGTGTAGTTAAAATCCCTTTACTGTTGAATCTAGCTCAGTATCCCCAAAATGCATACATTTGGTGATATTATTTTCATTACAATAGTTTCATATCTGAAAATGTGTTTTATTATACAATATATCCAATTGCCTTATTTTGATAGGTGTTAATGACTGCTGGTTGTACAACGTCTGACCTTAATTTTCTATTAAAAGGCCCTGGGCTGTAGTTTAATGATTGATCAGAAAATGGTGCTTGTTTCTACAGAACTGTGGATAATGGCATAGATAATAAACATAACAGCGTGATCTATACAAACTGGCTCACATATGTTTCTAACTACATTTTACACATGCACTGCAGTACTGACTTGTGACTAATACATAATAATACAGTAGTCAGAAGAAATAATGACTACAACCACGATGAACTAACCCTATACAGTTAAATGTCTGAAACATGCTGAGGTACACATGTCAGTTAACAAAGTGTGAGCCTGCTCGCTCGAACACTGGAGACACGATTCAACAGCTTAACCACTAGCATGAAACTTGCTTGCATGGTAATATAGTGAAGAGATGCCGCTGCAGTAGCACGTGAACACAATGTTGTAACTGAGGATATATATATATATATATCCAACAAGGATATATGTATATTTATATGTAGTGTTGAAGTCTAACACTTCCCAGAGTTGGTTTGTTGGAAAGGAGAATAAAACACCAGGAGTCAGGTCAATTACCGTACCGCATATTCTGTTTTATTACAAAAGCTTTTGGAGACAAGGGTCGCCGCACAATGTCTAAGGATCAACAGTCAAAACATCATTTTTATACTTCCACTACGCCCAAAAGAGGCGTTAACTTTGGCCATTGGCCCAATCCCAGTTCTATTCCTTATAGGATAACTGCAAGTATCCCCTTGCCCCCCTTCTGGTTTCTGTCTTGTCTGTCCGACTATGTGTGTGTGTCTCTGACCTGTGACCTGTTTCTCACAAGACAGACATACTAAATCTTTCTCTCCCCGGCAACCGCTTGAACAGGGTTTCCTATTCTCCTACTTGCTCCTTCAGTTTCATTTTGTTTCATTGGTTACAACAGCTTACAACAGTTCACTAACTCATACAATCAATACATCTACAGTAGGTTATATATACAAATATGACTCATATATAAGTATTAACATGGTATTTGACTAATAGTAGGCGTCCGTATGAACATCAACGAAAAGTCCGACATGGCAAGCTAACATTTGACAAGTAGCTAACATTACCCGACAGCTAAAGCAAAGGTGGAATGGACTGTGACGGTTAATACTTGCCACGTTGAACTACATCCGGGAAAACATGTCCGTCATACCAAAACATAACCAGGACCATTAAGAATATCATCATGAGGCTTTGCCAGCCCATATTATGTAAATGGTCAAATACATACGTAGTAATATTACCTACCACCCCCAGTGAATCATAGAACCCATGGTGGGTCGCCGGGTGGAACATTGAGCACTCCGTCACCCAGTCACCTACGGGTCAGTAAAGATGCCAATACAATTAGCTCCTTGGTTCCTATGGAGAAACTAACAAGTAGGGCTGAGAGCTTTTTGTTTACTGGAACATGAATCTCTGGTGTTACTAGTATATTAACCTACACTATCAATGATGACATGCTTTGAAAAGCATCTCTGGGGTTTTTTGGTGTATATTGCCAGTAATATACCATAGTTAAGCACTGTGCCCTTGCACGTGACGTGTTTTGCCTTAGAACAGCTCTTAGCCCTGGCATTTTGATCATATACCACACCCCCTAATGCCTTGTTGCTTTATTAGAACTGGTTGGTTGTGGCCAGCCAGTTCTAATATCATGGCTATGAAAACAATGACTTTGACTGAATTGGTAACCAGTTTGCCCAAAATATATTTGTGTGGCTGATGAAAATACACACATTTTTCTATGTTACGGACACATGATCTGTGTGTCCCTGGCCCCAAAGTACATCACATTTTTACACAACATTCGACACTCACAGTTAAACCGATCATTTGCAGATATGGGCATTAGCCATAACTCAGACCATTGGTATCATGTGTATTGAACAATAGAAAACACTACATTGTGCTTGTGCAATGATATGAAAGATTGGCTAGCACATACCCTACCAATGCCTAATGGTTTGAATCACAATATTAACCCTAACCTTAACCAAATGGGAGCGTTAATAAACCTTAACCTTACCCCCTCACCTTAACCACACTGGAAGCGTTACCTAACCTTAACCATTAACTATTGTTCTTTGTGCAGTGCTTCCTCTCTGCGAACAGTCTCTGTTGGGAGTTGACCAACACTGATGTCACCCACACCGACACCACCAATGCAGATGTGACAGTCTGTTTCAATAAGAGTGCGATGATACGTCATATCAGCAACTGTGTTGATCACAGAAATGCCACTCAGTTGGTATTGAATGATCATTCTCCATCTCATGCTCTTTTTGCTTCATCCGGTTTATTCAATTCTAATGAATGCTTCTGAAAGAACACTCGCTTTCTTCTTGCTTTTCATTGCTGACAGTGAGACAAAACGTTGCAGCCATGGAGTTTTGCACTTTGTTTTCGGCAGTAATTGTTGACCAATGGGAGAGCACATTCCAAATGGTATCCTGTTCCCTTAAGGATCATGCTGATTTTGTCTAGAGCTCTATGAGATCTAGATATAAGTAGTTCCCTATAAAAGGAAGAGGGTGTAATTTGGAATGGAACCAGTGTGTCCTTTTATGTGATCATGGTGGTTTGATACAATTACATGGCCTGAATCGGTTGGTTGAATGAGGTAATCATAATAAGTACCACAGAACAAAGAAAAGTGAATCCAATGGACAGAACATGACCCCATTCTCTGAGAAAAGATAGAACAATCTACATCAACAAGGACAATGGGACATTAGGCTCGTTTAAGGGAATTCATCCATTACCTCAGAGTGATGTACTTCCTGGGTGGAGGGTGGTGGTGTATGCAAAGTGATCTACAATGTTTGTATAATTTCAGCCATATGTGCTGTGCCATCTGACTGTCAGTAAATCCCAAAAGTACCGTCCTCCACCTTTGGCCCCCCATTTGCGCATATATGACTATGAGCAGGTTGTAGGGGTTAATAGAACCTCTTATGGCCCCTTAGAGCAAGTTGGGATCAACGCAAGCTCCGTTAGCAAGTAGATAATGAAGTAGAATCCCATTAGGCACTGTGTTATTTTTTTACTTGAGCAAATCCAGCCCAATGTGGTAAGTTTAAAAAAATCCTTTGTAAATCATGTAGGCCCCAAACTCTATATTTAAGATCTGTAGTGCATCTGTAAAGATATTACTTTCAGGGTGACATATGTTTTGAAATCAGCAGGGCTAATCCTCTTTATATAGGGTGGCTAATATATAATACACTATACGTTAGTTCTGATGCCATTTAAAAGTCACTCTTAAGTGTCTTAAATGCTTTGGCCCTTAGTGGAAGTGGAAATGTGAAACAGACACATAAACACACACACTCACTTCCAACCTACATGGTGTACTGAACCAAGTGCTCTGCTATTTTCACAATCTGTGCTCGGAAAAAGATGAAGACCTCCAATGAAAGATCATTCGTGCCGAATCTCTTGCTTCTGTAGTTTGCTTGTTGCGCCTTGGTTGGCTGCTGTCATCACGTTTAATGGGCTTTTACCTTGGCATTTAGATTTTCTTGTAAATGCCAAGTACATTTTCATTTCAGACCACTTAATGAAAAATATGTCTCTGTTTGATTTCAAAGTATTTTAAAGGGTATGAATTCTTAGAAATCCCAATATTGATAAATGTTAACCTATATCAAATATTCCGCTGTCAGACTTAATGCATGAAAACTTTTAGAACGTTTCAGTGCAAAGATTGTTCTTAATCCAAGATAAATCCCATAGTCTGAATGCAAATGAGCTATTTTCTATGATTAATTATGACCAGGCAAAGTCTTACCCAGAAAAACATTCTTAAAAACATTAACCAATGACTGAACTATGATTTTAGATAATGACTCTATTCATTGTCTTTTGCAAATTAGAGTGGTTATACAATCCTTATTCAATAAATAAATATGCATATCTTTGGAACAGGCTCAATCGAGACTGATGCTGTGAAATCATGTAAGATCTATTGCGTTTGTGTACACTGTAAAGTATAAGTGAGAAGGATTGAAAAATCTATGTCAGTTCATATATTCCTTCATTTGGGTCTTCTTAAAACACAGCCGTGTGTATTCTATTATCACACACAACACTTACTAGCTATAGTGTATAGGTTTTGCTCCCATGATGTGTTAGTTAAATAAAAGACCTGTTGATCAGATCACATATTGTTCCCATTTATCAACAACACTAATGATGCTAACCTGGTTGTAGCCTGTTCCCAGGTCTGTGCTTGCTGTGTTGACACCTACGAAGAGAGCACAAACTAATGGCCACAGGCGCTGATGCTTGACAACCTCCAGGAGTCACATGTAGTACAACTTGCTCTCTATCTGAAATTCTAACAGTCATTCTAACAGACATTAAGGTCAATGCCCTAACTCAGTGTTTCTCAACCCTTCTCCTGGACGCCCCCCTACCCTGCATGTTTTAGATCTCTCCATGCCCTAACCTGATGTAGCTCATGAAGGACTTGATAATGAGCTGATCATTTGAATCAGGTGTGACAGAGCAGGGAGAGATCTAAAACATGCAGGCCAGGGGGATGCCCAGGAGCAGGGTTGAGAAACACAGTCCTAACCTAACACACTGTTTAGGATAGGCCCGCATTGCGCAGTATGTTTCTGTTTGATTGTTCTGGAAATCACAAAATAATATTATGAAATAATACACTTACTGTATTTGACATGTATTTTATTCCCAAAATATCCACCTTTAATTTGTGGGTTGAGGAAACAGTGTTTAAAGAACTGGTGAACAGATTGGTGTGTATGCAATGGTGGACCAAGGTCCTGATCTTTGACTTTTCGGAGGCCCTTGGGAGTTGTTGCGATAAGACAAGGTTGTAATAATTATCCATGACACCATTGTGAAAAATATGAGATCATCAAGAAAAACGTCATCAGCCACCCCATAGCCCTTCAACAAGAAGGAACATTTCTGTGGTTATCTGTCTTTCTTTGATGATGTATTTATTGATTGACATGAAGTTGGCACTTTTGTCTAACATTTTGATATTCCACCTGTTACTCCAACTCATGCTCTTGAAGATGCATGTGCAATTATATGTAGCCAGATTGGGGTCACACTATTTTTCCATCTTGTTTTATTGTCACCTTGATGTTCCAGGACAAATACTTATATTTGATGAGCCAAGGTTTGTGTAGCAGTCTAAGGTATCCCCTCCTGAACACATACAGGGTACAGTATATTGGTGCCAGCAGGGGTAATTCTGGTCTCCCCATCCATACAATCTGGGTCTACTGGTTAGTTTTAAATACGCAAGGAAATACGCAAAATGCTAACCCTTCTTCCAGTTATCATTCTGACAACTACCTGTTCAGTAATTGCAGACCTAAGCTGCTTTTCTCTTGATTCACATTGCGGCCAAATGGAATGTGGAAGCTAATTGGGATAAATGGCCTTTGTGAAATGCAGGCCAAGGTTACACAGAATGTTAAATGAAGCACAGGCCATCATCAAACAGAGCTAATGTTAAGTGCCACTTTATATAGTAAACTTATCCAGTCCCATTTTTACCAGCCTTTTCTCCCTTCTCCAGTTTAGTTATGTCCAGTTTAATTATGTCCAGTTTTATCTACAACCTGTGGTCAAGAAAGGTCCAGCAGGGTTGTATCCGGTCTACTGTTCATTCAGCAATAACTATCTTTCACCACTTTCCTGTCCAATACAGCATAAAACAACAACTCAGTTGTATCTACAGGCCTGTCCCTTAGCTACACCTTCCAATGGATTCAGGAGAGATGAAGGATGGGACAAGCACTCCCCCTAGGCGTCCATGCCAAAGCCATTGTGCGATTTTCCATACTGCTCTTCCAAGCAGATAGGAAGCCAACGCATCAACTACAAGATCCTCCTATTGACATATAAAGCCCTAAACAATACTGCCCCTGCCTACCTCTCAGACCTTCTTCTTCCATATCAACCAACACACTCACTCCGTTCCAGTACTGCAGGCCACCTCATAATCCCCAAGTCCAAGCTCAAAGGCTTTGGTGACAGGGTATTCTCAAGGATTGCTCCTCGTCTCTGGAACTCTTTCCCCAAAACCATCTGTGACTCTGAGACTATCCCCATCTTCCAGCATGCATCAAAATTGCCTACCCATAGCCACGCCAAATACCACTCTCTCAATCTTTGTTGTTTTCTCATAGTATTTCTTTTGTTTCTGTTTGTTTTCTGTTCCATGTCACTATTGTACAGCGTTTTTGGGTCCCTGAAAAGTGTATTATTATTATTACTCACGAGACAACCTCAGTTAGCTTTGCAGGAGCCCCAGTTGCCTTCGAGAGTTACTGTACCTGCATGGCTTATCAAATCTGGCCCTCAAAGCCAGTTCCACACATATTTTTCATTGCAACCCTCAAATCAGGGACTTGAGACCCCAGGTGGGTCCAATTAACAATGAGGTAGAACAGAAAACCAGCATATTAAAAAAATCCTTACAGACAATGCCTTCCCCTGCCAGGCCAATGCTCAGCATGAAAATATTTTCTGTATGAGCATAATTGTTTCCAATAGCAGGTTTTCTTTCCAAATTGTTTGAATTATGCAGGTCTAAGGCAGATTTTCTGTCATGGAATGGTGTGGGTACATCCCAACAACACAATCATCTGAGTGTATAACATTAATTTGAGTAGAATGCTGACTGCCATCTCAACCTCATCTATAAGGAAATAGAATGCAAATTTGACAGGAAGGGGAGAGATTATACGCAAACCTGTCTATATATTCCACACACTGTGAGATAGAAGAATTAAAGACAGACAGTATTTCTTTTGCTTCACATTTAATTAGGCCAATGACATGGCTTGCTGTCAATGCCTATTCTATTTTTTGTTCATCAACTTTGTTCATACGGTTAACAAGTGCCCAGACCCTTGTTTTTCCTTTTTAAATATATATGCATATTTTAGGGCTTTTTCTCTTTATTGGACAGGAAAGCGGGCAAAGATAGAGAAGAGTTTTTGCCTGAAGATTCAGTCCCACTGTGACAACTGCGACCTCTGCTGGTTCACCTCCCCCTGCAGTGGGCGGGCCCCAGCGGTCGACGTCACCGGCCTTCTGACACCACCGTCTCATCATACATTTCACCTGTGTCTCGTTTAGTGCACCTGTTCCTCATCATCGCTGTTTCCCCCGGTATATATGTTCCCTCTGCTCCCCCTGTCTTTGTGTGTGATTGTCTCTGATTACTAAAGAGCTGTACGACGCTTCGTCACCTGTATAGACATATCTTGTATTGGTTCGTGAGGATACCATTAAAAAGATCCTTCCACCACGCCTTCTCCTGCTCCTCCTTGTCCAAACCCCGAAGACGTGACAGAATCACACACCAAGACGACAAACAAGGATATGGAGCAACAAGGAGCCACAGGCGAGACCGGTGTTGCGGAGGTGGTAAAAGTACATTCAACCTTGCTGGCCAGCCTAGGCGCCGCGATGGACACTGTGTTGAAAGCGGTGCAGCGCCTAGAGCTGAGCCAGTGGAACCCCGCAGCACCGGCCGTCTCTCCACCTCCCCAAGCCGCATCGCCCAGCATGGGAGCGATGCCCATTCCGCTGCCCAGGGCCTACGACGGGGCGGCGGACCGCTGCCAGGGTTTCCTGCTACAACTGGACATCGCGCTCCAGGCGATGCATCCTGCGCCGACCGAAGCCCAGAAGATCTCTTCACTCGTCTCCTGCCTGTCTGGGAAAGCCCTGGAGTGGGCCACCGCCGTTTGGAACATCGAGCAGCCCACCCAGGGCAGCTACGCCGAGTTCACCCGCCGCTTCCGAGTCGTGTTCGACCATCCTCACGAAGGGAGAGAGGCGGGTGAACGACTGTTCCACTTACGGCAGGAGACGAGATCGGCGCAGGAGTTCGCTCTGGAGTTCCGGACCCTGGCAGCGGGATCGGGGTGGAACGAGCGGGCTCAGATCGACCACTACCGGTGTAGCCTTCGCGAGGACGTCCGGAGGGAGCTGGCTTGTCGAGACGTGTCCCTCTCCTTTGACCAACTGGCGGACATGTCCATCCGTCTCGACAACCTGCTAGCTGCCCGAGGACGTCCCGGAAGAGGCCCGCCCGTTCCACCCTGCCAACCAGACGCCGCCGTCCCCATGGACCTGGGGACGGCTGCGCTGTCGGGCAGGTGTAGGGGAGGAGAGGTGCGGAGTGCCTCCAAGAGGAAACAAGGCCGTACAACCACGCCGCACCGCACCTCCCTCCCCGAGTCAAGAGGTGACAGGCAGGGCACTTCCGCATCACCCCAGGTAGCACATGCACATTCACCACTAACCTCTTCCCTCTCTATGTGCACTGTCCCTGTTAGGTTCCCCGGCTTTCCGCGGCTCTCCCGGTGTAAGGCGCTGGTAGACTCAGGCGCAGCCGGAAATTTCATGGATAAGTCTTTTGCCCTGCGGTCACGCATACCCCTCCAGGCCCTCGACACCCCCCTGCCCGTGAGAGCTCTAGACAGCCGGCCACTAGGGTCAGGTCTGGTCACGAGTTGCACTGTTCCCCTCCTCCTGGTTACCGACAACCGACACAGTGAAACCATATCCTTTCACATAATCGACTCACCCACATTCCCAATAGTTTTAGGTTTCCCCTGGTTATCCCTACACGACCCCGTCATCTCCTGGTCTAGTCGACGTCTGTCGGGGTGGTCGCGGAAGTGCCAGGGTAGGTGTTTGGGTGTTTCCGTTGGCTCGACCTCGGTGGAGAGTCCAGACAGTGCGCCCGCCGTGCCCATTCCCCCCGAATACAGGGACTTGGCTACGGTTTTCTCCAAAGCCAAGGCTGCTGTGTTGCCACCACACCGGCTGGGGGATTGTGCGATAGACCTCGTTGACGGAGCCGCACTCCCGAAGGGTCACGTGTATCCACTGTCTCGCACCGAAACGGAGACTATGAACGCCTACGTTACGGAAGCGTTGGAACAGGGATACATTAGGCCCTCCAAGTCACAGGTCTCCTCGAGTTTCTTTTTTGTGAAAAAGAAGGACGGTGGTTTGCGCCCGTGCATCGATTACCGGGCGCTGAACAAGATCACCATTCCGTTCCGCTACCCTCTCCCTTTGATCTCTGCGGAGGTGGAGAGGATGCACGGGGCCCGCTTTTTCACTAAATTAGACCTCAGGAGTGCCTATAACCTGGTGCGTATCCGGGAAGGAGACGAGTGGAAAACCGCTTTTAGTACCACATCTGGCCATTACGAGTATTTAGTGATGCCGTACGGGTTGATGAATGCTCCTTCAGTCTTCCAGTCCTTCGTCAACGACGTATTCCGGGACTTGTTGTGCGAAGGAGTGGTAGTGTATATTGATGACATCTTGATATTCACTGCTACCCGCGCCAAACATGTCTCGTTAGTGCGCAGAGTGCTGGCTCGACTGCTGGAGCATGACCTGTACGTGAAAGCCGAGAAGTGTCTGTTTTTCCAGTCGTCTGTGTCCTTCCTGGGATATCGCTTTTCCAGCACAGGTGTGGCTATGGAGGAGCCTCACATTGACGCCGTGCGTAATTGGCCGACCCCAACCACGGTCAAGGACGTGCAACGTTTCTTAGGCTTCTCTAATTACTACAGGAGGTTTATCCGGGGCTTTAGCCAGGTCGCGGCTCCGATCACCTCCCTTCTGAAGGGGGGGGCGACCCGGTTGAGGTGGACCGTGGACGCGGAGCGGGCGTTTGTGGAACTGAAACACCGTTTCACCACCGCTCCGGTCCTGGCCCATCCCGACCCGTCGCTCCAGTTCATCGTGGAGGTGGACGCGTCCGATTGTGGGCTCGGTGCCATCCTCTCCCAGCGGACGGGGTGTCGTAACACGCTCCGTCCCTGTGCCTTCTTCTCCCAGAAGCTCAGTGCGGCGGAGCGGAACTACGACATCGGTGATCGTGAGCTGCTGGCCGTGGTTCGAGCTCTGTCGGCGTGGAGGCACTGGTTAGAGGGGGCTAAACACCCTTTCCTCGTCTGGACTGACCACCGGAACCTGGAGTACATGCGGGCAGCGAGGAGGCTGACCCCTCGCCAGGCAAGGTGGGCTATGTTCTTCACCCGGTTTGTGTTTACTCTCACTTACAGGCCGGGGAGTAAGAACGTCGGGGCTGACGCGCTGTCCCGCCAGCATGACACGGAGGAGAGGCCTGTGGATGATGCTCCCGTGCTCCCGGAGTCATGCATCGTGGCACCGGTGGTATGGGAACTGGACGCGGACATCGCCCGAGCGCAGCGCGACGAGCCCTCTCCGCCCACATGCCCTGAGGGCCGTACGTATGTGCCGGCGTCTGTCCGTGACCGCCTCATCTACTGGGCGCATACATCTCCCTCCTCCGGTCATCCTGGCATCGGGCCAACAGTGCGCGCCCTGGCCGGTAAGTACTGGTGGCCCACTTTAGCCAAGGACGTGAGGGTATACGTCTCTTCCTGCTCGGTGTGCGCCCAGAGTAAGGCACCCCGGCACCTACCTGTGGGCAAGTTGCACCCCTTGCCCATTCCACAACGACCATGGTCCCACCTTTCTGTTGATTTTTTGACTGATCTCCCCCCTTCCCAGGGCCATACCACCATCCTGGTCGTTGTGGATCGGTTCTCGAAGTCCTGCCGCCTCTTGCCCCTGCCCGGCCTTCCTACTGCCCTACAGACCGCGGAGGCCCTGTTTACACACGTCTTCCGGCACTATGGGGTGCCCGAGGACATCGTGTCTGACCGGGGTCCCCAATTCACGTCTAGGGTGTGGAAGGCATTTATGCAGCACCTGGGGATCTCGGTCAGCCTGACCTCGGGCTACCATCCCCAGTCCAACGGGCAGGTGGAACGGGTCAATCAAGAAGTGGGTAGGTTCCTCCGGTCCTACTGCCAGGACCGGCCGGGGGAGTGGGCAGAGTTTCTGCCGTGGGCGGAATACGCACTGAATTCTCTGCACCACTCCTCCACGGGAGTGACGCCTTTCCAGTGCGTCCTGGGCTACCAGCCGGTCCTGGCGCCGTGGACGCCGAGCCAGACCGGTACCCCTGCGGTGGACGACTGGTTCCGGCGGGCAGCGGGCACATGGGAGGCAGTACAATCCCGCCTCCGGCTCGCTGTCCGCCGTCAAAAGACCTCTGCAGACCGCCACCGCGGGGAGGCCCCGGTGTATCGGCCGGGCGACCGGGTCTGGCTCTCGTCCAGGGACCTGCCCCTCCGCCTGCCCTGCCGGAAGCTGGCCCCGCGGTTTGTGGGGCCTTTTAAAGTCCTGAGGAGAGTCAACGAGGTGACATATCGGTTGCGCCTTCCCCCCGACTACCGTATTAACCCCTCGTTTCATGTGTCTCTCCTCAGGCCGGTGGTGGATGGTCCCCTCCAGGGGTGTGAGGTGCGGGAGGTGCCCCCTCCCCCTCTGGACATCGAGGGGGCCCCGGCGTACTCTGTCCGCTCCATCGTCGACTCGAGGCGCCGGGCGGGGGGCCTCCAGTACCTCGTGGAGTGGGAGGGGTACGGCCCGGAGGAGCGGAGCTGGGTTCCGGTGAAGGACGTCCTGGCTCCCGTCCTTGTCCGCGACTTCCATCAGCGTCGGCCGGACCGCCCTGCTCCGCGCCCCCCGGGTCGGCCCCGAGGCCGGCGTCGTCGCGCGGCTGGGGCCGCGCGTCAGGGGGGGGGTACTGTGACAACTGCGACCTCTGCTGGTTCACCTCCCCCTGCAGTGGGCGGGCCCCAGCGGTCGACGTCACCGGCCTTCTGACACCACCGTCTCATCATACATTTCACCTGTGTCTCGTTTAGTGCACCTGTTCCTCATCATCGCTGTTTCCCCCGGTATATATGTTCCCTCTGCTCCCCCTGTCTTTGTGTGTGATTGTCTCTGATTACTAAAGAGCTGTACGACGCTTCGTCACCTGTATAGACATATCTTGTATTGGTTCGTGAGGATACCATTAAAAAGATCCTTCCACCACGCCTTCTCCTGCTCCTCCTTGTCCAAACCCCGAAGACGTGACACCCACGCGACAGCAACACATATGCCTCTGAGACAGCAGCTTGTACACCTTGGAAAACCTGGGCTAAAACACAGGAAGTCCAATTACAATAAGAGGCTCTAGACAGACATATCATCTGACATACTGTTTTATTCTGTCATTTTACCTTTTCATCATCATTGTAAAAATGTTCAACGACACAGAAAATGTAATTGGTTTATTGATGTTAGACCATAGCCTCAAGCCAAGGCAAGGTTTTTTCTAAATCATTACTTCTGAAAATTCTATGTGTGTCTCTTTCAAAAAAAGAGGCCCTTTGAAGAACAACATTTGACGCAGATTAGCGCACATTCAGCTCCCACCTCATCTAATTACATTGCCATCTGATGGGAAACATTGCTGTGGGCTCTTGGCTCTGTCCAATTGACAACATCACAACACGAGTCTCCGTAAAATCAAATGACATGATGAGTCATCATCAGATTCTTCCCGTTCTGTCGATTTAGCATGACTTAATCTTTCTTTTAACACCGGATTTCACTTAACCATAGATAAATTAAACTCATCCTGCCTGTGAGAACCGTATTTTGGGATGTGTGTGAACAGTCCACTTGTCAAATCCGGGCCAGCTATAGTCATTCTCAGTCCAAAATGCAACCTGAATCACAAGGGCTCTAATGAAGATCGTATGCAGTAACGAAGGCAGGAGGAGGAAGTGGACTGATTGGCCTAGGGCACCTATTTTGACTTGAGCCAGTAGGGTTGGTAGTGGACCATGTAGGAAATAGGGCGCCATTAGACAGAAAGAGTGAACAAGACATAGTAGTATGGGGTGTTTTAGTGGTTTTATGGAATGTTCTTATTGTCTGATTTGTTCATCAGCATGATGCCTTATGAGTAATGACTTCCAAGAGAAGGCGGTTGTTCTAAGTTTGTAGGTTGTTTTAGAACAAAACAAGGCTGTGTTTTTGGTGCTGTGAAGACCTAGCATACAGTAGGTACTGTATGTAGACAGAGAGCTTGCCCAAAGGCAAGACAACCCGCGTGTTGCATTACAATGTACAGACATTTAGAATGGTTTAACCTCCCAGGAGTCCCACCATGCTGTTATATTCTCAAGACTGGAATGTCTTGAAATTCAATCTCAACATCCAGCAGAACCACTCTGCTTCTTGATTTTGGCTATTATGACTGACTTGATATGAGTCTTGAGATTCAATGTGAATGTATTTCTGATCATGGCAGAGCCACCTGCTTCTTAGCGGCACACTATAAAGTAAGCTTCATGAATCAAATCAATAGCATTGACTTCATTCACAGGGCTCGTACCTGTTACTTACCTGTAATTTCACCCTAATTTCCTAAAACTATTGTACACATGTTGATCCCACTACTTTGATGCTTTTTAGCCAACACAAACGCAATGTTTGATCAAATGAAATGATCCCAAAAAATACCACTGAATTATTTATTGCTATATCCACGCCATCCTGTCCCAACCCATAACTAGGCCAATTGGCCTTGCCCTTGAAATATGTTAACATATTTATTTCCATGTTGGAGTTTACCCTAAATATCATTACTAGTAAATGCCACCCAGTGCACATTAAAGACATCTTAAAAGACATTTTATTTTTGTTTACCTTTATTCATACAGGGGAATCAAACCGAGACCCGTGCCTCTTTTATAACTGAGCCCTATATTAAAGCAATAAAAACATAGACAAAATACACAGCCATGAAACACATATCTCAGGAAAGAAATCACATATGGCTTTAAATCATCATTTGTCAGACAGAGAATGGCACCAGAGTTTTTAACTTAAGGTCATTCTGGAAGAGATTCCAAGAGTGTGGGTACAGTAGTCAAATGTAGTGATACCTAGCTCACGAATAAGCATGTGGACAAACCAATCTCACGTCAATAACTTACATTCAATAACAGGCCATGCCACGTTTAGCTACAGTTCCGTCTTACACGTCCTTTTGAAGGTATTTGCCCACTCTTACTTACAGAACTGCTTTGAATTAGTTTGGATTTTGGAGAATGAACTGCTTGTTTTAGGTCCTGCCACAACATATTGATTAGAGTAAGGTCTGGACATCAACTAGGCCTTTTTATAATTTTGAATTGTCTCTTTTAAGCCATTCTGATGTACACTTCCTTGAGTGTTTCAGATCTTCTTGATTTGTTGCACGACCCAGTTCCATTTTAACTGAAACACACTGACTCAGACCTCTGAGATACGTGAGACCCTCATAATCCTCTGATATTATACAGACATGTGTGTCACAAGTACAGATTTACATATCAGCCAATGGAAAGACAGACATTTCTCAAATGCACCTTAGTTCAAGATTTCCATAACACTGTGAGATATTCAAAATATTTGGTTTTTGTAAAACAGCTGTAAATTGTATGACATAGATATGAGAAATGACACAACATTATCAATATGAAATTCATATAAACATTACACCGAAATAGGTTACTTCATTATTTATACAATTTTAAATAAAGTGATGTACTATACAATAGCATAGCATTTAATGCTTAATGGGTCTCACACACTTTATAGTGTAAACAGACTATGAAAAACAGACTATAATAAACTGACTAATAAACAGACTAGAGTAAAAAGGATGATAAACAGACTACAGTAAAGACTTATAACCATGCTATAGTAAACAAATTACAAAGTGAATAGATACACCAATGAATAGACTAGTCTGTTTAACGTAATTTGTTTCATCTACAGTGAATAAACTAAAAATAAACATACTACAGTAAACAGACTATTGCAGAAATATGATGGTAAACAGACTATATTCACAAAGAATGGGAAACAAACTACACAATTACAATTTAGCTGATGCTTTTATCTGGAGCAACTTAGAGTAGTGAGTGAGTACTGTACATTTCAACCTGGTCCCCAGAGGGAATCGAACCCCCAATCTCAAATGTTGCAAGTACCATGCTCTTCCAACGCAGCTACAAAGGACTGATGATTACACTTCAGTAAACAGACTATGATAAACAGACTACAGTAAAGACTATAAAGAACAGACTAGGGAAAAATGTACTATAGTGAATAGACTACTGCAAACCGACTATTGCAAACAGACAATGGCATATAGATTATAATGAATGGACTATATCCTAAAGAAACGATGGTCAGATTCTGAAAAGTGAAGTAAAAGAACCATGTTTATGTAATGAACAGGCCAACGCTGAGTAGAATCCATCCCAGACCACTTAAGGGCAGTATTCCAGCCCAAGGTCAACAAGACCCTTTTCATGAAAAGCTCCAAAGCCCAAGGCTATGCCTTCAATTGTCTCAGTTTAGCAATGGATTGCAAGGTTGTATCATTAAACCCTGGGAGATTATGTGTCTACTCACTGCCTTGTAAAATGTATGAACCTGTATGAACAGAACCATAGGCGGCGATACCGTGGGTGCACCCACGGAAAATAGCGAGCACCCACGAAAATACCGAGCACGAGCACCCACGTGTGCCAGACCGCCAGTCCGCCAGTAGGCTACATTCATTTAAAATTAAACTTGCCGTTGGTGATATGTAAAGCGTCTGTCACACTGTGATTGGTTATGTCGATGTTAGTGACAGCGACATAACCAGTCGCCTGCTCCGGGTGCTCCCTATCCACCAATCACAGCGTTTCTCATATGAAAAAATGCCACTATCAAAAACTCGTAGCAGAAATTAGGGAGAAACTCCCAGAAACTATATGTGTCGTTTTTTTTAATCGATATTTAGATAATAGCGCAAAACATTAATTTCCCACGAACTGATCGCGGTTAGGCCTACGTGTCAGTTAAACTTTTCATCTCCAATCCTGTATTTGTGATAAGTGGTACATTTTGAAAGATCTACTTTACGGCTTTATTAATAAGTAAATTAATAGGTCTGCGTAGTGCGTTTATATATGTATATATAGGTATATATAGGTGTGTATATATAGGTATATATGTGTGTATATATATATATATATATAAATGGCGTGCGCCTATGAGCACCCACGGAGGAAAACATAAATCGGCGCCTATGAACAGAACATATGAGATCATGTTATATGGGCCTGCTCGGAGAAGCCTAGTGCTAGCAGCTCATTTGTGCTAGCAGTGCCACCCTATTGCAACTTAAATAAATAACGTAAATAAATGTGTTCAACGTTAAATTAAAATCCAGACTGGAATCTAAAGGACAGTTCTACAATTCGTGTTCATTTTGATATACTCTCATTTTATATGTAGCTTTTTACCATAATTGAATATTAATGTTAGGTCAGAAACATATATATATACAAATTTAAGTGAAAATACATTTAAGTATGATAGAATTTGGGCATGAGAAACTTAACACAACGCAAATGTGCTGACTAACTCTGAACCAAGGACAATAGATGGGATGTGGTTAATGATGAGCCCCACACACACTACCCTCACACCCAGTTTTAAGCATTTGAGATTAGGGACCTGAAAAGTAAAAGTAAATCCTTTACCTGTATTTACATTCACATAGTTCAATCAATACAGTAAATGGATGTATCAAGATAGAGACAGACAGTGTTTTGGGAGTGGTAAAGTGAAGCTGTAATTGAATAAGCAGTTAACAGTTAGGAGGTAACTTGATGTGGCTAGCATAATTCAGAAGCCCACACCATAAAGAAATGAACTGTTCAGATGGCATTATCTTTTTAATAGACCTGTACTACCCATCTGCCAGAAGAGATTATGTAATGTAATATTTAGTTTTTTGTGGGCACCAGGAAGAGTAGCTGCTACTGTTAGCAGTAGCTAATGGGAATCATAATAAAATCCTACTAATGAACATGTCGTACAAAGTGCATGGTGTATGCACATCGAAATGGAATTTACATGCATGTGATTCATACATTTAAGATGAATAATGCTACAACCTCCCTTCACAGAAAATGTGCGTAAAATTAAATTCAGGGAATAAAATGCCTGATGCAAATTCTAACTTTTTACCAAGTGATACTGCTAATTTAAGAATGTGTATACAGTATATTTGGTAATTTGCTAGTACATCAAGCTGTATTAAGCACACTGACTCTCACAAGCATATTATTGGCAAATAATTGACTCAGAGACCTTTTCTAGTAATACTGTTTACTGAATGATGACTACATTGTGTAAGGGGATATCCCTACTTTTCTCGCACTTTGTGGACATTCTGAGATTTGGTGACTTACAGTAACAGCGCATTCAAACCAACTCTCAACACAGCTAAGAAAAGCAGTAAAAAAAAAAAATATCGAATTTGCAAAAAAAACAAATTAAGCGATGTAGTGCATGTTTTCTCACAAGAAACAGAGTGAAACAAGAAAACGACAAAGGGACTTTGCTTCCCACCCTCTGCCATTGCTAGTTTGAGGAGAGATGATCCTGTGTCTTAGTGACACTGACGGAAGAGAGGGAGGGGGAAGCCAGCGGGCCTTCTGTTGGCCAATAGAAATTCTGCATTTTAAGATGTGCCTTTGTATGCACCAATGTAATTTCGGGGGAGTAAATCTTGTGAAACACTCATTCCACTATTACTATCTGATATATTATGGAAATGTTCTTATATTTCAATGCAAAAATTATGCGTAATGCCTTTAAGCACTAGTATTTCATTAACTCTCGTCCTGACTCATTATCCTTTGAAGCACAGGCTAGATGCAAAATATCCATATTGCCGCCTAGAATGAGACAACATTTGGATATAGTCCATCCATACATTGTAACAATAAACCTTTTCTGTACACAAGTCCGTACACTGATCCAAAATATTGTCTGTTCCTCAGTGGGCCGCCATATTGGAAGGCAGCGGCTCCCTGGAGCTCTGGTCCTGCTGGAGTCCCTCCGGGGCCAATCTCAGACTAACACTTCCCTCTGTGGAGCTGGTGTGGTGGACGCGGAACTTCCTGTGGATGGGCCGCATGGCTGCAATGAGCTGCCTCTTGAAGGTCTCACTCAACGAGATGTAGAGGAGCGGGTTGATGCAGCTGTTAGCGTAGCCCATGCTAATGGCCACGGTGTAGCCGTAGGAGAAGGCCGGGCTGGGGTTCTGGACTCCGAGGTGAACCAGCTGGAGGATGTAGTAAGGGGCCCAGCAGATGAAGAAAGCCAGGCAGATGGCCACCGCCATGCGGGTTACTTTCTTGGTGCGCACCCTAAGGCTCCGTGGCGGGAGCGGGGCCACACTGGCGGACACGTGCTGGAGGATCTTGAAGAAGACCACGCAGATGATGAGGAGAGGCAGAGCAAAGGCCAGGACGAACTGGTAAAGGGTGAACCAGTAGATGTCAACCGCTGGATCGGGGAGTAACAGGGCACAGCCTACCAGGTCGCCGGGCAGGGGCATGAGCCCCGCGTACAACCACACCGGAACGACGGTCAGCAGCGACAGAGCCCACACGAGGCCGACGACAGCGGTGGCCACGCACGGCGTCCGGACGTAGTTGAAGCGGATGGGGTGGACCGTGGCCAGGTAGCGGTCCAGAGTCATGACCGTGAGTATGTAGGTGCTGACGATCTGACTGTTGGAATCCAGCGTGGTGATGACCGTGCACATGGTGGTGCCGAAGCACCACGAGCCGTTGCCTAGCAACTGGTGGATGAGAAACGGCATCCCGAGGAGGAAGAGGAGGTCCACGACGGAGAGGTTGAAGATGAAGATGTCGGGGACGGTCTGTTTGGCGTGATACTTGGTCTTTTTCGTGATGGTGTAGATGACCATGCAGTTACCAATAATGCCCAGGAAACAGATAATGCCGAATATGACCGGCAAGATGGCATTGCTGTAGTGGACATCATGGTCCTCATCTAGATGTACATAAGAGCAGTAGAGACTTGTTAAAGTATTTATGTATCATATATAATCTAAATCTGTAGGCATTCAGTCCAACAATTTCCAATGATCTTTTAGGGTCCAGTAATATATGTCAGTGCCCATCAAAATTGCAATAAATCTTCGCCAAAAACCCAATAACATAGCTGATACTGTATATGACTGAAAGTTCATACAGTATGGATTGTCATGGATCTTTTTAGATTAAGTTAGGCCTATGATCCATTCCAAAGAAAAAAAGTAATCACAAAGGAAAAGGTCTACACAGGTAAAGCCTTTGTGAATTACTAGATAGATGCGACTGTATGAATATATCTCTGAATGAAGCCTGTAGGAGCAGAGAAGGAAACCACATTTTTTTGTTGTTCCCTAACAAACAACAACAAATATCGGTTTTAAAACAGAGGTTTAAAAATGGGTTCAGAAAGACATTTGAGCCCACTGACAGTTGAGTTGCAACCAGATGTGTCCCTAGATCAGATGGGTCAGTACATGTGAAAGACATCCTGAATGAAGCGACCTCAAAACACGGACTTATAAACGCGATTGCTCCAAAAAGGATGCCTGAATAAAACACAATATTCGAGCGAAACTCAAACCCGTAACAAAACCCATTAAATATTAAATGACTGATATAAAATATAATGACTGTTATTACTTATAGTCTGTGCGTCTTATTTCTTTTTTTGCCAATCATTGTAGCCTACTATTATTGTGATCATTTAAAAAAATGCACGAAGATTAAAATAACAATTCCAAATGTTAACACTACAGTAAATCATTGCTGAAACATTATTTTACTGCAATAATGTAGTTGTCTAAAAGCATGATGAGCGCTTACCTGTTGATTCTTTAGTTGAGTTTTCTCCAACCAGGAAGGTATTCTCGTATTTGACAGACACATTCAAGAAATCCATTGATAAATAATAAGGTAATCTCAATCAAATCTGGGTAAAGAAAGTATATTTTTTAAATTGCCATGGAAAACTATCAAGGAATTTTTCAACTTCTTTTTTGGTTAAAATAATGTTGTGGATAGAAAATTCTGACGTATACCAAACATTCAAGCTTGCCACTACATTTTCTTAACGCATTCACTTGAACGCAACACCGATTGCATGCGCTTCAGAGCAGAAATGCGCGCCGCAAGCCTTCCAAGCTTTTTAGTTTGGAGACTGATGACTAGCCTGTCTGACGCGACACACGTGACTCGAAAGAAGGAAAACCGGGAAAACCAACGCCAACATTCGGACATTATCAAATTAACTGGCACAGGTGTGGTGCTGAAAACTGTTCCCTTGCCAGAATCTGCACCCCCTTCTCGTGGACGCTATTCTCCATTGCTGCGACTTACTTACTTATGGAGATGTTTCCCCTTCACTCCATTGTCAATGAAACCTCCGTTTCACAGATTTTAGTTGAAGAAAACATTATTTATTTGTATCTATAAAGACAGACGAAAAATTACTACGTTTTACGCATTGTAGTATAGAAAATCATTGCTGTTTTTTCGCATGGGAGACAATTGTAACGTGCAGTTCTGTTAGGCTATTGTATTAGTGTATTCATGTATTATTCTCTAAGTACATTCGTTTATACAAGTATACGCCATCATCGCCGACATCTTTCCCAAGTCTTATTTGGCTAGTAGGGTGACTTGGGGTTAAACGCCTCCCTGGGTTAAACGCCCCCCGTAATTCTCCACCAAACCACCAAATTATATATATATACTACATTTTATTTCCACACATTCCTTGGTTGCCACTATTCTTGTTCATCTAGATCTTGTTGAATCATCTCAAATGAGAAAGTAATTCCACAAAAACGATTTTGACAAAGGTTGATCTTATTTGTTCTGATTAGAAAACAGTGCGATGAAGTCAGACCTATAAACTGATTTTTTATTTTTTTTTAGCCTTAGGCTAAGTAATCCACTTGTTCTGAGAACAAAATGATAATACTTTTTCTTATAGCAATCCTGTTTTTTGTGGTGATCATGTTTGGGGCTAAACGCTCCCTCTCCTTTGGGGCAAAATGCCCCGGGGGTATTTTACCCCATAGAATATATTGGTAAAAAAATAAATATATATTGGTAAAAACCATTTATCAAATTTATAACACAAACTATGCTGAAATATAACAAAAGTTCAAGATATAGACTAAAATAAGTTGTTTATAGTTAAATAGCTACAGTTGTTTACTGAGCATATTAACATCTAATTTAATAGGCCTATCAATTAGCACTGATATTGAATGAATTGCTCAATATTATTGATTTATTGTTTTTAACCTAATACTTTTGATAGTCATCAAAAGTTATTTGAAATGTTAATAAATGTTCTACATAGCTTTTAGCCTTTGGACATTGGAATGTGCAATATCACAGTTAAAATTGGTTTTGTTGACTCATTTAAATACTGCTATCAAGACTGAATTTGTTTCAATGGTATAGATTACAATGATAAAATACAGATTTCCCTTAAGGGGGGTGTTTTGCCCCAAGTTAACCTATAAGTATTTGAAAGTGTGTTGTGTTTATCATCTAGCCATAGCTGTTTTGACAAAAAGAAAAAGGACAAATGCAACCTGGCCAATCATAGCCTACCCTCTTGAGACCTAGCAAAAAATGCAATCTATTTGTTTTTGTATGTCATAGTTCATGAAAATTAAATATGCAATTTATTAGAAGAAAATCGTTATAGAAGAACTTAGGAGGGTGGGGGACGCTTCATGTGTGTGGAGTTTTTCCCTGTCGAAATTACCCCATAAGGGGATGGCTGCCACAAGGGGTTGGCTGTTATAAGGGGATGGCTGTCATAAGGGGATGGCTGTCATAAGGGGATAGTTGTCATGAGGGGATGGCTGTCATAAGGGGATGGCTGTCATAAGGGGATGGCTGTCATAAGGGGATGGCTGTCATAAGGGGATGGTTGTCATAAGGGGATGGTTGTCATAAGGGGGTGGCTGTCATAATGGGATGGCTGTCATAAGGGGATAGTTGTCATGAGGGGATGGCTGTCATAAGGGGATAGTTGTCATGAGGGGATGGCTGTCATAATGGGATGGCTATCATAAGGGGATAGCTGTCATGAGGGGATGGCTGTCATAAGGGGATAGTTGTCATGAGAGGATGGCTGTCATAAGGGGATAGTTGTCATGAGAGGATGGCTGTCATAAGGGGATGGCTGTCATAAGGGGATAGTTGTCATGAGGGGATGGCTGTCATAAGGGGATGGCTGTCATAAGGGGATAGTTTTCATAAGGGGATGGCTGTCATGAGGGGGTGGCTGTCATAAGGGGGTGGCTGCCATAAGGGGGTGGCTCTCATAAGGGGGTGGCTGCCATAAGGGGACGACTGTCATAGGGGGATGGTTGTAACATTTTTAATTAACTGTTACAACTATCCCCACCCCAAGCAGCAATTACAAAGCTGACTGTTTTAGCATGTAGGTTTGAGGTTAGCATGAATGGAAAGCATCAAATTAAACTAGAGAAACTGCTACTTTAGGTTATGTAAGTCAAACCATTGTATCTAGAATACAATGAACGCAAGGCAGAAAATAATTTTTATTTAAAATAACTTTCTTCCTTGAAAATCTTTTTTTTGGTCAAAAATCCACAATGTTGCTCACAAAGACATGCCAGTTGAAAACAAAAAGAAAATGGGAATGTACGATATTCATAACATCACCGCAGCTCTTTTCTGATTGGTCAAACTGACAGTGTTACAACTCCGTCTCCCCTATATAGCAAGTAATCAGGACCCGTCATTTCCTATGCTTTCTCAATGGGATTGCAGGATACAGAGGTAAAGATAGGGGTAAAGATATATCTGTGGACTACAACCAGCTTGAGCAATTGCAATGGAAAAACAATTACAAGAAATGCATTTTGTAGGCTAACCTTACCGTCAGCCAGTTGAAAATATCCATAAACATCCATGGGTTTGGATGAGAAGGCTCATGTTGAGAAAGTTGTCTGAGGTACCCAAAAGATTAACATGTTTAGAAATTGACAGCATGGTGCCATAATAAATCATTACCATTGAATGTTATGGTTGGACACATTGCCCCGGCTGCCTGCTCGTAACCTTTAAATAAATAAAACATGTAATTGCATCATTTAAGTCACAGACGTTCCTAAGTTTGTGCGTGTATTACACCCTCAGAGTTATTGTCAGCAGCACCTGAAGAAACTCTGAGCTTGTGTCTAGTGAGCACAAATTAACTCACCTCTGGACCTCAAGGCGAGATCTACTCAGTTCTTTCTTTCCAACCCTGTAATCAGGGACTTCTTTAGACCAGAGACACAAAGTGGGTACATTTAATTAATGTAAGCTTCAGACTTGGTGGAGTAAAAGTTGAATACCCCTGGCATAGTGGATAGAGGTGGGATTGGAATCCACGGTTTTCTACTAACGGTTGGAGTTGCCTACCCCCCATCTGAAAACACATTTTGGAGTTGTATTCTAATTATATTCCACTAGATGGCATGGTCTGCTGTGGAGTCCCTGTAAGCATTGTACATCTGCTGTGTTTTCAACACTAAAGACATCTACAGCAGAGACCTAGTGCCCAATTGGAATGTTGCATATTCAGGGGCAACTGGTCATTAGGGGCTGGTGGGGCACAGCCCCACTTGTTGTCAACAGAAAGAACTGCAACAAAATTATGTTATTTTTATTTATCGAAGATTACTTCCTATACTTTATTATCAATGAATATAGCATCTTCATAAATTGCATATCATTTGTGTTAGGATTTTATTCCATGTTCATTGGTCCCTGCCTTGCTGCTTCAGACTGCGTTCTGCCGAACGAAGTTTGCAGTAGTAGGCCATAGGCTAAGCGTGAATGTGGGGCTTGCCCCTCTCTCACAATGCAATGTACATTGTACATGTGAAAATATTAATTTGCATGCTCAGAAAAAGTGGCTAACGGTTAACATCTGTTTTCCATGTCTGCTATTTGGTGGAGCTGGTTCTTGGTTGAGGACGGGTTATAAAGATTTGAAACATCTTTCTTAGAGGATTGCAAAACATGAGAGCAGCGGGAGTCATCTGGACAATGCTGTGATATTGGGCTTACTTGGAGGGGTAAATGTCACAGCCCAAGTTGACAGTGCATACAGGCGCCCCATTGAGCAACATAACAAAACAGGTGGAGGAAAACAGGTATGTTCTCAGTCGGATCCTAACATGTATTCAACTGTGTGGAAAATGTGAAACCATGTTGTCCATCGAATGCCAGCTGATTCAGCAGCGACATGACTTCATTCCCAATGTCATCGAAAAGTTTGCCACCTTTCTCTTCAAGTGAGTCCTCAGCCTTGGTGAGTGAAAGCATATTTTATCATCCTGACTTTGTGGTGCTGGTCCGTGCATTTGTCATGTTTTTGTGCTGGATCGATTGATATTGATGTTGACGAGTGTCATTAAGGTTGTTGTCATAGAATGGATCTGTATCCCTAAAAAGTTGTCTTTCCGCTTTGTTGAGGCCTTCAGTGGTGTTGAGCTTATTGCTGTTCATGTATGGCCCTGTAGGCACATTGGTTCTGAGCTTGGTTGCATTCCTAATTTGTTTTGTAAATGTGACAGTGGTAATTTTACATGTGTGTGAGAGAGAAGGAGAGCAATTACACAAGAAGGTCTCTCTCTCTCTCCAGTATGTGTACTACAACACCTGGTAGAAGCAAGCCGCTCTGTTGTTGAAAGTGTTTTGTGGAGCCACGCTGTTTGTTGATGTGTTAAATAAACGCATCGGTAGCAAGAGGGAGTTTTGTAGCTTTACTGGTATGTATCCTACATTTTGAAATGGTTTGTGCCCCACAAATTTTTTACATGTAAAAACGCCACTGTGCCTATTACTCTTCACACAGGAATATTTGTACAATTAATGTGCGTGTGTGTGTGTGTGTGTGTGTGTGTGTGGTGAGGGAGTTTGTCGAGACCTCATATTAAAGTGGAAGTGGATAAAGAAATTATATATTTTTTAAATCCTATTAATAATTCCAAGGGCTAGAAATGGAAATAAAATAGGCTTGGACTATTTTCATTGGCTAAATTCAAAACGTATATTTCGTAAATCTAATCGCTGCACAAGATATAGGTCTTCGGGTATTTAAGCCAGGCCTATTTTATTTCGGGTATTTAAGCCGTCGCGAGTTGGCTATAATATTATGTAAACATCAAATAAAACGGTATCTGCTGGAATAAGCCAAATTCGTCTGTCAAAAATCCTGAACGAGGCATGTGTGAGATTTGCACAGCTACAGCAACCAATTCCTATTGGATATGACTCTTCTCTAAAATCCTATTGGCTAATTGTGTAGTTGATGTGCTCTAGTTGGCCTGCGGTAACGTCAATCAGATTATTTCCTTCCTCTCCTGGTTACGCGAGCATTAGTATTGTCTATGGGCGCGGCATCACTTAAACGCTGTCGTATTTGTGTTGTTTACTGATACATTGCTGTTAAATAGTCTGAGTTTCTCTATCTGCGTTCATATTCACAGGCTTGTAACAGCGGGAAGTGAGTGTGGGTCTTTACGCTACTCGGAGTTACTGGTCAGACCGGGGGAAAAACGGGACAAGAGCGGTCCTGGGTTTTTCTTTCTGACATTGTTCATAGTTTTTTTTTTACATTCCTTGGAGAAATAAACTCCATTGAAATACTTCAAACGGCGTCTTGTGCTTTTAGCAACACGGCTTACAGGTGTTACGACTCACCATGGAGGCCATTGCCAAATACGATTTCAAAGCCACTGCGGATGATGAGTTGAGTTTTAAACGTGGAGAGACGTTGAAGGTAAGCAAACCATTGTTTTACAGTTGATATCTATTCATAAGATAATGTCAGGGACAGCACGTCCATGAGTAGGGTAGAGTCTTTTATTAAGGAATACTAGTTTGCTTTTATTGGAAGCCTGACGTAAATAGAAATGTATTTTCCAAAACAATTTACCTTTTACTTGCAATGGGCCATATGATGTGGAATATTAGATTATACATTGAATAGAAAGAATATAATGAAATCAATTAAATTCTAGTAATGTTATACACAATACGAGTAGATAGCCTGTTAAACTGAATAGTTATTGTCAGCCTGTAATTATGGTTTTGGCAATGATAGTTACTTAACTGCTCTTTTATAACTAGCTCTTTGCTTAAAAAGGTTCTTGGTATTTTGACGATGATGATCGCAATCTTGTCTTTTGGTACCAACACATTTTAATTATGAGCAGCTAATGGCTTTGCCACTGGAAAGTAAATGTAGACATGGGTGTCATGTTTTCAAGAAGCAGTTCAGCCATTGTTTCTGTGCAGATTTGGAAAAGGGTAACATCATAACCTTTGACAGGTCAGAGGTCTTAGTGAAGGCCAAACAAGTGCACACAGTTTTGATTTTGTGTGTGAAATGTGATAATGCTGAAAGTCTCAAATCGTCTATTGGTTTCTCACACTAAGAAAATGGATTGGGGGGAAAAAAGAGAGAAAGCATGTTTGGATGTGTGAGAGAAACCTGAACAGTGGAGTGGGGGGAGAGACACAGACACAGAGAGAGACACAGACACCCAGGGAGGGAGGAAGTGAGAGACACACATGGAGGGAGAGAGGGAGGAAGTAAGAGACACACAGGGAGGGAGAGACACTGGGAGGGAGAGACAGACAGACAGGGTGGGAGAGACACTCAGGGAGGGAGGTAGGGAGAGACACTGGGAGGGAGGGAGAGACAGACAGGGTGGGAGAGACAGACAGGGTGGGAGAGAGACTGAGGGAGAGAGGGAGAGAGACCCAGGGAGAGAGGGAGAGAGACCCAGGGAGAGAGGGAGAGAGACCCAGGGAGAGAGGGAGAGAGACCCAGGGAGGGAGGGAGAGAGGGAGAGAGACCCAGGGAGGGAGGGAGGGAGGGAGAGAGACCCAGGGAGGGAGGGAGGGAGAGACACCCTGGGAGGGAGGGAGAGACACCCTGGGAGGGAGGGAGGGAGGGAGGGAGGGAGAGAGGGAGAGACACCCTGGGAGGGAGGGAGAGAGGGAGGGAGACACTGAGTGAGAGAGTGATGCTGAGACAGGGAGAGACACTGAGAGGGGGAGAGAGAGACACACAGAGACACACAGTCAGAGGGGATGAGCAGGCTTGCCGTATGTTTACAGCCACACCCCTTCCCTTGCTGGGATTATGACAGCTCCTTCATTTCAGAGTCTGTCAGAACTCTGCTTCAGCTCAGTGCTGCTTTAAGACAAGGCTGAAACCGTTATCTCTGGTCACGTCCATGGGACAGCCAGCACAGTTTGTCACATGTAGACTTATCTATATGGTGTATGTCGGAGTTCATGTCTTATTTGAAAAGTTTGTTGGAATTTTTATGAATTTTGACCATTACCGAGTAGGATATCAGGTTTAAAGAAAGGCAATGATAATGATAGACTATGATATCTCATGGTTTTACTCTTTGCAGACATTTTTAAACATTAAAATATTGAGGAGTATAGGGTGAATTGAATTTTTACATGCACAACACGCTTCACAGAATAGGAGATCCCTGGTTTAAGCTTTAAAAATGCAAGAATACGCCAAAATTGACCATTAGAATTGTTTGACTCTGCCCACTTCCTTTCAGGTTCTTCCCACTCCGCTTCGCTAGCTTCCCTCTGGTAACAACAGCTTGTGGGCCATCTTTTCACAACTACTCCTTTAGTTGTGAAAATCATTGGTGGGACTATCAATCTCAGTATTAACGCAATCCATGTCTCAATCATGTTGTCATGGTTAACTCATACTTTTCTGTCCCAGTGTACAATGAAATATGATTATTGTAGTTAATAAAAAAAATTGTCATTGCATAACTAGATTATTTGCCTAATAAAACTACGACTCTGCATGGAACTAAAGACCCAGAGTTCCAGCTCTGAAATCTTCATGCTGCAATATTTTGAGATAAAAAAAATTGTTCTAAAGGTAGGGAAAATGATACCTGCGTGTGGTTAGGAGGTTATTACAGTTTGCATATTGGTTTAGCACAATAGCTGAAAGTCTCCCAGTGTAGTAGCCATGTCTTCATGAAAACAGGGAAATGGGCCTTCTAACTGCTCTAAAACTTTGAGTCTATAGTTTTATTAAGCTGTACTTAGTGATTTATGTTTAAAATACATTTTGTTGGTGCTGAAAAGGAAGCATATCTGATCAGGGCTATTCATGGGGCCTCCAGAAATATCACTTATTTAGCTGTTCAAGCCAAAAGCAAAACATTTTCAGATGCCACACAAGCAAACAACTTGTTTCATCCTGAAACAACCAGCTCTCTGGTTCCATTTCAAAAAAAGCACAAAAAGTACTGGACAAAGTAATGTCGGTGTATTCCATGAGTCATCTTCAGTTCATCGTGCAGCAGCGGTCACATTTGAAAGAGAGGTGTTGATTGAGACGCCATTTCTGGCTGCCCCTATGGATGCAACAAGTTTGTAATTGTTTAAGTCGAGCTTCTAGGTGAAAAGTTGTGCAATTGGCGATTCCTGATAGGAGGCATGTGAGTGCATGCTGGGATGCCTGTACAACTAGGCTGTATACGAGTTATAATAGTCCAAATAAATGTTCCCCAAGGAATGCTTTTTCTGTCAAGCGTACCGTTATTTCCCTTCCTGTGTTAGCCACACTTTTAGCCGGGGTTAAGATGGCTATAGGAGTTGCCATGACGGCAGAAACCGTTCGGAGACCGGGCTGCATTCTACCAGCCAAAGCAACAGCTTTCGCATATTGTGTTAGTTGATTTGTTCATCGCCTCTGGACAGAATCAAGATCAATGGAGAAGGAACACTCGTTATCTCAGCTGTGGAGAAAGGGAATGGGGAGTGGGATGGGGAGTACGCTTGCTCAATTCCCTGGGCCTTCGGCAGCATTCACTCGGCCGGTGCCACATAAATATTACTCGTCCGCGAATGTGATGGGGTGTGTGGCAACAGCTTGCCGGTAAAAAAACGCCCCCCCCCCCCCAGGCTGTTCTCCTGTTCTCCCAGCTCTGCTCTTTCTGCGTACCTCTGCCTGCACCCATTGTGGTGGGCCTGAAGTTGCATAAGGTTTCTGTGGAGTTCCTGTTCTCGCAGCTTGCCGGGAACGCTCCTGCTTATACAGTTTGGCTCTCTCAAGTTCAGAGGAAAGGGGAGGAAATGAGAGTCTGGAATGGATTCAGGAACGTCGGCAGCGATCCTATCCGCTCTCTCCTAATTGAATTTCGACCACAGAGACTGGGGCTTTCTGGCACGGTTGCCTTGAGGCCGGTGGGTGTCCTCTGCTGAGATTCCAGCATGGCTTTGTCACTACTGCAGCATGATACTATTACACAATTGTTCTTTCGTGGTGTTCTGTGTGTCTCTTAACAGGTCTGGGCCTACTGTCTTGATGAACTGCAGTCAAATGAAGCGGCCCTACTATGGCCATTTAGCCATGGGGTTAATTGTTGTTGGTCAGTAGTTGCTGTTGGTCAGCCAAGTTAAAAAAAAAAAAATTGCGATATTGCACTAGGCACCTGCATGATTCGTGCCTGTCTCCAGATTAATTCCTTGCATGTTTGAAAATAAATGTTGAATTCTAAAACTAGAGGTGTATTCCAGGCCTATTGGCCAAGACCTTCATTTTGAAGTTCCAATTTATTTTACTTAAATTGACTTGCTACAATTACCTGAAACGACTCCTCCATCCTCCAAACCACAGGCTCTCTCTCGCAGCTCAACAAGCTCTCACAAATTGACACTAGAATTATCTGCGGGTGAATAGGTGAAGTGGAAGTAAAACATGTATATATATATATGTATATATGTATATATGTATATGTATATGTATATGTATGTCCATGTCACTGTGTGATTGCAATGTTCCGACCTTGAGATCTACTTTGCAGATTGAAAACAGGACTGATGCGCTGGAAGCAGCAGTGGGAATCAAACGGAGATAACCGACTCTCTGGGTTTTACACTACAAAAGTCTTATCTAGATGAACAATACTTGTGGCCAGATTTGCGTTGGAGGTACATCTTCTCAGGTGAAAATCTTTGTCTCACGGTACCTTCCCAAGGTTACGTAATACACGCTCCTGGCGAACCTGTTGGCGTTTCTCTTTCAGCATTTTAGAACTTTTGAAAGCGCTATCCAGGCAGTTTTATTGATACATGTAGGTTGTCACTATGGATGGAAAATACGTGTTTAAAAATGTAAACCAACTGAAGAACAGTCACGGTAGACAAGGATTTATTTTTCACGGGATAACCTTAAAATCCTCCGTCTTTGTGAACTGCTGATAATTAGAAAACGTCCAATGTGTGACATGCCGAGTCCATGATTGATTTAGCTCAGAAGTTAAGTCCTCATAGATATTTTTAGAGATCTGTGAAGATGAGAGATTATTGATGAGATGAAGATGCGAGATTGTTGCCTGTGGATATGCCCATCGCCCCACTTCACACAGATGGAGTTTATTCTCTTTCCCAAACTAAATTCTCTCCCAAATTGAGTTTGGGAAAAGAACCACGGGAAAAGAACCAAATAATGCTTACTGCCAGCAGTCTTGTCTTGTTTTTTTTGTTCTGTTTGACTCCGGACTCTGTGGTTTTTCCTCAGGCATTGAGGAGAGCAGGAGAGAAGACTTCTGTCTTCAGTTATGGAGGTATTCTGTTGAAGGACAGATGGTCCACTGCATATGGGGCATGCAATGTCTCTCTCTTTTTCATCTCATTCTCACTTTTTCTCTCTGTCTACTGAGGCAGCAGCCCAAAACCTGGGCAGCACCAGGTCTATATTTAGCCTACTATCAAGCAGCGGAAAGAAAACCCATCTGAGATGGAGACAGGCAGCTGGCCAAGTGCTCCGTGTCTGACAGCAAAGTCCAAAGAGAATAGGGCATCACGCTGGTCAAATAAACACTCTGGTCAAAAACAAACCACTCTGGTCAACTCTGGTCACTGATTAGAGATAGCTTTTTTGGGAAATGCACTTTAGCCTGGTCCCAGATTTGTTTTTTGCTCTATTGCCAAATCTTACGGCTGTTAGCAATTCCGTTTGGCTTAAGCCACACAGAACCGATAGAACTCAGACCAGCACTGGGGTTCTATGAGATTTTGGTACATACCCAGGGAATCAACCACCAAAAGAAGCATGTGTTCAGAACTGACAGCAAAAGCACAGGAGGAGACAGTGAGTGAGCGAGAGAGAGAGACAGAGAGTGCACTCCACTCAACTCTCCCACAGCGCCAGAGGCAGCCGGAGCTAAAACAGGATGTTCTGTGACTGTACAGCAAAGGACATGCAGCTTCTGCCAGTGTTAGCTAGTGAACTGAACTCATTCCCATGGCAGATACTCTGGTTAAAGGGAGTTAGTGCCCCAAGAGCAGAGCAGAGACGACCGGACACAGAGGTCAAGCAACTCTACCAAGATCTTACGCCAGGCTACTTAAGGTGCTCATGAACTGGGACGCTACGGTTGCTCTGTGGCTAACTGTTTTCTGACCAATATTTGAAAGTGGTCAAGTTAATCTCTCGGTAATCTACAGGGCAACCATGCATGCACGTTTCTTATGACCATATACCGCAACACAGCGGTGTGTGTGCGCGTGTGTGTGTGTCGTGAACTGTGACCTCTTTGACAGGGCAAATGTACAGTATGTCAGCTCTCCCATTGCAAGGTGAAAGCAACACCCTATACAAGTGATTGTCGCAGATGAGGACAATGGGAGGAGAGACTATAATAGACTCACATTGATTATCCTGATTTGGAGAAGAACAGGACGATCAGCCCTCTCCTCTGCCTGCTGAAACCGTGTTTACCCTCCAGTGTGACTGGGGTTGGAGAGAAGGAGAGGGGCAAGACAATGATGGTTTAGCATGAAGTGCAATTCCCACTCACTTGTTGGCTATGTCGTGGCGACGTTGGTTAGCTGAGGCAATTTGCGAAGAAAAATGTCACACCAAGCCACGCATGTGCAGGCCATCCAAAGGCATCGACGTAACGTTTTAAAAATGAAATCTATAATATTATTTAGGTTGTTGTGATGACCAAGACATATGTTGTGAAGACATGTAGACTTTGAGAAGATTTACAAGCAAGCACTCTGTTTTCACTTCTCCAACTGACTTCTGAAACCCAAACCCGCCCCCCCCCCCCCCCAGTCTGGTCTGAGTCTGCTTCTAAAGCATTCCCGGAAGTCTCGCGATCGGGGTTTAAAACCTCTCTTGGCAGGAAGTGTGAAGCTCTGGAGAGATGCCCCTGTTTATTTATTTTCCCTCCCGGCTGCCTGACACAGAGAGGGAGAGAAACCAACCAGCAGGTCCTGTGTCAGAGCAGCTTTTGGTGGCCCTTTCTCTCCCTCTCTTTCTTTCTTGGAGGTGGTTGAACAAACAGACGGAGGACAAGCCTAAAGTAAACACACATTCTGGTGCCAGGCTCCTTCCAGGTCACCTCAATTGCTGTGTGTGCTAAACGTGAGGGCACGGGTGGTGGGGTTGTTACTATGGTGATCAGGAGTCAGAGGGGCTTCATAGCTCAGGCCCAGAAGACGAACAGAGCGGGCGGGGGGATGGAAGGAGGAGCTGTAAGGGAGGAGATGGGCTTGTGTTGTGAAACCTTGAGATTAGCTGCCACGAATCCCAAGACATTTCCTTGAAAATGTTGCCTTATCCCTTTAACAACCCAGGCACCAGAACTAAATTGACAGAACAAGACTATTAAGTAAAGACCCAAAGGGGTTCTTAGTCTTTCTACAGAGCCGTGAAGCCATCATACATCAAGTTAGGTTTGTGTAAAGCCAAGCAGAGTTCTAACCAACCCCCCCCCCTCCGGTTACTTCAGATGGTCTAATGCTATGCGATGCCAGGTTGTTCCAACAAATGATGCACCCCCCCAGCTACTGGAGCACAGATTATGCTTATCGTTTCAGAAAATGAATCTGACCTAATTACAGTATGGGACCGTCTCACCGCCGGGCGCACACGCCCACAGACACAGCCTCACATCGCTGACTCATTCTGTCGCTTTGAGAAGCCCAACTCCTTAAGAGACAACACGGTAACAAAAAGGCCCCGTCTTTCAGGTGTGTTCAAAACTCGACCAGACCTCCCAAGTTGCCCTGGGGGGGGGCTCAGTCCGTGGGTCGACTGAGTGTTAATGGGCTCCGGCAGTTGGGGATCCCCCCCCGTGGCCGCGACACTCCTTCCCGCCGCTGCTCAGTCTGCCCTCGATCACAAGGTTGCTCAGCCTGACCTGACAGTGTGGAAAGACAGACATGGTTTTCCTGTCACAGCTAATGCTTCTCTTCACTCTCACCCGCACGCATGCAACACACACACACACACACACACACACACACACCAAGAGAGCCGCACATACACGTGTACATACACGCACTTGCGCTCACACTCGCAATGAGACAGCTCTAATCCGCTGTGGGACTAATGTGGGCTCTTCAACATGGTGTTTCTCCTCTGCGCTGAGATCCCTAACACAGCTGTGTCTAATGCCTTGGAAAACAACTCTCTCACCCTCTCCCAGTGCCTCTCACAAATACACACATCAACACTCCCCAGTGCTGTTTCAAAGATCCATCTCTAAGCTCAGTTAACCCTAACCACTCTCTCACCCTCTCCCAGTGCCTCTCATACACAAACACACACATCAACACTCCCCAGTGCTGTTTCAAAGATCCATCTCTAAGCTCAGTTAAAATCTTTAACCTCCATGAATTCAGCCTTCTCCCATGTGCACCTACCATGCAGCACAATACCATACCCGGTCTTATTAGCTGGAAATGAATGGCTTTCTAGCCAAGGCTATTTTGTTGTCTATGTTCTATAAAAGCTTGGGCTTTTTTAACACAACAGTCTAAAGTGGTTCCCTATGCCATATATAGCTCGCTATTTTCAACCAGAGAATTTAGGGCCTTTTGGACGGACTCGTTTCCTTCTCATGCCAGTTTGTCTTTACTTGTCGTGTCAATAAAGACACTAATATAGATTGTTCTTGCTCTTTTTAGACAGTTTAGGGCACTGGAGAGAAGCTGATTAAATATAAACCTCACGTTTAAGCAAGGCACTTTGAGGGGTATGTTGATTTGGGATTTACTGGTCTGGTTTAACTCTAGGAAAAAAACATGGTCTTAGAAATCATGTGTATTGGCTTTTTTGTGATCAGAACAAAGCAATATTTTTTGCTTTTCTCCCTCTCAACCAATAATGACCTGTTATTTGGCCGTCACAACGGAACAACATTTTATCTACATAGTATGTATGTTAAAGTGTAATTTCCAGTGTGGCTTCTGGAACGGCAAACATTTCTACACTGCTCCAGAAAATGTAAGCGTAATCATCGTATAACTTGGTGTCTATTAAACTTCAGGAATATCACTCTGTCCAGTTAGGAAGCATAAGCGATTGTGAATCAGTATCACCTGTTTTGGTGCAAATGAAAGTGATAACCAATGCACTGAAGTGGCAACAGCAAGACAACCCCCAAAAAGGGAATGGTTTTGCAGGTGCTGGCCACAGGCAATTGCTCTCTCCTTATGGATTCTTCTCTAGTTTTGTATTTTGCTAGTGTCCTTGTCACTACTGGTAGCATGAGGCGGGACCTACAGCCCATTCAGGTTGCACAGGTAGTCAAGCTCCTCCAGGATGGCACATCTGTACGTGCCGTCGCAAGGTTTTTCTTGTCTCCCAGTACAGTCTCAAGAGCATGAAGGAGATACCCGGAGACAGGCCATAGCACGAGAAGAGCTGGAAAGGGTCGTAGAAGGGCATCAACCCAGCAGCAGGCCCAGTGTCTCCTCCCTTATGCAAGGAGAAACGGGATAAGCACTGCCAGAGCCCTACAAAATGACCTCCAGTGGGCTGCTGGTGTATATGTTTCTGACCAAACCGTCAGAAACAGACTCTCTGAGGGTGGCATGAGGGCCTGGCGTCCTCTGGTGGGACCTGTGCTCACAGCCCAGCACTGTGCAATCCGATTGGCATTCACCAGAGAGCACCAGAATTGACAGGTCCACTATTGGCGCCCTGTTCTCTTCACAGATTAGAGCAGGTTCACACCGTGCAAGTGACAAACGTGAAAGAGTCTGGAGACGCCGTGGTGAACGTTATGCTGACTGCAACATCATCCAGCATGACCGGTTTGGCGGTGGGTCAGTGATGGTCTGGGGAGGCATATCCTTGGAGGGTCGCACAGACCTCCACGTGTTAGCCAACGGTACCCTGACTGCTGTTGGGTACTGGGATGAAATCCTCTGTAGCATCATCCGACCTTACGCTGGGTTCCTCCTGGTGCAGGACAATGCCTCACATGGCCGGAGTGTGTAGGCAGTTCCTGGATGACGAAACATTTGACTGACATGTTCCCCGGATCTGAATCCAATTGTGAACCTCTGGGACGTTATGTATCGGTGCTTCCGACACCGCCAAGTAGCGCCACAGACTGTCCAGGAGCTCACTGATGCCCTGATCCAGGTCTGGGAGGAGATCCCCCAGGACACCATCCGCCGTCTCATCAGGAGCATGCCCAGACGTTGTCAGGGTGCATACAGGCATGTGGGGTCATACACTCTACTGAGTCACATGAGTTGCCATGATGAAATTCACACAAGTTGGAACAGCCTGTGATTTAAACAGTTTACTTTGATTTTCGGTGTGAGTTTGAATCCAGCCCTCAATTGGTTGGTGATTTTGGTTTCCACTGACCGTTATTACGACATTTTGTTCTCAACGAATTACACATTATACAGTAAGGTTTTTGAATTTGAATATATTTCATTCATCGAGACCCGATGTGTGTTTCAAGTTTTCCCCTAATTTCTGTTTTAGTTTTACAGAGTAGGCACTGAGTGGTTCTAGTTGTGGTCAAATTCCAATATTGTATCCGTAACTTCTCAAACGACGACTACAACGGGTGGTCTTTAGATGATAGACTTATCAATCACTGAACTGACTTCAGCCGAGTGCCTCAGGTGTGTTTGCCAGGTAGGACGATACAGGAGACGAAGACGACGGATGGACCCTCCCTGACGTCTCATCCTCATTCGTTGCTTCTGTCATCATCGCGGGTGAGTCAGCAGGCATAAGCACGCTAACGAGCGAGGCTGCCGACATTGCCAACATCCTGGAACGTGTCTCCTGGGAAGGTGAGCGACTGAGCTCAGCTCATGCTCGGGGGTTACTTTTTAAAAGGCTGCCTACGTTTCTGATTAACCGTTCACTTGAAAGGGGACTGCTGTTCCAGTCATATCGTTTATATGCATTTCACCCATCAGCGTTGATGTAAATCTAGGTTGGTAACTGATTGTTAGAGTGACTCATTCCTCCCATAAGTAAGCCCTTCTTTCCTTCCTGAGGACAACAAGGAAATCATTTCTGCCAGCAGAGACAGGTTTTAATCTGTGCCCTTGCGTGTGTCCTCGAGACGTCGGTCGGTCTTATGTACCTGAAACTTCAGCTCTTCCGTCACCGCGGGCAAGTCAGCCGTTGGCACTCTCACTGGTTGAACGGCGCTGACATAATGTAGCGTGTAATAGCTGTGCGCCGGGAGGTGCCCCTCGTCTGCCTGTTTTAAGGCACCGCGTGCCGCGGTGACTCATCCCTGTCCTAGGTGACCCTGTGCGTTGCCGTGGCAGGCGTCGTGCTGCTCCGCTCGCTACACCTGTCAGCAGAGCAGGACGGAGGGCGCCGCCGCCTGGGGCTCCCCGGGGGATCACATGTAGCTGCTGGTTACGGTTTCTTCCTCTCTCCCTGGCTGCGTTTTGATCTCTGGTGGTCGCCGTTCTCCCCACGTGCTCGCCCACTGTCTTGTCTTTCCCTCTTTTTCTTACTGTCTACTTCTTTTCACTATCCCCCGTTTCTTTCTCTGATACTTTCTCTTCCATTCTTTCTCTTACTGTCCTCTCTTTTCTCTCTGTGGTACTCCAGTCTAATGCAGACATACATAGCAGGGCCTCCCACAGAGAGGGATTTTCTATGAAAGAGTCTTTTGGGTGGAATAAAGCCTAGCTCCCTCCAGTCTCTCTCTCACACTGAGCTTCTGTCCCTCCAGTCTTTCCTTCGCACTGAGCCTCTCTCCCTCTAGTCTAGTCTCAGAAGTCTCTGTTGTGACTGCCTGATTCTACCAAATGAATCTCCTCTTCCTTGTCTCAAATCTGTATTGCTCTCTCTGACAACCTCTCTGTCTTCCTCTCTGTCTTTCACGCTGTCTTACTCTCCTCACTCTCTTTCTCCTTTTGTCTTCCTCTCTGTCAATCCCTGGAGCTCCTGCAGTCCAGATTGTGTTTGACTAGACAGCAGCCAGACTCTTCATCCCTCCTTTCTAATCCAGAAAGCCTCAATCTGGGATCTCGTTAAATGTGTCCCAGCGCTGTGGCTGGATAAGCGGTTTAGCCATTGCTTCTTCCCCCTTATCCTTTCCTCTGACACTGGATAACCAGAACTCATGGATTTGTCTGAAACAGAGACTGGGATGGGGTCCAGTGGTACAGGACCAGGACATGGGATGAGGGCAGACAGGGACACAACAGCACACGTCTTTCCAGGAAAGCAAAGGCCCAGTTGCCACTGGCTCAAGGCATCATCCGAAATCCTTCAAAACGAAACTGGAGCGTTGCGTAACCAATCTCTTTATTCAAGTGAAAACTTCAAAGCCTTGGATAGGCGGCAGCTGGCACTGTAAGATTTCTTCCATGCTACAATTCATCCACTAAACGACGGTTGCGTAAGGTTGAAGTGGGAATGTGCCGACACAAAGTATTTGTCTTGCCCCTAGAAAAGCAAACTCAACCCCGTATGAATTCTGAATGGAGAGTCCATCTTTGTTGGTGACGTCGGATCCCAAATGTTGATGTACCCCAGGGGGAGATGCTGCACGGCCAGAAATATGGCTGGGTAAAGGTCTGGTACTCTAGCGTTGCACCTCTCGTAATCCAAGCTCGCGAGCTTTCAGGTCCATTTCGCGTGTGCCGCCATCCCTGACGACGTCTCCCCGGCAACACTTCTTAACCTGTGCACATGTGCTACTGTTCCTTGCGGCGCTACTTCCTGTCAATGTGCACTCGAAAGTGGAAGTTGTGCTGCCGTTGTAACGTGCACATTTCAAATAATGTGCGTCTGCCATGGCTCAGTGGTATTGTAGCATGTGGCGTTGAGCTAACTTGGCTATCATAAACTATTCTGTTATATGCACCAATGACTTGGTTCCATCTCCAGGAAGCAGTGGGTTGGATGCTGTTGTTGCACTCTTGTTATTTGTTTCAGAGGCAGCAAAAGCATGTCATATTTAATCCTACGGGGATGCAAAGTGCTGTACTCCACATAAAGATGTACGCCTTTGTTCCCTGTACCAGTTCTTACAATATATATATTCAGTCATGGAGACAATGCAGACTGTTGTTAGTTTATGTGCAGCTTCTTCGTACAGCGAGATGGATGTAAATATATTCCATTTCCATGTTCCCCTCTGCAGTTGACCCATTCTCTCTTTTTGCTCTAATTCGTGGTGAACGCATGCGCGCGCGCACACACACTATCTCTACACACCTTGATGGACATCTCTGGTTATCTCAGACTGCCCTGTGTCTTCCTCTCAGTATTTCTCTTGCTCCCCTTATTCTCTCTATTTTTGTCTGTCTCTCCTTCTCAGATTCTTCTCTCTTTCATTATTCTTCCCTCTTCCTCTCCTACAAGTCTCACTTCTCATGTATATTCATTATTCACCAGCAACCACTCCTCACCATGAATTCCTTGTTCCCTGGCTAGATAGCTGGAACACACACACACACACACACACGTCTTTGTTTTGTCGGTGTGGGCAATTAAGAGGCAGAAGGCAGTAAGTGTTTCAGCTGAACGGTGGAGGAGGCATAGTGGATGGAGAGGGAGAAGCTCCCTGTGGAAATGCTTCTGATTTAAGAGTCTGGCGCCTGCTTTGCTGCAATCCAGAATGAATTCACACCCCTGGTTATAATCTGACAGTTTGATTCCAATCCCCTCTGGACCGTGCTCTGCAGTGGCAAAACACCCCGCCTTTTCTAACTTATTTTCTATCTCCCTCGGCCTTCTCTTTGTTTTACTCTTCCTGTCTTTTCGTTTCGTTTAATGCTGGTTCTGTGTGCTGTTCGTATGTGTGTGCAGGCCTGCCTTTTGTGTGAGTCAAGTGGTTATGAGTCCATTGGTGAGTTTTAGCGCGCGCAGTTTAAAGACAAACGCTACACCAGTATGAGTGTTAATGTCAATGTTCGTCACTGGTCACGTGAAGTTCTATTTGCTGTAAAAGAAACAATGTTTCTTTACACACACACACACACACACACACACACACACACACACACACACACACACACACACACACACACACACGCTGCAAACAACTAAATAAATTGGGACAAAAACATTTATTCCCCTAAAAATCAAACCCTAATTCTAAGCCAAAATGGGGACAGGGCAAACGACCACTTTTTTTTTTCAGATTTAACCTCAATGTGGGACATTTTTGTCCCCATTTATGTAGTGAAACCCAAATGCACACAAACACGCACGTGTGCGCACACACACAAACACGCACGCACGCACAGTTGGCTCAGGGCTCAGTGGATGCAGCAGTAATGAGGTCATCACAAGACTTATCACATCTGGTTTAGAAGATGTGTGTGTGTTGTGTGTTGTGTGTGGTGTGTGTGTTGTGTGTTGTGTGTGGTGTGTGGTGTGTGTGGTGTGTGGTGTGTGGTGTGTGTGTGTGGCAGCTGTGTAGGAGATTACTCCGGGCCCTGACCTTGTAAATGAAACAGTCTCAATGTCCTCCCGAAGCTTTACGACAGGGCTTGAAGAACACTTGGAAAGAATGCTCCAACGCTGTGCTAGGCCATTAATGCCACAGACATTGGTTAGATAATAAAACTCAATACAGTTTCTCTCTGCTAGGCTATATGGGGACCAGGAAACCAGCACTAATGGCTTCGTCCACCATTAACACCGTTAGCTACTGCGTTAGAGGCACTGCTATCAGGCTATTGTTGAGTGATTGAAAGTGTTGTGACAGAGAGATGGAAAGAAAAAGACAGTAAAGGGGGGCTCCACAAAGATGGCAGAAGAAAGTGAAGGAGAGCTGGAGTTAACAGAAGGGAGCGATGAAGAGGAGACGGCTGTGACAGGAAGAGAGCTGTAGCCCGAGCTGTTTTAACGTGGTCACCTCTTGCACAACGTGGTTGTGTCCAGGCCCTGAGGTCGAGATGAGAGATCCAGGAAGTACTCCTGTTGCCTCGTGTGGCAGGGCTGTCGTTTAATGAGACGACACACAGCTTCATGTGTTCTCAGCATTGAGACCCCGTGTCGACCTCTGGGAAGTGAACCACTCACCCTCTGAGTCCACTCTCTCTCTGTCAGTCTGGGGGTGTTTGTGATAGCGCTCTGGTGTTTAAGTAGGGAACAAGGGCAAATGTGTAAAAGGGCTCGTTTGACCGGGCTATGTTGGATGCACGGTGAACAAAGAGGAATCCGGTCAGAGGGGCGGTGAATTAGGGGAGGATCTCTGGGTGCCTTAAAGTGGAATTGGCGTTTCACCAAATCACTAACCATGTGAATTGGTCTCAGTATTTTATTATAAAACTTCATCTGTTGTGGGAATTGATTAACTTATTATAGGAAATTAATAGATACGATCCATATTCATTACAAGCAACTGTAGATATTTGTTATATTATGAAAAATATAGTGAAAATAACTACATTTTGGAAAATAGGGCATATTGGAGACCATAACCCTAATGCTGTTTTACAAAATTAACTAAAACTATGTCTAAACTGTGTTTTCTCTAAATTAGGTTTAATGTTTGGTGTAGAATTTATTATACACAATGTACAGTGTGAATGAAAGTTACCTTTTAGTTTTTTTTGTCCGATAATCATCCATTTACATCCCAATAGGGCTTTGAGATCTCTCTAAATTCTAACCCTAACTCTATTTCACAAAATGATCTAAAACAATATCTTAACTCTATTTTTCCAGCTGTATATTGATAGATGATTTAGAACATGCTATGACATAGCATGAGAAGTGCAAATGTAAACAACATAATTTTAATGTTCTCAGATAATCATACCTTTACAACCCAATAGGGCCTCTAGGAGACCTATCTTAACCCACACCATAAATGTCCCTAAATGCACAAAGCAGACAATGCAGCAAAAGCAACAATAGGTAACATTTCCTACCTGGTAACATATTTACTAGACACTTGTATCTACAAGATATTACAGTATGAGTCAATATTATTGTGGAGTTTTGATGTCATTGATCCTGCAAATTTCCCTTGAAATTGTTCAATTCATTCATATTAAACAACCCCTGACCTCTGTGAAAAATATGAACGCTTAACAGTTGAGACTGGTGCTTTGGATATGTCAACAGTGGGCTATGTCTGAAGAAATGGGTGAAGTGGTTTTAAGCTAAAATGTCATTAAATAGTTATCAAGATGTATATACAATGTTGACTAGCTGAGACCGCTTTGGATATGTCAACTGGGGGCTAAGTCTGAAGGAGTAGCTGAAATTGCTTGGCTATATCTTTATCTAAGGCCAAGATATGGCCAAAAATATATATAATTATTGTCAAAATCTCCATACACTGTTAACTTTTTATGACTGCACTAAACATGCAACAATATCAAAATAACAATAGGTAACATTTTGGGAGGATTAAATCTAGCAACTCCACACTGTTCTCTATAGGTTGGAACCAGATCAGACAATTCTACTGTGGAATTATTTAGTTATTGATCCTGAAAAGTAACCTGCAAAGCATTAAATTGGAATGACCCCAACCTGGAACGACCCCTGACCTCTGTGTAAAATATGAAAGCTTGGGAGTTGAGATTATTTCTTAGAATATGTCACCTAGAAACTAGTCTTGAAGGAGTTGCTGAAATAGCTTGAATTGTCTGATCTGGTTCCAACCTACAGAAAATTGTGTGGAGTTGCTAGATTTAATACTCCCATATAACGAATTTGTAGATTTGTTACATTATCTTGGGTATTGAACAGGTTAAAGGTATGCTACTTTTGCCATTACTTCCAAATGTTGACAATTGTTGTTTTGGCAGCATTGCCAGTTTTTTCTAGTCAGGGTTATTTATGGTAATGGCCCCATTGGAATGATAAGACATGGTTCTAACAGCAATGAAGGTATGTTTTTGTCCTCTCCACTTTAAATACCATCTCATAGAATGTTCTAAAATATCTATTAACATCAATTTAGTTTTGTGAATTAGGGTTAGGTTAATGGAGTCAATGAATTTTTGTTTAATTGTATTACAGTTTTCTAGTTTTAATGATTTGTAATTTACAGGGCATCATTACAAATAGACAGGAGAGATATGTAATCTTACAAGGAATAATGTTTGGTCATGTGTATTTTTTCATATAAAGCTGTAATGGCCCATTGACATGAATGAGAAATATTTCTAAGTCCAGAGTGCAAAGAGGCCCTATAAATATTGAAGTAGCCGAGATGCCCCACCGAGTAGCCGAGATGCCCCACCGAGTAGCCGAGATGCCCCACCGAGTAGCCGAGATGCCCTACCGAGTAGCCGAGATGCCCTGTTGGTAGCCAAGATGCCGTTACAGATCTCTCGCTCTCTCTCTTTCTCTCTCTCTGCCCCCCTCTCTCTCTCTCTCTCTCTCTCTCTCTCTCTCTCTCTGCCTCTCTCGTCAGCTCCTGCTTTCCTGGCATTAGCGTAATGACTTATCAGCAGCTGGAGCTCCCGACACTCTTGGGGGGGAGGGAGAGGGGAGTCATTATCTCCCTCATTTCCTCTCCACTACCCTCCTACAAATGCACGCACGCATGCGTGTGTGTGCGTACACACGGAGAAGCAAACACACTAATGCACTTGTACATACACATACTCCTAGATCTCTCTTTCTGCCCCTCTGTCTTACACACACACACACACACACACACCCATAAGCTCATCCTCGCCTTGACAAGCAGCATACAGCTATAGCCACCACTTGCCCCAACGGTGAGTCATGCTTCACACGTCTCCTTTGATAGCAGATTGGCTCTGACACCTGACAAGGTTACAGCAGCTCTCGTCTCTTTATCACTGGCCGTCAGTCTAGAGTTCTGCTCCGGCCAACACGGCCCTCAGGGCACCAACTGTGACGGAGCACATGGTGACTCACCACTACTGAGCAGCTGGGTGTGTGTCACTCCCTCTCAACCCCCTCCCACCCCGTCTGAATGTCTCTCCGTCTTTGTCTGTCTCTCCGTCTTTGTCTGTCTCTCCGTCTTTGTCTGTCTCTCCGTCTTTGTCTGTCTCTCCGTCTTTGTCCTTCAGAAAGACAAAGATTGCTTCAGAAATACTTTTATATTTAACAGCCACATTTGTTTTTTTCACCCATTATGTATTAGATTTTCTTCTTTTATGGTTTCAAAGTCATTGTAGTGACTTATTTTTTTTTCTGTTGCAGTATTTATTGTTTCAGTGCTGTGAGGGTAAGATTCTTCCAAGTGTCCAATAGTCATTGAATTTCTTGAGTTAACTTTGATTTTTGGTGTTCGTCTGTCCTATTTTGGGCCCATCTGTCTAAATTAATATTCAATAGCTTACTGGTCTTTGTACATGTTTTAATTTAAGTTTGTTTCCAATTTTGATCATATAATCAACTGCACTACTCCCAAGAGCTGGTCAACATGTATGTCTTGAAGTTAAAGGGTCCCCTCATACCCTTTGATTAACAATGCACAGGCTTCTGCATAGCTGGAGCAGATCCTTACCATGGTTGTGATTTAAATTCTCTAACTCAAGATATGAGGATATGTCATAAGAGTAGTATGAAGACTCGGGTCATGTTTCACTTCATCGATTGATTAACCCCTCACACACACCCTTTTTTATTTATTATTGTTAATATTTTGTTCAAACATTGTACTTTGGCAAGATGTACACATGTGAGTCATGCCAATAAAGTGAATTGAGTTGAATTATGTTTTGATTTTAAACCAAATGTGGTTGTCTGGTGTAACTCCTGTCTCTGCTGTGGTTGTCTGGTGTAACTCCTGTCTCTGCTGTGGTTGTCTGTCTCTGTCTCCTGTGCCCTTAATATTTGCATAGTTATTACTGTGTTCAGGAGTGTCAGGTCACACAGAGTTTAGAGAGACAGTCAACCAGTGTTAGCAACACACACACACACACACACACACACACACACACACACACACACACACACAGTTACTGGCCGTGCTGTGAGAGGTGCAGACTGAGGGACAGCTGGTAGATGACTGTGTGGTGTGTGTCCACTTGACCATGGCATAGTGTTTACAATATATTCCTTTGACAGGGGTCGGCCCCTGCTTTAAAATCACGGTCACCACTCGAATAAATACATCTTATTTGCAAATTTTCTTTTAAATACAATTTCAAGAATGGTAACATGTTTTCTTTGTAAAATATATAGACTAAAACCAGATAATCTATGAGAACTTTCTAACTGATAGGACAACTGTTGAATATCTATGCTTATCTCTGACACCCTCTCTGTCTTCCTCTCTACCGCGCTCTCTTTTTATACTCTCTCTTTTTGTCTTCCTTTTTGTCAGTCACTCACATAGCATTTGAACACAGCATTATCCATGGCAAACCACACACTTTCCATTGCAAAGTATGTACAATTTTGGGCAATTGGATTTAAAATGGAAACTTTTGTTTCTGAATCCAAAAGGATAGCCTTGAACCGTATCATTGGCCACGTCCACTGACATGCTAGCTCTGACACCGCTGCTGAAATATCCTATAGGGGAAACACTAGTTGATCAGGAAGCCTTGAGAGGGCAGGGGTATACTCCAATGGTAGAGTCGACTGGACAGCTGTTTGTTTGTTATCCAGTTACCACCTTGAAATACTGGTGATGGTATTCAGGCCTATAAATACACGCACGCCAGCATGCATGCGTGCGCACACACCAGCAATGTAATAGGGGTATCCACCCACTTATAATCTGCCACGTTTTCTGTGTGTGTGCTTTTTTGTCCAACCATTATCTCTGCCACTGGGGGATTTAAAGGGAAAGAACAGTAATTGGGGCAGATTTTGCATATGCAGATTTTTCTCCACGGGAAAATTAGGTAAACTGGTACAACACTGGTTCCAGGTTCTAGTTCATTTTTAGCAAATATTGCTGATGAATAATAGAACACACTTAGAAATCAGTGTAGGAATCACCAGACCAGTAAGCTCCAATGTAAAATTTACCCCAAAAAGTACATCACGACAGCCTATAAATGTATAACCCGCTTAATTACATTAGTAAGCTAAAAATATAACCCATGGCCTTTTTTCCGTGTTTGGTTCATTGTTTTACATATTCTTTGTTTACAGTAGCAGTTAATTTCACTGGACAGGGATGAGTGGCTGTGTGGGGGTGTGTGGGGGTGTGTGTGTGTGTGGGGGTGTGTGTGTGTGTGTGTGTGGGGGGTGGGTGTGTGTGTGTGTGTGGGGGTGTGTGTGTGTGTGTGGGGGTGTGTGGGTGTGTGTGTGTGTGTGTGTGGGGGGGGGGTGTGTGTGTGTGTGTGTGTGTGTGTGTGTATGTGTGGGGGGGGTGTGTGTGGGGGGGGGTGTGTGGGGGGGGTGTGTGTGTGTGTGTGTGTGTGTGTGTATGTGTGGGGGGGGGGTGTGTGTGTGTGTGTGTGTGTGTGTGTGTGTGTGTGTGTGTGTGTGTGTGTGTGTGTGTGTGTGTGTGTGTGTGTGTGTGTGTGTGTGTGTGTGTGTGTATGTGTGGGGGGGGTGTGTGTGGGGGGGGGGGCGGTGTGGGGGGGGGTGTGTGTGTGTCGGGGGGGGTGTGTGTGTCGGGGGGGGTGTGTGTGTCGGGGGGGGTGTGTGTGTGGGGGGGGGTGTGTGTGTGGGGGGGGGGTGTGTGTGTGGGGGGGGGGGGTGTGTGTGGGGGGGGGGGGGTGTGTGTGTGGGGGGTGTGTGTGTGTGTGTGTGGGGGGTGTGTGTGTGTGTGTGTGTGGGGGGTGTGTGTGTGTGTGTGTGTGGGGGGTGTGGGTGTGTGTGTGTGTGTGGGGGGTGGGTGTGTGTGTGTGGGGGGGGGGGGTGTGTGTGGGGGGTGGGTGTGTGTGTGGGGTGTGTGTGGGGGGTGTGTGTGTGGGGTGTGTGTGGGGGGGTGTGTGTGAATTAATGGGGTGTTTACTGAGACCAGTGAAGACTTGGACCTTGGCGGCCATTTCTCTCCACTAAGATGACTGGTCAGTGTGGAAGACAATGCCCACTCCCTGGCCACATCGGTGTACTTAACCATGTGTGAGGGACACTATATGCCTCAGGTTCCCACTGAGGGGGACCTGGTTTGGCAACAGACCGATACAGAGCAAAAAGGTGGGATATTATATCTGCTCTAGGTAGACGTCAATGTTATAGGCCAAGATATGCAATTTTCACTCCAAAACCAACTTGTCCAGGAACAGCAACTCCTCGCTCACAATAAAATCCCAGAATAGAATCCCACACCCAAGCCCTAAAATCACATGTAACCATCCCCCGAGTGTTTGGCTGTTGTCTCCAAGGGAGATCTCTGGCCCCGTTACTGAAAGCTAATGTAAGTTGGTGATGCTGATGGACCCGAGCCCAGATTGCCTGTGACAGATGGACTCTCGGTGGGGGCAGGACGGGAGGGGGACAGGAGGCGGTCTCGCTCTGTCGCAGGGCGGCGGTGGCTGTCTGGCCTGGTCCCCCCGGGCGCACTGTGGTGAGTCCAGATGATCACATTTAGGTTGACTGGCCTGGTTTTGGACAGACACGTGGAGCCTGTGAGAGGACTGTCTGGCTGGACTATCATCCAACCTGGATAGCGTAGAGTGTGGATGTATGGGAGTGTGTCTGGACTGTACATTGCTACCATAAAATAGAGGATCTCTGTGATGTTTCTCGATACTTCAATGGGCGTGCTTCTCTTAATTCTCTTAATCTCTGCTGTGATGGCGTTAATGTAGGTTGTGTGGGATGCAGTCTTTCCTTAAATTAAGTACTACAAGGGTTCCGTCTGTGGTGAGCTCATCTCCAAGTCTCCACACATCATAACACTACAGTCACTGAGTTCATCTATGATTTGTGGTCTTCTGTTTGTCTAGGCCATGCTTACAGCCCATTGAGACTCCAGAACTTAACTCTTTATTTGCCGTTTTGTTTCTGCAGGTTTTGAATGAAGAATGTGACCAGAACTGGTACAAGGCTGAGCTGAATGGCAAGGAAGGCTTCATCCCCAAGAACTACATAGAAATGAAGGGACACCCGTAAGTGTATGATCAGAAAAACTGTAGTCCTGCCAGAATTTCTGTATTTGTTGAAAGTTAGGATTACTTGTATCACCTAGTTGTATCCTCTGTACCCCTGTTTTACCTAGAGCTCAGAATGTGACAATCAAACTTTTGGTGTTCTAATCGTGGAAGCTTTCTGTGCTAGTTTCTCAACAGTCTTTCTTCCAAAAGGACTAAATGTCAGAGGCAAGGTAGCTTCATAGTCTCTTTTAGTTCCCGGGGTTAGAGCTGTTTGAAAGGCACTTTAGCCAGGGTATGCCTAACTCGTGTGGCTGTGCTAAATGCTCCTCTGGTCTGACAATAATGGGGATGAAAGGTCTCCTTGTGCTGCTGTGGCCTGGAAGCCTGCCTGGAAAGCAGGGCCGCTTTCTAGAGCTGACTTGTGGGTTATAGGCCTCAGAGCTTCTTGTGGGTTGTTGGTTTGGTATACCAGAATCCTGTTCGCTCTGTACAAATGGGCCTCATTACGTGGCCTATTTGGGCCCCTACTCCGGAGTCTGTTTCTGCTGTGTCAGATGTCTCTGATTTGCCCTCTCGTCCAGTATAGTGTCTTTGGGACTTTCTAAATACCCATGACTTAACATAGACTCTTATATCCAAGCGGGCCGCCATTGTTGTCATGCTATACTTTGTGAAGAATATGACTTCCGAGTCGAGCTACTGAGATTTTCTGTGCAATTGTAGGATAGCGGACAGATTGTACTGTAACTGGCCCACTGAAGAGCTTCCTAAATAACCCAGACTAAAAGTAATTAAATGGATCCGTACCTGTAGTTAACATAGATACTGTAGTATCTGAGCGGCTGTGTAATGAGTTTGACTGTAGCTCTCCTCAGGCACCACACGGGCCACGCTGAATGAGGAGCTCTGTCCCGTAGGCCATTAGCTGTGTTTAAACTGCATTCCCCACCACCGCCAGTCTCTACCACCTGCTCTCACGACTCTGAGCGCTCCCGCGGGAAAGGCCCGTTACGCCCCACGACCATTGAGAGACACAGGGCCCTATTATATCACTCAGGAAGAGCCTGTCCATTAGCCTTAAATATCCTGTGACTGATTGGTCAGCTGGGCTTAAATACAGGAGGGCGGTGAGGCACTGCTGTTGTATTGGGTAACAGCTGGTGGGGGAGGGGGGGGGTGTCCAGTACGGCGGGCCAGCAGACAGACGATGGGGCTAAGAAGTAGACCAGACCCGAACTTCAATATTGGACCTTGATCTGGTTACATCCACTTTAGTGTCTGCCGCCATGCCAGAAAGGATCATTTAAAGAGAAGATACCCAAGCCATTACAGTAACGTTTGGTTTGGAGTGACAAAGTCTAGCACTCTCGCGCCGCGTAGTAGGAAGGGCTGGAATAATAGACGTGTGTCCACATAATCAATTTATGTGTTACACTTATCTCAGGGTGTTACTTCAGGGACAGCGCAGCCCTGTGGATGAAACAACACTGTCATCCCTGAGCACTGTAGACGTGGGGTTTGGAGTTAGAATATAACACCGTCATCCCTGAGCACTGTGCATTATGTGGTTTGTGTTCTGTCATCCTGAAGTCTGAGTAACATTTGCTCAATGCTAAAAGCTTGTGTCTTAAAGCCGGAATGTAAAGGCAGAGATACTAGGGCTTCCAATGGATCAGGCGTTGCGTGCCTACACAGGCTGATGTCTGGTTTTAGACAGATATTGCTTCTTTACCTAGCAGAATAAACTAAAGCAATCAGCTCTTGGCAGTTTTAAAGGATCTGTGCTGATGATGAGTGAAGCCTGGATTATCAATCTCTTTTGAGGAACATGTGGCGTTGATCAGGTCTTCCAGCCCAGTCAAGTTGTCAGAGTTCACAAGCCGTCCTCTAAAGAGTCTTAGAGCTAGCTTTAATCCTCAATGACATTCCCCAACACAGAGCCTATAGCTAAGCTACAATATACAGTATAGCTATGCTAAGCTATATGGCTACGCTAAAATGGCCTGAATGGCTCAACTAAGCTAAAGTACGGTAGCCTATAGCTACGCTAAGCAAGGCTATATTGCTAGGCTAAGCTATATGTATATCTAAATCCGAATATAATGTACAACTCTGGAAAAAAATTAAGAGACCACTACTCTTTTTCTTTTCTTTACAAAAAAGTAAAAAAGGAAGGTTTTGAATGAGGAACAGACGGTATAAAATTAAGAGACCACTGCAAATTGAACGCTTCTGTTCCTCTCTCAAAATGTTCCTTTTCAACTTTTTGAAAACCTTTAAAAAAAGGTTAATTATTTTATATATATACTGGAAAAGCCATTTATGATCAATACAAACCAGGGCTGCAATATTCTGGTCTCTTAATTTTTTCCAGAGCTGTATTTTCTCTCTGGAGATAGTGGAATCAGTGTGTTGCCTTTGTCAGCATATCGTGACAAAAACTGTAAGCATCCACATTTGACTGGTGAGGAGGTGTCGGGAGGTCCAGAGGTCACAGTAGCGCGTGCGCGCACACCACACACACTGGGGGGAGAATACACAGACATACTGTACACTTTCCTCTGGATCTGTGGGGGTTGGTGACTGACTGCTGGTATTGGGCACCAGTCAGCGCCAGACAGGTAGGTGTAGCAGGTCTGGTTGGCATGGCTTCATACAGAGTGGTCATTGTCTTGGCCAAGCTCTTTTATCAGAACAGGAACTGTACCTTAACCTTCCTGCATTAATTATGACCTGCACTAAGTCAAATGCAAAGAGAGACCAATAAAACCTCATTGAATATAATGAAAACCTGGCTTGTTTTCATATTTGCCATGCAAAGTAGATGAGATCATTTGATTTTTACATCACTGTTTTGAAGCGAGCACAGTAGTGATAGTGCTCACCATTAGGGGTGGTAGCTTTAAGAGGAAGAAAATTAAAACACGTTGCTCGCAATTGAAATCATAGTCCATTCAGGGTAGTAAATAATGTTAGAAGGAGAGAAACATACAGAACTTTAAAAGCTGCTTAACAGAATGGAGGGTTGAACTTCTGTCTGAAGTGGCATATGTGATCTGGCACATTTATCTTCGGATGCATCAGTATTCTTCACTGCGAGGCCCTCGGCCGGCAGGTGGCCCCTGGTGGTCGTCTGTGCGGCCCTTTATGTCCACCATTGCTTTAAGGGTTGCATCATTTTGTCTTGTTGCGGCCCCTTAACCTGATGTCTTATTAAAAAAAAGGGGCCCCCGTTGGAAAATCGATGGTCTTGACTGCATCGAAACTAACATAGCTAGCCGGTCAATCGCTGGCCTAATTTAATATAACTATTTTCACTACCCACTATCTGCCCTTCCAACTCCATTCAGATTATTAGTTAAAATAGAAAGCGTACCTGTTAGTACCTGCTGTAGCCTGTCCTTCCACAATTTCCCGTGAAATTCCCTCTAGTCGCTTTGCACTCACTCCTCCCCCAGCTGACACAACAGTCATTACAATGGTCATGTTTGAGGTCAAGCTCTGGTTAAGGCTGTGTTCACACAACATTCAGTCATCCATATGACCCAACACTTTACACTACACTAACTAGCTACCTGTCTCAACCAGACCACAGTCCAATCCTGATTTGTGCTGCTTTGACTATAACAAATAAAAATAGGCATTATTACAAAAAATTTAAACCATGTAATAACATAGTTTTAGAGTTTTGCCCATTGGGTAATTTTTTCTTTATTCTTTTTAATTTGTAGTAAAAACATTACTTTTTAATTGCAAGTTTGTTTGAAACTTATTTTAATGAGTTTTGAAACTGTTCTGTAATGACTTGTTGTTTTTGCTGTCCAAGGTGGTTCTATGGGAAGATCCCCAGGGCGAAGGCAGAGGAGATGTTGAACAAACAGAGGCATGATGGGGCCTTCCTCATCAGAGAGAGCGAGAGTGCCCCTGGAGATTTCTCACTCTCTGTCAAGTACGTACTCTTAAACACTCACGTGCATACATACAATGCATAATAGAAGTTACACCAATTTATCTGAAATGCCATGAAAAAGGTTCAAAGGGGGTATCTGGGTTTCAGATGCCAAAAAACAGCCCTTTTTATGGTCAAACGCTATGGGCTGCAGCTAAATTCATTTTACCACTCTCAAATTCATAGCTAGAACTATGCATTTAATGATTAATCGTCCATTAGATGAATATTATATAATGTTTGTGTCAATTACAGATTGTCCCTTTAGGGCAGGCTTTGAAAGCTATTGATGTCACACAGATCTGAAAAGGCATACAACCACATATTTGTCTAGCAGATCATATCCTTATTGAACTATCTAGGGAAAGAAGCTTCTGCAAAGCTTTTTCCCATTTGGTTGTAGCCCAAGCAAAGATGAGATCAGAGAACTAAGCGTTCTGGCCCATTTCCACCCTCTCCCATTGGTAGCTAGAAAGTTTTTATAGAAACAAGCAAGAAAGCAATAATAAGAAAGCAGTTAAGCCTGTAAGTTATTGGTAATATGCTAGCCAAGCTAGCTGCAGCAATGCCTTAATGTTTAACAGTGTATAAACTATTCTGAAATTATACACCAATTGAATGTGTTTATTGGTTGTGCTATATAACAAAGCAGATGATTAAGATGTTACTTTTTGACATTTAGAAAAATAAAGGATCCATTATTGTAGACTTTTTTTTTTTAAATGTGCCAACAAAAGTATTTAAAAGAAAACAATTCCTTCCTCTGTAATTATTTAGATATTTTATCATCACATACCCATATAAAATCATGCCAAATTGAAAATACATTTGTTGTTTTTTATACCACCTCACAACACTTTCATTTCACAACACTTTTCACATTCAACCTCGGACTGTTCTTAAGGCCAAAATTCTCTAAATGGACACTAAATATGTATGTTAATTATTATCCAGTCCTGTGTCACTAAGTCAACCTCACTGTGTTCCCCTTTTAGACTTTCAAGTAAATAGTTTCTTCTCCAGTCTAACTTTTCTACCGGAGTGTTCCTTTTCAACTCACAGTAATGCTTGCCAAGTATTCGACCTGGCCAGAACTGACTGTTCAGCTCTGGCCACCATGTTTCCCACTATGGTCGTTATGTAAAGTCAATTCCACAAATCCATATTGGGTTAAATAGCTGAGCTCATCTTCGGCTCACCCGGGACTAACCAACAATTATCTTCTACTGAGGCATGTCGGTCACTGTCAGATAGCCCTGATAGGAGTGCTGCCCTGCCTTTTCTCAAAGCTTTGCCAGCTTGCACCTTCCTTCAGCTGTGTCTGAAGTGTGTGGTGTCAAATGTCCATTGCGTGGCAAGTTCATAATTAAAATCATTATTACATTCAAAGATATGTTGGAATAATGTGCCTGAAATTGAATGCATTTTTGTTGCATTGAATACTGGTTTGATGCAGAACTGAGTTCTTGTATGAATCCATATGTCCATATAGTGCTGGCATTATCTTTCATATAAAGGTTCAAATCAACATTATCAATAGGGTCTGTGGGGTTGAATAAGTGAGAGACACGAATATTGATTGAAACCAAACTCTTCATCAGGTGGATGAAGAGTAGATCATAAAACAACATTTTATTTAGTGACAAATCGTGGGCTCGATCTGTTTCCTTCTCAAAAGGTTCTGCCTGAGTTGTCCAGGGAATCTAATAAGAAATGTTTTTTTTCTGTAATGTAATTATATCAAAATCCCAAACTCATGTCATCATGTGGGAAGAAAGAAACTGGGCCAACTGGGCTTAAATCATTCAAGGAAGCTCTGACACAGATGGTTATGAAACTAGTGCACCAAAAAACGGACGGCCTTCTTGTCCACGTGAACTAGATTTAACTGGGTTTTGACTGCTGCCCCCAGATGGATGTCTTCAGTAATCTCTCACTCTCTGTTCTCTCTCATTCTCTTCTCTTTTTCTCTCCTTCCCACTCTCTAATGCCCCCCCCCACACTCTTCTCTCCCTCTCTTTCTCCACCCCCCCTCTCCTCCTTTTTCCTGTAGGGTTGATAATCACAGATCTAAATCAGTTGAATTGATGACAGCTATAGTGTGGTAACCTTGTTGGTACTAAATCAGTGACTGACAGAAGGGCGCTTCTCCCCCCCCCCCCCCAGATTTGGTAATGACGTGCAGCACTTCAAGGTCCTGCGCGACGGTGCCGGAAAGTATTTCCTATGGGTGGTCAAGTTCAATTCTCTCAACTCCCTGGTGGATTATCACCGCTCGACCTCTGTGTCCCGAAACCAGCCCATCTTCCTCCGAGATATCGAGCAGGTCCCCCAGGTGAGGAGCGGAGGACGCACAACATGCACTCATCTGTTGGGTAGAAGTTAGCCAGATCGACACACACACACAAGCACATGTTTCTGCAAGTGTGTATGTCCACGGTGCTGCACATAACACGTAATATATCGGCAATCCTTATCTCCTGACATCTATGACATTAATCCGATGTCATTGCGTCACATAATCTTATTTAAGTAATCATGCAAAAAAGAGCTTACCGATTATCAGTCAACTGCAGTTCTCTAAGCGTGGTTGCAGACACACCAGTAAATACACAACGAGTCTCCATATAAAAATACGCAACTGGTCTCCTTCACGTAAAAAGCTGAATACGAAACAGGTCTCCTTCATGTAAAAAACCAAAAACACAACGAGTCTCCTTCCTGTAAAAAGCAGAATACACGATGAGTCTCCTTCCTGTAAAAAGCAGAATACACGACGAGTCTCCTTCCTGTAAAAAGCAGAATACATGACGAGTCTCCTTCCTGTAAAAAGCAGAATACACGACGAGTCTCCTTCCTGTAAAAAGCAGAATACACGACGAGTCTCCTTCCTGTAAAAAGCAGAATACACGACGAGTCTGCATGTAAAAAGCCAAATAGACGACAAGTGTCCTTCATGTAAAAAGCTGAATAGACGACGAGTCTCCTTCATGCTCAAAGGCTGTATAATACAAAGTAATGTGTTCCTAATGTGTTTTACATAAAACATTTTCTACTGCTCGTCCTAATAAACCAGGATTCTGTCTTTGCAGACCAGCCTGACAACACTCAGGACAGTTTCTTAACCAGAGGTGGCCAATATCTTTGCTTTCAAACACGGTTTCAGCTCTGCCAAATAACATGGGCCTGTGCAGCTTGTTTTGCACCCCTGATCTAACCCACGATTCTCCTTGCATGTCTCTACAGCATTCGACGTATGTGCAGGCGCTGTTCGACTTTGACCCACAGGAGGACGGCGAGCTGGGCTTCCGACGTGGTGACTTCATCCAGGTCCTCGACAACTCGGACCCCAACTGGTGGAAAGGAGCGTGTCACGGTCAGACGGGCATGTTCCCGCGCAACTACGTCACACCCGTCAACCAAAACATGTAATGACGTAATTCGATTGGCTAAGTGAATTATGACATAATGACATTGCGGCCCCCCCCCCCCCCCCCCTCGTCTCCCATTGACACCCCCTCTGGACTTTCTGAGGGACACTTCAGAAACAGACACTTAAATGAGGAATGGAGGAGCGGGAAGAGGAGCAAAGAGAGCGAGAGAGGCAAATCATTTCTCAGATGCTTTTGGCCCCTACAGCTGTGGACGTTTTGAAGCAGGAAGAGGGATTACATGAAGTGGAGAAGCATTGCAAAAGAAGTTGAAGTAAAATAAATACATTTAAAAAAAAAAAAACTGAAAAAAGAACGGCTATAACTAGACTCCGCCAACAGACTCTTCCCATATGTTCTCTGTTTTCTTTCTTTACGCATGATATCACCACCTTACGGTTCAGTCTTTAGACCAAGACAGTGAAAAAGAAGTCCGAGACCAAAGACTGCAGTCTGCTGTGTTGTTGATATCCACCCCGCTTTGGGCACTTAGGGAACCAGTATGGACTGGAGGCAAATTACATTTGTATTGATGTGAATGTATATCTTAATATATTTGTATTTCTCTACTTGTGGGCCTAAATGTTGTCGAGTCATTTTCCAGGGTCGTGTTCATTGTGCACCAAATGTGAGAAAGCAGAGGGAGATGGGGGAACTACTTGAACTAGTCCAAGAGACACTTGTTTTGATTTGAAAGGTGGTATTGTACGTTTTAAAAAGCTTTTCCCCCCGTGAATACCCCGATCATGCTCCAAGCTAAAAAGTTGTCCTGTGATAGGGAGATATTCACTACACTCAAGACAGGAATAATATTTAGAGGAAAACCAGACATGCAGGAGCTTTCAGCCTTCATATTTATTGTAACTGGTATGATCATGGTAGTAGCCATCTCTCCCTTCGTTAGAGTATATCCTCACCCACAAACAACAGAATTCAACTATGGTTATTCAGTATGATCTAAAACTACCTTCATCTGCCTGTGTGACTTTATGAAGATTGCCAGTGATTGACTGATTTGAAACTGCAGTACTCTCATAATGAACTGTTTAAAAATAAGCTACTGTATACTGCCCCAATAAGGCAAAATACAGTAACATTAACTATGTTAAAAAAAATCTTAACTTTTTTCTATCTAAACCAAACAAATTCCTGGTACTTGGTATGACATGTTCTGCTGGCATGTATTTGTGTAAGGAAACAATGCAGCATTAATAAAATAATATACCTGTTCATTACACCAGATAAAAGATTTGGCACCATCTGCATAGAACTGCGTTTTGCTTTTGTTAGGGCAGTAATCACATGTACTGGTGAGTGCCACGATCACTGAGTTCACCCTGTGGTTGTTCATATTGGATAGTGCCTTTTCCATCCCTAGTGTTTTCTGCCTCTCCTGGTTGACCAGTGTGCAGTCCTAAGCAGTGTGGTGGCCAATGACACGTTTCCATTCTCAACACACACCTGCTATTGGTATGGGCTACCTCCCTGAACCAATCTGTAAACGTATCTTATGTTTTCCGTCTCTTCCGTCTTACGGCGATAAGACTGAAGAGGAACGATATTTTGTGCCACCTTGTATTGTTGACTGAAGTTTCCCTGACAAAATGGTTTCATGTTAACGTACAGTGTGGATGTCTATTGTCTACTAAATGACATGCACCAAGTCATGTGTCTGTCTGATTACGGAGCGTTTCGAAAGGGCTTTTAGAATAGATGTCTATTTGGAACATGTACTCATTGTTTATTGTCCATTCTGTTGGTTCAAAAAGGGGGACTTTATTTTGACGGATGACCCCAAAAAAAAAGAAGTAACTGAAAAGTGTTGTTTAGCCTAGGAATGAGTTGTCACAATCGCCAGTCTTGTACGTTTTTGATACGGGCTCCATCCTTATCTCAGTGTGCTTGTGACGGGGGCAGAATAGGAACCTTCATCTTGATGAAGAGAGACGGGACCAGTGATACTGACTCTAGGTCAGGATGACAAGCGACCCATCAGTGATGGGAATCTATTGAGAATCTCGAAGAGGACCTGAAATTCGAAGAAAAAGTCTCTCGTCTGACTGTAATTTTCCATCTACGTTTGTTGATTTTACAAAACATTCTTGAACATGAACTCTGTTTCTTACGAAAGGAAGAAATGGCTTAAATAAAGAGCCGGGTCTGAAGGGGCCATGCTAATTTTTTCATGTAATTGCTTCTTTCCTTGTAATGGACTGCTTTGAGCCATTCCAATGAAGTTCTACTCTGACTTGTAGGAGATTGAGAATTCAGGGGCACAGTAGACGGCTGATTTGGATCAATTATGACCTGTAGCTTGCTACGTGTCACCCTGCTGTGGTTGCAATGCCCTCCCGTTCGAAGTCCAGTATGTCACACTCAGAAAAAACAAGGCACTACAATGCATCATGGGAATCCCCTTCTTTGGGGTAGTGTCTGAATTCTCAGCCAATCATGAGAGTTCTTTCTTTCCATGTGACCTGCAATTTGGTATTTTCCTTGTCGGGTCACGTAGACAGGAAGCATCTCTTGGCTTGTTGATATACAGTGTGTATGTGATTGCAGGGGTCAGTGGTTTTGCACTGTGGTTTTTCTTTAACAGGTAAGACTGGTTCCGTTTCGGTGAGCAATGCATTTATTCTGTCACTGGTGCAGTTGACGCAACGAGACTGTGGATTTAGCTGCCGTCAAGGGGCTGATTAACAGGGCAGAGTCCAAAACATTTGAGCCCAAATATGCTGGCTCTATGTGCCTGGATAGGCTAGGCCTCCCACTTCCATGATCAATATTGACTCTCCTTAGTCAGTCCAGATTGAATAAAAGATTGACAGAAAGTGTACTACTCATTAAGCCTGGTTAAACATTGTTTCAGTTTGGCGAGGAAAAAGCATTCTGCCTGGCTTAACCAGTACCCCTCAGTGGTTTATTCTTCTTATCCACGTCCAATCGGTTGCACACAACTGAATCGTGTTATTCCAGACTGGTGTCACCTGTCAACAACCGGGGACCATGTGATTGTTTGCATTATGCCGGAAGGTCTGCATAATGTACACACGGTCGTTTCATGATGTCATTTAATGGTGTGTGAATATGTGGAGACGGAGAAAAAAAACATGTGTTTCAGTGTTCGTGTTGATATGCACAAATGTCTGTCACAGCATTTGATTTCCTTTGAACATAGATTAAGACGGAACAATAAAACAATCTCTATGATGAAGTTACTGGTGTCGTTAGTGGTTTTTTTTTTTGCACTGTAGGCTTCAGATAATTTTTTTTCAGGAGGAAGTTGTGTGCATTGAAATAACCACCTTACAGGCCTGCTGTCCGTCATATTAACTCATCTCGGCTTCCCGTCTGAAACGCATGCAAAATCCTCCGACGCCATCTCACAGTGGCTTCTTTGTACCTCGGCCTTCCCTAATCTTATCTGAGGTTTTCATCTCTGTATGCTACAGGCCGTGTCAGTCTCTTTCACACATGGACGTACCCCTAAGTGTTTGTGCATGGAGGATCAATGGGAAACATGTTACAAACCTGAATAGGATAAGTGACTGTTGAAAAAGGGGGAACTGGACTTGCCCTTAGTTCTTGTAATCTCTAGGGTGTTGTAGGGTGCCTTCATCTAGGGTGGTGTAACCAGTGCTTAATATGTGCCGGATCCGTGACCTCCGGATCCAGATCCGGAACTTGGCGACTCTTATCCTGTACCTATTGGGACATGCACATCATTTGACAGACCAGGGTTTCTGTCTGAATAAGTATAATACATGAGTTTGACCAAAAAAGTGGTCAAAAAGAACTAAAATAAATGTAATGAAAAAACAACACTGCTTACTGACTGGTCGCATACTGTAATATTGTAAACGCGGCAACACGGCCGTCAGAACGGGCATGTGTTTACCAACTGTGGTGGAATATTGATGGTGAGCTAACGTTAGAAATAATGTCTAGAAGACAATCAGATGTATTTTCATTTTTAAACCACCTAACAGCCGAAACAGCCCAGAGAGGAGAGCTCCATGGATGTTATGTAGAGTGTTTTTGACCATTAAACAGAAAGGTGATAATACAAATTTTCCAGAAACTGCTGTAGTGTTTATGAACATGATCCACTAATGTTGATGTTATGGTGTAGTTAGCTAGGCCTAACTATGGATTGAGTACAATGCTTGAGTTACACTCACCTAAAGGATTATTAGGAACACCATACTAATACTGTGTTTGACCCCCTTTCGCCTTCAGAACTGCCTTAATTCTAAGTGGCATTGATTCAACAAGGTGCTGAAAGCATTCTTCAGAAATGTTGGCCCATATTGATAGGATATCATCTTGCAGTTGATGGAGATTTGTGGGATGCACATCCAGGGCACAAAGCTCCCGTTCCACCACATCCCAAAGATGCTCTATTGGGTTGAGATCTGGTGACTGTGGGGGCCATTTCAGTACAGTGAACTCATTGTAATGTTCAAGAAACCAATTTGAAATTATTCAAGCTTTGTGACATGGTGCATTATCCTGCTGGAAGTAGCCATCAGAGGATGGGTAAATGGTGGTCATAAAGGGATGGACATGGTCAGAAATAATGCTCAGGTAGGCCGTGGCATTTAAACGATGGCCAATTGGCACTAAGGGAACTAAAGTGTGCCCAGAAAACATCCCCCACACCATTACACCACCACCACCAGCCTGCACAGTGGTAACAAGACATGATGGATCCATGTTCTCATTCTGTTTACACCAAATTCTGACTCTACCATCTGAATGTCTCAACAGAAATCGAGACTCATCAGACCAGGCAACATTCTTCCAGTCTTCAACTGTCCAATTTTGGTGAGCTCGTGCAAATTGTAGCCTCTTTTTTTCCTATTTGTAGTGGAGATGAGTGGTACCCGGTGGGGTCTTCTGCTGTTGTAGCCCATCCGCCTCAAGGTTGTGTGTGTTGTGGCAAAATGCTTTGCTGCATACCTCGGTTGTAACAAGTGGTTATTTCAGTCAAATTTGCTCTTCTATCAGTTTGAATCAGTTGGCCCATTCTCCTCTGACCTCTAGCATCACCAAGGCATTTTCGTCCACAGGACTGCCGTATACTGGATGTTTTTCCCTTTTCACACCATTTTTTGTAAACCCTAGAAATGGTTGTGTGTGAAAATCCCAGTAATTGAGCAGATTGTGAAATACTCAGACCGGCCCGTCTGGCACCAACAACCATGCCACGCTCAAAATTGCTTAAATCACCTTTCTTTCCCATTCTGACATTCAGTTTGGAGTTCAGGAGATTGTCTTGACCAAGACCACACCCCTAAATGCATTGAAGCAACTGCCATGTGATTGGTTGATTAGATAATTGCATTAATGAAAAATTTAACAGGTGTTCCTAATAATCCTTTAGGTGAGTGTTTAATAAGAGATGAGTTTGATTGTGTAAGTCCCAAAAGTTAATAATGTGGACACATATGTTTTGGCAGTGATGAAAGTTATGGATGTGTTATGGTATTCTGTTAATTATATTTATATTTTCTACTCATTTATCAGTACGTGTGTAAGGCCTTTTCTCAGTTATTTCAGCACCGCGCTCATTACAGCTCGTTTGATCCAGCACCTCGTTCATTCAAAAGATATACAGCATCTGCATTCACTTTGTAATCCGGGACCTCTGAATTTACAAATTAAGTTCTGGGTGTAACGGCACATCCTCCAGGGTGTAGCCGGCCGTCTTCTAGGGTGATGTTGAGGGACAATCCTCCAGGGTGTTGTAAAGGGACCATCCTCCATGGTGGTGTAAAGGGACCATCCTCCATGGTGTTGTAAAGGGACCATCATCTAGGGTGGTGTAAAGGGACCATCATCTAGGGTGGTGTAGCAGGACATAATCTGGAGTGGTGCAGGGAGACATTATCTAGAGTAATGTAGTGACCCACCTAGGATGGTGACGCGGGCCATCCCCCAGGGTGGTGTTACTGGTCATCCTCCAGGGTGGTGTCATGGATTATTGTCTTGGGTGGTGTCAAGTGTCATCATGGTTTTACATTATATATGCCTTGGGCAGAACATTCAACAGGAATAATCTTTTTGTGAGTACAGATTTGCATCAGCTTTTGAAACACGGAACAGACACTAAGTTGCATTCAAACTTTTGTACAGGATACATGTACTGTTTTGTCGGCGCCACCTGCTGCTAGAACAACACTATTACAATAAAAACAACAACCTTAGCACAACTGAAGCAAATCCATGGTAACTTTATGGTTTTGATGTAACAGGTTCGGGTCATGCGTTGCAGAGTGCTGGTGAACTGTGATATTCAGGTCACCTCCGACAGAGTAAGACATCCACAGACTTAACCTGATGGTTGTCTTGCATGCTTGGTACAGCCTCACATCTGAGTCTAACTTGGGCAGATCCATCCCTCAGTACAATAATGCCCCAATGTCTGAGTTCTTCCTTCTCCCCAGCGCAGAATGAGAAATGCCCTCATTGTGAATAACCTCAATAATACCATGTCATTTTAATGTGGGCTGTGCTTGCAACACCGTCGGCTCTGACACCTGCTCTATTATTTACATTTTCAGTATGTATTTATTTACTTGTAGCACTTCGGATAACTATAATTTGTATTTGCAGTTTATGGGTGAGGCAGCCAAATGGCCATTAGCCAACAAGCATTTCTCAGTTACTTTAAAGCCTTTTCATGCATCCAACTTAAAAACTTCCTATTTAATATGCAGGTTTTGTACAAAGTTTGTAAATGTGTTGGTAATGCTTCTCTCAAAATGAACTAATAAAAATGTCATGTCCTGACCTGAGACTAAGACTATAACACTGGTTCCCTGAGGCTACATTAGAGGAGTATACTACGACCAAAAGGACCAACCATCTCACACTAACACCACAGCACCCAGCCAGGCATTCACCTCCCATCTGAATTAAAATCTTCTCCAACTCCTGGAATGCAGGGCTCTCAAATTTACACAAAGTCTCACATGAACACATTTCTCCACATTTCTCATTTAGCAGGCACTCCATCTTGACGTCTGTCATAACTTCCTTTATACGTCAGTGAAAGAGGCCTCACCCTCCATTTTATATCAATCAACAGTAGCCTATTCCAATGTGTAGGCACCACTTCTTTCTTTCACACAAGAGATGAACACGTGTCTACATATTTTGTCTTGGGTCTCAGTCTGTCTGGTTTGGTAGTCCCATGAAGACCTCTTCACAGGCATTATTGAATTTCTCATATTAAGGGAGGCCAGGCATTTTAATTTTCACCTCAGCATTTATGAAATTTGTGTGATTAAAAACAGATATCTGATCACTTTCCTGTTGCTTAACATCTTGAAATCATTGTATTACTTTTTTTCAGAAATGTTTAGTTGGTTTAAAATATTGAGGAATGTTTTTTAAACTAAATATGAATCTGGGTCTATATTTATCCTGTCAAGTTCCACACAGCAAAGGAATAGCTGTGACTCACGGGTCTGGACAGGAGCCACCCTATCCAGACACATTTCCCATTTGCCTACCCCTTCATTCACTATGCCTACTGCTCACAGCTGGGCTTCCTAAATCTGTACTAGTATTTTGCCTTTGCCCTCTCTTGATATTGCCCAGATTTATCTAATTCTATAGATCCTGTGAGAATACATGGATTATCTCAGCTGTTCACTCAGTTCCTGTGTGTTTCTTAATGATTTTATAAAACATTAAAAAAATGTAAAGCCCCTTGCTATTTTAATATCAAAGATGAGTGAACTTCTTTACTTCCTCATGAGCCACTCCCCAAAGTTCATTAACAACATTTTGGGAACACATACAGTGGGGAGAACAAGTATTTGATACACTGCCAATTTTGCAGGTTTTCCTACTTAAAAAGCATATACATCTGTCATTTTTATCATAGGTACACTTCAAGTGTGAGAGACGGAATCTAAAACAAAAATCCAGAAAATCACATTGTATGATTTTTAAAGAATGAATTTGCATTTTATTGCATGACATAAGTATTTGATCACCCCAGTAGGAATTCCAGCTCTCACAGACCTGTTAGTTTTTCTTTAAGAAACCCTCCTGTTCTCCACTCATAACCTGTATTAACTGAACCTGTTTGAACTCGTTACCTGTATTAAAGACACCTTCTTCCATTAGAAAATGGAAGAAGTTCAAGATGACGGTCAATCTCCCTCGGTGTGGGGCTCCATGCAAGATCTCACCTCATGGGGCATCAATGATCATGAGGAAGGTGAGGGATCAGCCCAGAACTACATGGCAGGACCTGGTCAATGACCTGAAGAGAGATGGGACCACAGTCTCAAATAAAACCATTAGTAACACAATACGCTGTCATGGATTAAAATCCTGCAGCGCATGCAAGGTCCCCCTGCTCAAGCCAGCGCATGTCCAGGCCCGTCTGAAGTTTGCCAATGACCATCAGGATGATCCAGAGGAGGAATGGGAGAAGGTCATGTGGTCTGATGAGACAAAAATAGAGCTTTTTGGTCTAAACTCCACTCGCCATTTGTAGAGGAAGAAGAAGAATGAGTACAACCCCAAGAACACCATCCCAACCGTGAAGCATGGAGGTGGAAACTTCATTCTTTGGGGATGCTTTTCTGCAAAGGGGACAGGACGACTGCACCGTATTGAGGGGAGGGTGGATTGGGCCATGTATCGCGAGATCTTGGGCAACAATTGAAGATGGGTCATGGCTGGGTCTTCCAGCATGACAACGACACGAAACACACAGCCAGGGCAACTAAGGAGTGGCTCCGTAAGCAGCATCTCAAGGTCCTGGAGTGGCCTAGCCAGTCTCCAGACCTGAACCCAATAGAAAATCTTTGGATGGAGCTGAAAGTCTGTATTGCCCAGCGACACCCCCGAAACCTGAAGGATCTGGAGAAGGTCTGTATGGAGGAGTGGGCCAAAATCCCTGCTGCAGTGTGTGCAAACCTGGTTAAGAACTACAGTGTGTGTGTGTGTGTGTGTGTGTGTGTGTGTTTGTGTGTGTGTGCGCGCGCCAAATATTCAATTAATTGGCTTGCCTGAAACCCGAAGCTAGTGACCATAACCAGTGAAATCAGTTGTGTCAGCTGAGTCTTTTCTGTTTATTGAAAATAAAATTATCTCATAAGAATATAGTCCTGGCATTCAGGTTTAGTTGTTAAATTATAGTTTCATCAGACCAGAGAATATTTTTCCTCATGATCTCAGAGTACCTCAGGTGCTATATCATGCAGTGTGCCTTTTACTCAGGAGTGGTTTCCATTGAGCAACCCTAATATAAAGGCCTAACTGATGGAGTGCAGCAGAGACTCCCATGTCTGCAAATAACCTCTGAATTTCTGTTAGTGGCCATTGTTTTCTTGGTCAGCTCCTTGACAATGGCCCTTCTTGCTTGGTTACATAGTTTCTCAAATGCTCTTCAGAAAGGTAGGCTAGCCAAGTATAGAGGTTATCCTGAGTAGAGCAAAGCTTTGAAACTGCGAAAAAATAAATTGAGAACAAAAACCAGGAAAACGGTATCAACAAAAGAAAAAAAACTGCACCCACAGATAAAACAAATTAATCGCAATTGCTTTATCAATGAAAACAATTCCCTGTCAAAAAAAACCTGTATTTCTTTTACATTGACAAAGAATGTATTTGCGATATACATCACAATAGTTTACCAAAATAGTTTTTGGTTGATGGTTTGCTTTCAAGATCAATACTTTGGTTTGTAATACTAATAGCTTTGTTTGTTTGTTCTTATTGAAACAAAATAAACTCTATATTTCTTTCTGCCCACCATTCCCGATCACAGAATCCCAAAACAATCCACTCTATTTAACTCAAACTACGCTCCCTTCTGCCCCTAGCATTCCATCTATACCCTAACGTAATGTAACGTAACAAGGGGAATACTAAAACAACACACACTTTTAAAATGTTTTCTACGCACTACTTACTTGGCTGCAAACTGTCAGATTGCGAGGACATCTCCTGTGCACAGCCCTCTTCAGATCACCCTACAGATGTTCAATTGGATTCAGGTCTGGGCTCTGGCTGGGCCATTCCAAAATGTTAATCTTCTTCTGGTGAAGCAATTTTTTTTATGGATTTGGATGTGTGCTTTGGGTCATTGTCATGCTGAAATGTGAACTTTCTCTTCATCTTCAGCTTTCTAATGGACACCTGAAGGTTTTGTGCCAAAATTGCCTTGTATTTGGAACTGTTCATAATTCCCTCCACCCTCACTAAGGCCCCGGTTCCAGCTGAAGAAAAACAGTCCCAAAGCATGATGCTGCTACCACCATGCTTCACTGAGTATGGTGTTCTTTGGGTGATGAGCAGTGTTGTTTTTGCGCCAAACATACCTTCTGGAATTATGACCAAAAGGTTCAACCTTGGTTTCATCAGACCATAACACAATTTCCCATGTGCTTTTGGGAGACTTGATGATGACTGTGTTCCATGGTATATCTATTGCTTTGGAAATTCTTTTGTACCCTTCTCCTGACTGATATCTTTCAACAATGAGGTCCCTCTAATGCTTTGGAAGCTCTCTGCAGACCATGGCTATAGCTCTGAGATGCAACTAAGAAAATGTCAGGAAAATCCTACTAGAACAGCTGAACTTTGTGATTAATCAGAGTCACTTTAAATGATGGCAGGTGTGTAATGACTTCTATTTAACATGAGTTTGAATGTGATTGGTTAATTCTGAACACAGCCACATCCCCAGTTATAAGAGGGTGTGCACACTTATGAAACCAGGTTATTGTAAGGTTTTTATTTTTCATTTTTCCCCCTCGAAGATTTCAGTTTGTTTTTCAATTGTATTGATCACATTATGGGTCACATTAAAAGTGGAAAATGTTCCGACATGATTTATCTCAACATTTTGGGTTAGCTGTGTTCAGTAGCCCAACTCTGACCACAACTAACCCAAAATAGCTCTACCAGGTTCTGTCAACATCGGTCTCATGTAACAGGCTTAGGTCCACATCAAACTCTTCAAACATTTATTATAGGCCACATTGATTAGCATTTTGTTAACACTTTACAATAACGGTCATTAATTGACATTTGTTCATGAATTATTAAATATTAACAAACATGAGTTACAGGGTCTTAATAAACATGTATTCCTCTTTGTTAATATTAACTAAGGCAGTTATACATGTAAGTCTAAATATTAATGTTACTTAATGCATTAGTTAAAATGCATCAACATTTACTAAATTAAAAATATATAATGTAATAAGTGATTGTTCATGGAGCTTGGTCCGCATTGCCGGCAGTAAGTCAGACTTGTTCCCAGTGCATGTTGGACTCCGGCAGGGCTGCCCTTTGTCGCCGGTTCTGTTCGTAATTTTTATGGACAGAATTTCTAGGCGCAGCCAGGGGTCAGAGGGTGTCAGGTTTGGGGACCACACAATTTCATCTCTGCTCTTTGCAGATGATGTTGTCGTGTTGGCCCCTTCTAACCAGGACCTTCATCATGCACTGGGACGGTTTGCAGCCGAGTGTGCAGCGGTGGGGATGAAAATCAGCACCTCCAAATCCGAGGCCATGGTCCTCAGTCGGAAAAGGGTAGCTTGCCTACTTCAGGTTGGTGGAGAGTGCCTGCCTCAAGTGGAGGAGTTTAAGTATCTAGGGGTCTTGTTCACAAGTGAGGGAAGGATGGAACGGGAGATTGACAGATGGATCGGTGCAGCTTCTGCAGTAATGCAGTCGATGTATCGGTCTGTCGTGGTGAAGAAAGAGCTGAGCCGCAAGGCGAAGCTCTCGATTTACCAGTCAATCTACGTTCCTACTCTCACCTATGGTCATGAGCTTTGGGTCATGACCGAAAGGACAAGATCCCGGATACAGGCGGCCGAAATGAGCTTTCTCCGCAGGGTGGCCGGGCGATCCCTTAGAGATAGGGTGAGAAGCTCGGTCACCCAGGAGGAGCTCAGAGTAGAGCCGCTGCTCCTCCACATCGAGAGGGGTCAGCTGAGGTGGCTTGGGCATCTGTTTCGGATGCCTCCGGAACGCCTTCCTGGGAAGGTGTTCCAGTCCCGTCCCACCAGGAGGAGACCCCGGGGAAGACCTAGGACACGCTGGAGGGACTATGTCTCCCGGCTGGCCTGGGAACGCCTCTGTGTCCCCCCGGAAGAGCTAGAGGAAGTGTCTGGGGAGAGGGAAGTCTGGGCATCCCTGCTTAGACTGCTGCCCCCGCGACCCGGCCCCGGATAAGCGGAAGAAGATGGATGGATGGATGATTGTTCATGTTAATTCCTGTTGAAGTAAACATACATACATTGTGAGGTCTCATTTCCCCATGTTATTTGCCAGTTATTGCCAGTTTTTTATAGTGGTTATCTGTATTTGAGTTTTCTGGTAATGAACTCTAGCTATCAATTATAGCTTATATGCGCCTTTTGTTCTGATGCTGTCCGCGGACTGCCTATCTGTGTTTTTGGATTCCAACTGCCTGCCCGTTTGACTTCGACTCCTGCCCCTGTGTTTTGTACATGGCCCTTCTGGGCTTGGATCCGACCTCCTGAATCCGACCACAACACACACACACACACACACACGAATGTATGTATTTCATTATAGATAATTAATTTGTGTGACTCTAGTGTATTACTTTGGTTGTGTTTAGGTGTAATATTGGTATGAATTGCTGTAAATAAGGTATATTAAAAGAAAAAAGAAAATATACCCTGGCTACGGCCCTAAATAACTATTACCAAACTTTGTGGGCTATTCATTAGCATAACTTAACAGTAGCAAACCATTAATTACAAGCAATTGTGACCCTTATTGTAAAGTGTAAACCATATGTGTAGTAATTCATGGATTATTAACGTTTGTAGAGTCTTAATTAGCATGAGGTAATAGTAGTTTACACTTTACAATAAGTACATTCCCCAAATTACTTTTCATATGGTTTACACGTGACAATAAAGCTCACACATGCTTGAATTCATATTTAATTCACATTAATTAATATTCGGTCTGAGCTAATGACATTTTTATAAATAATAATGTTTTAAAATGATTAATATATTCCAAAATGTAAAAAAAATCTAACTAAAGGATGTTTATGAAGGTTGTCCCTGGACCTATATCTGTTAGATTTTTGGATGAAAGTGTTATTGGTCAGCGCTATTGACATTTACTTTGACAATAAATGTGAAATACTTGAGGATGTTGATGGTAGGTCTGATGTCCTTGAACCTACACCGATCAGCCATAACATTATCACCACCTGCCTAATATTGTGTAGGTCCCACTTTTGCCATCAAAACAGCCCTGACCCGTCGAGGCATGAACTCCAATAGACCTCTGAAGGTGTGCTGTGGTATCTGGCACCAAGATGTTAGCAGCAGATCCTTTAAGTCCTGTAAGTTGCGAGGTTGGGCCTCCATGGATCAGACCTGTTTGTTCAGCACAATCCACAGATGCTCGATTGGATTGAGATCCGGGATATTTGGAAGTCAAGTCAACAACTTGAACTCATTGTGTTCCTCAAACCATTCCTGAACCATTTTTGCTTGGTGGCAGGGCGTATTATCCTGCTGAAACACAACCAACATTTTGTCAATCTTGGTTGTAGAGCAAATCATCAGACTACTGCAGATTTAGGTTATCCGCGAAAAGCTACGGATATCTCAATTTTTATATGCAACAATGTAAATACCCTTTTTGAGTAATTGCCATTTTTGAAGCAATTAAAAACATGAATAAAACACAAATAACAGAACAGGCTTAAACATCATTAGATTTGGGGTTATGTTCAGATAAAATGTCTGATTCTGGAAGATCGAGGTTTATTGGATTAATTGGAAAAACTGTGTGTAATCTAGAGATGTAGCCCAATCCTATTGAAGTAGAAGCAATGATTTAGAAACCCTTTCCAAAGGCACTGTACACAACCCATAAGGTAAAATGCTAATTCTGTTTTTGGCCAGTAATGTGAACTCTAACATTGATTGATCCCGCAAAAGGGGTTAATTGGTTATAGGTTATTTCTATTTCTGTACCCAATGCATCTTAATATGAAAGTAATCTAAAAGTAATACATCCATGTGATGTAAAAGAAAACGTGATCCATCAGACCAGGCCACCTTCTTCATGGTCCTGCACTGATGCTCACATGCCCATTGTAGGTGCTTTCGGCAGTGGACAGCGGTCAGCATGGGCACCCTGACTGGTCTGTGGCTACGCAGCCCCATAGGTAAAGAATTGCGATGCACTGTGTGTTCTGACACCTTTCTATCAGTACCAGCATTAACCTTTTCAGCAATTTGAGCTACAGTAGGTAGTCTGTTGGATGGGACCACACAGGTCAGCCTTCACACCCCATGTGCATCAATGAGACTTGGCCGCCCATGATCCTGTCGGCGGTTCACCACTTTTCCTTCCTTGGACCACTTTTAATAGGTACTGACCACTGCAGACCAGGAACACCCCACAAGGGCTGCAGTTTTGGAGACGCTCTGACCCAGTCGTCTAGCCCTGACAATTTTGCCCTTGTCAAAGTCGCTCCGATCCTTACGCTCGTCCATTTTCCCTGCTTCTAACACATCAACTTTGAAGACAGAATTTTCACTTGCTGCCTAATATATCCCACCCACTGACAGGTTTCATGACAACCAGATTATCAGTGTTATTCACTTCCCCTGTCAGTGGTCATAATATTATGGCTGATCGGTGTATATCAGTTGGTTATTTTCATCAAAGTTATACTGGGTCCAAGCTATTGACTTTTATATGAATAGAAATGCTGTATTGATAAATTGCAAAACTAAAGTTGTTGATGATGGAGTATGTCTTCCAGGTGCTATATTTCATGGTTATATGGCTGAAGGTTGAAAGGTATTTCAGGTAACAAATAAAGGTGCACTTTTAACAAGGTCCCTAAAACCTGGCAGTAGAATAAAGCAGTATTTCACCTATTTTTCTAAAACGTAAATATGAACCCATTGTGGAAAAACAAGGAGTGTTGCTTGTTCATTATCGTGAGCAGATGCGGAAAATGTATACGGTTTCTTTCTGGCGACTAAAGTCTCTATCTTTAATATAAACAAACTTCACCGCAGTAACTGGACCAGTAAGGGCTACATCCCTCAGAGCGACACGGACGTCCAGCACGGTCACATGGACATCCTCGCTAGGGGGAGCCCTTGAGTGGATGTTTAGCAGGACAGACGGGGGATCACGGGATGTTGAGCAGGACGGACGGCGATGAGTGAGGTTTTGTAATGCAAGCCAGTGGAGGGCATAGACATCATATATAAAGGCTAGATACCTTGTCCGTGCTGTTGGCCAATGGAGGTCGACATCCGCACATGGCGGCCATCTTGCCGCAGGCCGCTCGCTCACTCGTAACATTGTGTTCTATGGTGCATGTACTTTTTAAATAACCATAACTTTCAAATGTTTCTACCGATTTTCAAACGGTTTGGTTTGTTATAAACGTCAGAGATGAAGTTATGACACTGCATACATATGAACCATTAAAACCATGGACTTCCATATGAAAATATCCTTGAACAGAACCAGATAGGTGTAATGAATATACAAACACAAGGTATTTATGTTTAATCAATAAATAGGCTACAGAATGGCAACAAGACATATACACTTTTGTACTATTATAATAAAATTACTATTATAAAATAATTTTAATTACTATATGTTTTTTCTTTCTGCCAGATAACAAGCATCTCTGAACTGACCACATTTCAGCACCAGGTCTTGTGAAGCTGTGTGCAAAAGCAGATCAATATAGAATTAAATTGAGTACTTTAGACCATTATTTGCCAAGGTACGGTCATGCGTATAGTAAAATGCCCTATGGAAACTCCCCATAGGACTTTGTCAGACAAAATGCTGACAATAAAATGCTTACTGTGGGGCAACCTCTTCGTGTAGAAGCATAATGAAATCAAATCAAATGAAAGGTAACACTGATGTTACTTGTAGACTATTTGGATTGTATGTCAGGGGTTCTGATATAGAATGACTACAAAAAATATGGAATCATTACACAAGTCTCTATTTTTAAACTATTATAAAAGTGACATTTATTTGCAAACAAAAAAAAATAGGTACATGATTCCCCTTTACAAATATCCAAAAAAGAAATGCTGTAGAGAGAACTACACTATTGTTGAAGTAAAAGAGGACAGTACCTTGAAAACACATACCTTGGGCTAATGCCCTTTGAAAAGGACAGTCTTATTAGGTTTCTGTTGCATGTTGTTGCTCTGTAAGCTGAGGATTGTAATTCTGGCGATGTGGTGCAGCCTTAACTTAAAAAACAGGGACAGAATTATTTTTAACAGCCTATAGTGGTGGCTGTCTATCCCATACTGTCTATCCCAACACAAACATCCTCTGAACCGATCCTTTTTCAGACAATGTAAACAACCTCAAGCAGTTTGATGGGCTGTGATCGTCTGGTACTGCCTGATGACTGCCAAATGACCCACTGTGCTGCCCTGACGACCCTCAAGATTCCCTCTGATGAAATCACCAGACCTCCATTGTTTTTTAAAGTCAGCAGGTGGTAGCTCTGGTCCTTGATGGCAGATGCAGCATCTGTCACCAGGCTGGCATGGCAGACATCACACGACAGCTTCTTCAGAGCCTGTCGCACAACAAATCCTGAAATTTGAGTTAGTAATATCATAACTTATAACAATAAGCATTAATAAGCATGGGAAAATTAAGGGAACACTTCTCTTTTTGGACAATCGTGAGATTGTTTTCCCCCAGATTGTGACTATTGGCACTTTTGGTTATAGGGAAAATCGACTTTCAGTTAGCCTTCACCTGAAATGTACATGAGAGCGTTGTCCACAAGACCATCGAAGTCGACGGGAAGGTAGCTGTGATCATGTACTAGGGCAGGAATGTCAGCAAACGGGGATGGAAGATTTCTCCTCCTGCTGCAGAGGACACATCTACAGCTGACAGGCTTGTAGAGGTGTCGATGACAGCTGGTAGGGACTCTGTGTCATCCTGTGCTGTCACATTGCCTCTGCATGGTTTAACAACCCCACACTGGGCCATCAGCTTTACATCCTAAAGATGTACTTGAACTGGCTGGCATTAGGGTTGTTATTCCAGCCATCGTTTACATTTTTTTAAAAAATAATAAATAAAATAAGAAGAGATACGAGTATAGTACACAGATATTCAATACATGCTTTAAAATGTTTTATGCTTAAAATGTTTTTACAAAAAAAACACTAATTAGAACTAGCCACCCTTGAATGATCTTTCCACATAAAATAGGTTGAAAGATATTATCATACAATTCAGACTGTATCAGTGATGATAAGTTCTGCAAACAAATAGTCAAACACAGGCATTTTTCTAAATACTCAAAATGGTTTGTGACACTTCCAGGTATTGTGTATGTCTTCAGAAAACATGTTACCAAAAGTAAAAAAACATATGGACCGACAAACTGAAAACAATACAAGCATTTGCTGACACTGTGTCACTTAGTGTTGCGGCTGGTGAATATAAATTATGAACCCTACCAGATGCTCTGATGGAGTTGAAGAGAAGCTCCAAGTGGTCCTGGCTGAACCTGTAGGTCAGGACATATTGCTGTCCTTCAAGCAGCACAGGAACCAACCGGATTGAAAATCATGTGCAACTTTGCTTGTTAGCAGCTAAACTGTAACGTTAGCTGCCACAGGTCTCACTCAAAGCTTATTGTTATTAGCCAGCAAATAACTACAACCACATCCACAAATATTGTAATTTAGACAAAAGATTAGCTGTCATAAAATCGTTATTGGTGTCAGTAAAACCTTTATAATCAAACAGCTCGTTTGTGATATCTGCCTTGATAACTTGCGCAAGTAGCCGTGATCCAACTATGCTGCACGATTTAGACGTTTTTAGAAAAGAAAAGCTGCAATTTCAACATTTTCATAGCCACGTTAATAACGTTTGTAAGAACCAAACCGTTTGTAAATCCGTCAAGGTTTCAGCGAGATAAGAGTATTTGTGTTAGTGCTGATCACTCACCTTACATCAGGTACCACAGAGCCCGCCAGGAAGCCTGCCTGTGACAAGATGGCCACCGGTGATGCCGGAAGTGACTGCGCCATCAGACGTCTAGCCTTTATATATGATGTCTATGGTGGAGGGTACCATCAGGACGCGCACAGCAACCTGTTGCTCCCTGGACGTCAGCATCCAGCTCTAACTGGATGTACATTGAAGCAAATAGGATGTCTTGTGTATAGAGCATATTTTGAACATAATAAAATGGAGAATGCAGTGATCATCAATCAATGCATTTGATAAATAAACTGAAACTTAAACCTTAAACTTTCTTACTATACCCCCCCAAAAAAACCATAAATAGAAAGATAACCTGTCAAGTCCCATTTTATTTAATTCTTTCCCACTTTTGTCATGTCAACATTATGAATAATAATAGTAAATTCTACATATCGAGTTTTAAGACTCACAAAGATATATGTTTTTGATTTATTTAGATTTTTAAAATAGAAATGCAAATTCCCAACAAAACAATAACGGTAGTGTAATAGTGTAATACAGAAAATAATTATTAACCAAGAAATTTAAATAGTTGCACGTGGCCTTATTTTAATGTTAAAATATAAATACTAAACTCCACCAAAACAATGACAGCATTTTAGTTTTGCGTTTTACTAGTGTCATTACTACCGGTAGCATGAGGCGGTACCTGCAGCCCATTCAGGTTGTACAGGTAGTCCAGCTCCTCCAGGATGCCTAATCCATATGTGCCATCGCTAGAAGGTTTGCTGTGTCTCCCAGTACAGTTTCAAGAGCATAGATCGAGGAGATACCGGGAGATGAGCGGTTACACGAGGAGAGTTGGTCAGGGCCGTTGACCTTGTTGGGCGATTCAATATGCACAGTCGAGGCCGTCGGATTTCTTGCAGAAATCCTCCTCAGATGAAAATGTTTGCTGTTTTAAAATATGAAATGTTTTTGAATAATGTCGATCAATAAATTTCATAGTTGCCAATGTTGAAGAACAGTCCCCTACTCCCCTAATCACTTCTGTAGACTTTATATATTTGTTTTTGTTGTTCCTACTAGTATCATAACACTAACAATATAATTATTGTGTCCTTAATACCTTGTCAATTTATGAATTTTAAATAAGCTAACTGTAACTCTTGGTAATAGTAACTTAAACCAGTGTAAGATAAGACGTCGCCGCTGCTTTGCCTGCGAACACAAGCTACTGTGAGGGAGATGCATATTTTCGAAACATACAAAAGACATTTTGAAGTAGTCTACATTTAAATGTATTTTGCTGTAACATTCTATCATCAGTTGTGTCATTTAAAAAAAAAAAACGGGTAATTATTTTGTAATAAGGAAGAAAACCAGGCTAGCCGTATAGCACCCCAAGAAATGCTCATCCGGATAATGTGCTTTGTGCGCATTCTTGGAGTGGGTGATTCGCGACTCTAATCCTCCCCCATGAACCATTTATTGTGTACTGAAATAATTCAAAGACAGAAGCTGAAAACGGAAAGGTTATCAAATCATAAAAGAGTGTTTATTTTATTTTCATAAGTATTTATTATGAATTGATAAGGCACTCTGTTTTTCCAAAACATTAACGCAGCCACTCGTTTAATTGTCATGGGGTTTTATTTTTGTTCGTTTTTAGATTTCATTAAACAGAATATGTGACAAACCTTAGGACTTCTAAAAATAGGAAATGCAGACTTCTCGAGAGAGCAACAGGTTGCTGTGCGCGTCCTGATGGTACCCTCCACCGGCTTGCATTAAAAATCATCACTCATCGCCGTGAGAAGGGTCCAACTGCAGCTTGCAGCAGTCGCTCACGCCAGTCCCCCTGCTCACGCCGCGCCCGCTCACGCCGCGCCCGCTCACGCCGCGCCCGCTCACGCCGCGCCCGCTCACGCCGCGCCCGCTCACGCCGCGCCCGCTCACGCCGCGCCCGCTCACGCCGCGCCCGCTCACGCCGCGCCCGCTCACGCCGCGCCCGCTCACGCCGCGCCCGCTCACGCCGCGCCCCCGCTGGCACGCAACTTCCGACTTTCAGACATGTACGGTATGTTTACAAGACGCAGATGGACCATATTGCCATATTGAGTCATAGCGGCAACAACTCCCGGGAAGCACCTGGTAAGTTACTGATAATAGCAATATGGAGTTATTTAGCCCGTTACGGTTTGTTTAAAATTTATATTAGGCTACTACCGATAGCTGTTGATTTCAGGTTGACGATTGCTTATAGTTAAAAGGGTGTTTTAAAAGTATGCTAACGTTAGCTTAAAATACCTATGTGTATGCACATGTATGCTAGCGTAGTGTGTGTTAGTTTGAGTGAGGTACTTCGCATGATATTTTTGGCTTTGGCAACCGTTGTTACCATACCATCTTTAGGTTTCGTAACATGACAAAAATCAGCCCTGTTCTGGGGCTTGTTCAGTATTGAAATCCTATAGAATTCATAGTACTCCAAAAATGCAGGTACAGATTGTCCAGATTTGGCCAATAACAAAATTCACAACCAACAGGTCTGCAACAGGGTACTATGATGTGTATTTGGATTCCATAAGCATGAAAGTAAAGCCTTGTTCAAAGGCTGTTTTAAAGTTTAGCCTCGTTCAATGGCTATATAAGTTAGTTTATTTTGTTTAAGCCCTGTGGGTGGCGATTGTAACTCTTCTATTTCAATAGCATACAGTGGTATTTTGAATATAAGGGAATCGAGTAATATGAATTGTCTTCAGTTTTTTGATACTATTACAAGTATAAGGTGTTTAATTTGTAATTTTGATTGATTTTGACAGTGACTTAGCTCATCACATTGCTCTGGGTCAGTGGACAACTAAATTTGGCAAAGACATTGAGGTGCATCTCTCCAACAACTTATGTACCTGGATGCACATGTCTATATTTCTGATTTGACCCAAAAACTTTTATTTTGCCAATTTAACACTTTGCCCAATTGTTGCAGGGATTCCCTCATCAAACTACTGTAAATTCTTGTGGCATCTTAATGTTGATGGTAAATTGCTTTTTAGTCTCTGATTAAAGGTTTTGGGTTTTTTTTTTATTATCTGAAAATGATATAACCTCACAGATCTTTGCCTTTTACACTTTACAGTATGCACTCAGCCTGAGCACAGAGGCTCCATTTTGGTTCATTATTGTTCTTCTCACATAGGAGCAAGTATAAGAGGAACTTAAATCCACCCTAACATGACATTGACTTTGGTTAATAGTTTACAATTTCCAGAAGTCTAACTAAGCATGATCTATAAAGTACTTTGCACTACAGTATTAACCACACATCAAAGAACTGTTTGTGGGACTATTTAACATGGCTCTATAACTTTTTGTACTCTGCTGTAATTGACATGCCAATGGTTTGCTGACAAATAGTGATTTGTGACTGAACATGAACATTCCTCCTCAACTTAAATATTCTATTTCTTTTAGAGGGACATGGCACGCATCCGAAAATGGTGGTGCATTAGTCTAATGGAACGGTTCCAGATTGACGGGTAAGACAACTCTAAATGTTACTTCCTACAATACATTGCTTCTACATTAGTTTACTTTTTTTATTATTTTACTAATATCTTACTCAAAAGCCATGGACAGAGGTTTGCATACTGGACTAATGAGGCCAGAGCATTGCTCCAAGGTTCACTGCAGCCGATATACAGGGTCCCAAAGGTCAGCAAGAGGGAACATGAGGTGAGCATGATGATGGCAGAGGACACCCAGTGGCCTTATCCGGTCTTGATTAATTCATAAAAAAATATATTTTTATATAAAAAATTCATTTTTATAATATAATTTTCTTTTTTTTATATAATATCATTTTCCTCAAAAGGTTTCGATTAGAAAAGGATGACAGGTGCATCATATTGGAGGTAATGTTTACTTACTGCTTACACTTTTTACTGGCTATATTAGCCAATAAACATGGCACAACACCTCCCTTTATCCTTGCACTATTGGACTTATTTGCACTACCACCATGACACACACTATAGAGCACCTTATGCACAATAATTGCCCTGTCACTGCAAGAGTCTCATGCTTATACATCCCTTAGTACAGTCATATTAATATCAGGGCAATGCGTTATGATAGATGTTCTCACCAATAATTGTTAATTTTCATATTTCTGCTATGCTATGATTGTTGCCATTTGTACAGGCAATAGTGTAGTCAGTGTGTTGTCTTTACTATGCTTGATTTTGCCTGACCTGTATTTTACAGTTACCAACATGTGTGCTTTCTGTAATCCTAAATGAAGTGGTACTACAGGAAGGAGATAAGGCATACTTAAGATTGGCTCTTGTGTGTCCACTGACTCCTTCAGGAGACGGGCACATTTTCAGTGGCTTGACAGTAAGTGTTTAAATAAAGGGTGCTGTGGTATACAATACTTGAGTACCTCACGTGTGTTTTCACACCTTATGGAAATGTTCACTTTTGATTGATAATTTGTTTTTCACAGGTGTCGCTACATGGAGCAGGTTTTCTGAGTCCTAAAGAAAATAATTCTACACCATGTACTCCGTGGACACCTGTCATGAATGTGGAATGCTTTTCAAAAACTGCACACCTGGTAAACATCTTAACACTGGATGGATTTGAATCTATGTCATTATACTCAGTATTGATGTCATAACTACGCTTAGACCACATCCTGAGTCTAGTGGTCACTGGTCAGTATAATCATCATTCTGTTTTTTCTTTTTCTTTTACAGGATATGTTAGAACAGGACAAAGGGGTGTACTTGAAGCAGTTTACTCAGAAGACCCACATCCAGGTTACTGCGATCACTTTTGCCGCCAAATGCAATAGGTAAAAATAAGGTGTTTGTGTGTAACAAAGGGGTGTGGGGGAAAAAATAATTGAATAGGTATTTGCTACATTTATTTACTTATTTTCTCTTTCAGTGAGAACGGACACGTATACTAACTGTTGGCAGACAACCCTGAGCCAGCTGGGTGTTTTTCAAGCTGCAGGCCCCCGTGAAAATTTGTGGCTGGAAACTTGGGATTGAATTTTGAATTCTCCAGTGTTATTACAGACTGTTAATTAATTGGTTATGACAAAAAAGAGATGTCATATGTTTAAACAACCTTTGGGTAAACTTTTTGTATAATTTTAAAAATGTTAAAACTAACATCTATTGAGAGTCTACTTTATGCTTTTTTGGTTTTAATAACGTCCTTTTCAATGTGGAATAAAATTCAAATCCTCTGAATATTGAGTCCATTTCTGAACACTGGGGAGATCGTGTGTACAACTGGTGATCCGGTTTATTGAATGCATTGCACCAATATGATTTCTACCCAGTGCTGTACATTTATCATTTGTTAATATAATAATACAGACAGTCTGACATTTCCATACCCACAGGATTAAAGGGCCTACATCTACGTACAGATACTGATCAGCATAAAGTCCTTTGGAATCACATGTAAACTGCAGTAGAGGATTTTTCTTTCAGTGCTTCGACCCAGAGGGAGCCTTCTAGTCCTCTTGTGACCAGCCCACTATGTGACAGTACTGTCACATAGTACATAACTTACATCCACATCCACTTATTAAGACTTATTATTTATTGTCATGTGTTTTTGCTTACTTCTAAATAAATAGTTTTGTTGTTTGCAGTTCAATTTATTATACATTAGCAAATACAAAAACTAATCCAATACAACATGAACTGTTTGTTTTTTTAATTGCATTCTGTAGTTCCATCCCAAACTATAAAGAACGGGCATTTATTATAAATACATTTTTTGTACAACCAAAAAAAGAAGGGGGCTTTTATTTTGAAGGCAAAGAAAACAAAGGGGCGCGGCGTGAGCGGGGGGCGCGGCCTGAGCGACTGGTGCAAGCTGCAGTTAGACCCTATTGATCGCCGTTGGTCCTGCTCAACATCCCGTGATCCCCCGTCGGTCCTGCTAAACATCCACTCGAGGGCTCCCCCTAGCGAGGACGTCCATGTGACCGTGCTGGGCGTCCACGTCGCTAAGAGGGATGTAGCTGCCTCTAATATTTTAGTCTTGCTGTTTAACATGCTAACTTTCTACCAGAAAGTTATATGGAGAGCCAACAGTGGATGTAGCTTTTTTGGTGAGTGGTTTTCACAGAAAACTACATGGACGTTTTATTGTTTGACCGAACTTCTTGAATGTTTTATTAACTGTATAGAACCGAAATGGTTAAATTCCTACTAGTTTTAAACCTTTTATTTATTGCAATTGATCGAGATGATGTGCATGTATCTGTTTCAGTATCGTTTTTTCCAAGCGTCTAACTTATTACCCCTATAAAGGTAAAATATTAACGTATTCAAGAGACAATGTAATTAATGTAAGGAACTGTTTCATGGGTTGGCTATCGTTTTCCCAAGAGTGTATAAGAATATTGTAAACTAGCGTTTTCATTTTTGAACCATTAGTTATTTTGCTGAACTTGGCATCTGGCTATCAGTTCTCAAATAAGTATGTGAAAGTGTCGAATAGCAGGCAGGGGCGCAGATAGGATTTTTTAACTGGGGGGGACCAAGCTGTCAGCAAATGATTTAAACTCAATTCGTTATATTGCCCTCCTGCAGATCCTCACTTGACTGACTTGGGCCTGCCTTACTGTCATCAGAAATTGCCTGCAGGCCAGGTGGACAACATTTTAAATTTTATAATTTCAGTTAACCCTCTATACCTCTATAGAATTTCAAAACAATGTGAAATACAACATATTCCTGAGAATAAATGGCTAAAACTACTATTTCAAATGTCTAAGAATAACTCAAAATTTTAAATGTAAGTGTTAATTAAAAATTTGTTACAATTTATAGATTAGAAATATCTTTCAAATAATGTATGACATTAAGAAATGTTTTTCATCATATTTAATTTAATTTAAGAATCTATATCCTCCGTTTCTCCGTACAATAAAAAAAAACATGTTTTCCTGCTGTAAGAGGATGTCAAAAGTTTATGTAGGCCTTTATTTGTTGTTTGCATAAACTTTGCACCACACAAATGTACTTGTTATAATTATTTTTATAGTGGCTTACACGACTATGAACATACTTCTGTCAATTTATACAGTACAATGGGTTAAATGATAAGATTAAACATTATTTCCTGACAATGATAAATTGTTTGATTTATCCAACCATTCTTTTTGTGTTCATTCATTATTTGCCTCTGTCCACTCACCTAAATACATAGTTATGGTCTCCACATTTTGCTGTGTTTGCTAAGTGCAAAAGCCTCCTGGCCATTATTGTCAGACTAGCTATTCCCCTTAACAAATCTAATCTGCCACATCTGGGAAAGTCAACAGGCATAGGATACTTACATTGTTTGGTTTTTGAAAAACAAGGTGATTGTTTTTTGTCTCTTCATTGCCTTTATGTGGCATTTATACAGTCGATTCAGATCAGAAAATCACAGACTCAGCTCAGTCATAGATGGTATATGATCACTATGGTAACCGGTTACCGCTCCTACAGGCACGATTGAGGCACCTACCAGCTCCTCATAGGACCCCGGCGACGCGTCACTCAGGAGTCGTAGCACACACACACAGATAGTGAGTGTAAACAATGGTTAGTCCTCTGTTTTACCGATTTCTTTCGCCTTTCGTGGCGATAGTGAGGGCGGGGGACGGATCGGGTCTTTATGAATCTGGGGGGGTCATGTACCCCCCGTCCCTAGTGCCATCTGCGCGCCTGATAGCAGGGGGGAGTTGTATATTGCTTTCTATGCGAGGTCCCGCACTATTTGTAACTGACTGTCCTTTGTTTTTTCTGTTTGACATAATAATTGCAGAGATCGACTTGTTGAACACATGCTTGGAAGGGTTTGTTTGTTCCTCTTAAATTAAAGTAGCTTTAAGGGTGGATTTTTTAGCTGAGCTGACGAAGTTATCTCTGACATCCGTCCTCTCCTATGTGGCAATTTAAACCTGCATGTTTCTGTAAATATTTGTTGTTTTTGTATGAGAAGAATTCGACATCAGTTTTGGACTCTGAAGCCTTGCTGTTTGTCTGTGAGTCGTGTTGTACCAGGCTGGGACAGCATACTTGGAATGGAGGTCTATTGTATCTTTGAAGTATCTTAATGTGGTCAAATGGTAGTATAACTGGAGTAAAATTGCTATTCAGTTGTGTCCGATTCAATCTGTTACATGACTTTCTCTGAGACCTTTGACCCCTGGACTTGGCAACTTGAACCAGTCCCTACATCGGGTGTCGATGAAGGAAATATATTAAAGATCAAGTTCTTTACGGTACCTGGTGTAAGTCGTTGAGAACAAAATGACATAACAACGTTCCATGGAAACCAAAATCACCAACCGATTGAGGGCTGGATTCAAACTCACACCGAAAATCAAAGTCAACAATTTAAATCACAGGCTGTTCCAACTTGTGTGAATTTCATCATGGCAACTCATGTGACTCAGTAGAGTGTATGACCCCACATGCCTGTATGCACCCTGACAACGTCTGGGCATGCTCCTGATGAGACGGCGGATGGTGTCCTGGGGGATCTCCTCCCAGACCTGGATCAGTGCATCAGTGAGCTCCTGGACAGTTTGTGATGCTGCTTGGCGATTTCGGAAGATACATAACGTCCCAGAGGTTCTCAATTGGATTCAGGTCTGGGGAACGTGAGGGCCAGTCAATGTCTTCGTCATTCAGGAACTGCCAACACACTCTGGCCACATGAGGTTGGGCTGTGTCCTGCACCAGGAGGAACCCAGGGCCCACTGCACCAGTGTAAGGTCTGATGATGGGTTTGAGGATTTCATCCAGGTACCTAACAGCAGTCGGTATCGTTGGCTAGCATGTGGAGGTCTGTGCGATCTGCCAAGGATATGTGTCCCCAGACCATCCCTGACCCACTTCCAAACCAGTCATGCTGGATGATGGCAGCACTACGTTGACCACAGCATCTTCAGACTAGGGTTGCACAATATTGGAAATAACTGACATTGCAATATTTTGTTTTTCTGCAATATATATTGCAATATGAAAAAATACTGGATGTCTTCAGAAGGTGCTTTGGCTATCAACCTGACAGTATGTATCCTTCATTCCTCCCCAGCCCCATCCTCTACAATTAAAATGTATGAAACTCATGAAAATTGTTATATTATGTAACAGTAATAGTATAGCAATAGCAATAGTGGTAAAATAGAATGCACAATTGGGAATAACTTACTAACTGCAAGATGCAGTCTGTGGCCAAAGTACTGCAATCTGGTCCACTTGTTCAGGTGCAGCCTTCACCATGTTCGCAGCATTGTCTGTTGTAATACAGACTAGACGACTCTCATCTAGGCCCCAATCAACTAAAGCTTCTCTCATCCCTGTTGCAATGTTCTCACTTGTATGAACCTCTGGGAAAATGCAGTTTGCAAACAGCGACTTTTCAGGAGGAAGTGCTCATTATAAAGTGTACGGTCAGACTTATGTAGGGCTCCGTTGTCTGGCTGGACAACAAGTCTGTTGTTGCTGTATAATATTCCACTTGTGACAGCTCTTTTTCAACTTCTGCCTTGCATTTCTCATACAGCTCTGGGATGGCAACTTGAGAAAAATAGTTGCGTGATGGCGTTACATACCGCTTAATGTTTTTAAAACCCTCTTTGATAACCGTGTTAATTGGTACCATGTCTTTGGCAACGTGAAATGTTATTGAATCTGTGATTTCTCTCTGCCGTTTGGAACCTTTCTCGTATGGTGTAATACTGGCAAATGCATCCGAAATAGATTACTGCTTTGGACGGCATTGAGATGCTTTGCACTCGTCATACGAAGATTTGTGCTGCCGCCTTAAATGATTGAACAAATTGGTCGTGTTGTGGCAACAATTGCAAGGCACTCTCGACAAAGTACCTGTTTTTGGTCATCCTTTTTGTAACCAAAATATTTCCATGTAATTGATGATGCATTTATTTTTCTTTTTTTTTTTTTGCCTGTTCCTCGCTCATCATTTCGTCACGCACAAGCAGAGCCTGCATGTCAACTAAGTGCAGCAACGAACTGTGTTTAAAATAAAACTAATAATAATAAACTGTGCATCCAACAACCCATAAATCAGAGCAAATTACCTTAAATCAGACGGATATAATGCTGGTTTACCATTTGTAAAATATATATATTGTAGACTGATGTATGTTTACCTTACTAAATCTCACGTTCTGAGATGTGACTATTGTGGATGCGTACATCGCCATGTCGATGCTGAAACATCGTGAAGCCCTACTTCAGACTATTTCACGTCTGTCACTTGCACAGTGTGAACCTGCTCTCATCTGTGAAGAGAACGGGGCGCCAATGGCAACCCTGTCAAAACTGGTGTTCTCCGACCAGTTGGGTTGCAAGGTGCTGGACTGTGAGCACAAGTCCACTAGAGGACGTCGGGCCCTCATGCCACCCTCAGAGAGAGTGTTTCTGACAGTTTGGTCAGAAACAGGCACACCAGTAGCTCGCTGGAGGTAATTTTGTAGGGCTCTGGCAGTGCTCCTTCTGTTCCTCCTCTCAGAAAGGAGCAGATACCGGTCCTGCTGCTGGGTTGATGCCCTTCTACGGACCTGTCCAGCTCTATTTGTGTAACGACCCATCTCCTGGTATCTCCTCCATGCTCTTGAGACTGTACTGGGAGACACAGCAAACCTTCTTGCAACGGCACGCATGGATGTGCCATCCTGGAGGAGCTTGACTGCCTGTGCAACCTGAATGGGCTGTAGGTACCGCCTCATGCTATACTAGAGAATAATCCAGTCAGGAAGGATAAGAGAGCAATTGTCTGTGACCACCATCTATACGTGTCAGTGTATTGGAAAATTATGTCCACTATGTTTATTTGATTGGCTATCTGTGGTCAAATAAGCAAAGTATGAATGTGAAAGTGTTTACAATAGTTGCTCTCTATTTAGTAGCTTTAAAAAATTATTTTGTCAGCTGAGCTGACTAAATTATAAATCTCTGCTTGGAAAACATCCATCCTCTCCTATGTGGTCACCTAACCCCTGTATGTTTCTGTAAATATTTGTTGTTTTTGTATGAGGAGCATTTGATATCTTGGTTTTGGACTCTGAGTCTTTGCTGTTTACCTATGAGTAGAGTTGTACAAGGCTGGGACAGTGTACTTTAAACAGAGGCCCATTGTAGCTTTGGTGAAGTAGGTTTGGTCAAACAGTAGTATAACAGATGTGAAATGGCTATTTAGTTGAGGTGCTGATATCGTTTCAGTTACATCACTTGCTCTGAGACCTTGCAGTGGTTTCTCTTGGTCATCAAAGTCTGCTGCTTTTGTGGGGGGATGGTAAGAACCAGGGCCGTAGCTAAAGCGGTGAAAGGTGGGTATGATTCACGGGGCCCATGGCATTGCAGAGCCCACACAAAATAATGTTAAAGTCATCTCCATAAGGTCACTTTTTGCAAGTGGAGATGAGGAACACATGGAACTGGAAACCCATATGTGGGTATTGCACAGTTAACTAGTTGTACAGGCCAAACTAGAAATCCAGAATGTTGATAAAGGTGGTCACGAATTTAACAGCTGCGAGAGTCAGTACAGGGAATACATATATCTTTTTAGGCTTTTGACATCATTACGTGCACTGGGACGTATATCACGTGTAGTTCCCCCCTCTTTATCGTGAGGTAACTATTTCCCACGTCCAATAGTGGGCGGCAAAACACAATTTGGAATGCAATCCTGCTTAAGGGAAGAAGGGAGCGTGAGAAATTTGGTCGCAGTCACGCGGTGTCTCCTCTCTTACCCGGAGCAACACAGAGCACTGTGAATATGGCGGATGCGGAAGGGGAGTCGCTGGAATCATGGCTCAGTAAGTAGGCTTGGGGTTTCAATCAAATATACAGTAGTTTTTTTTTAATGCATGTTACATTAAATTAAATCACCGGAGCCAGTTACAATGTAGATTAAGGGCAAATTGCCATGTGTTTCTGTTCATCCAGCTTTATTTTAATTCACTGTTTTGAGTCATGAGGATGCTTGGAATGTTTGCCGTTTTGTAGCCAATTGTAATGCTAGCTGTTTTCGCCTAAATTCATGGTCTGTGTTTCCTAACTGATTACGACCCCTTGTTGACACGTTAGGTGGCTAGCTTAGCTTCTCTTCTTTCGCTAGTGGTCAATGTTTGGAAGTAACCGGCTACTTAGCAGTTATCTAACGTTAGTTAGCTAGTTGTTTACAAATGAATCAGCTGACTTGGCAGTTACATGTACCTAAGTAGTTAACTAGGGCTACCTGCATTCTAATATATCTTGCGATACTTGATTCAAAACAGAGTTCGGATGTGTGCTCTAACTTGCAACCTTTTGGTTTGTGTCATGTGGATGCCAGCCATCAGTAAGGTTTTATGGGTGCCTAATTTAACTGCCCCCTTGCAGACAAAGCCACCAACCCCTCCAACAGGCAGGAAGACTGGGAGTACATCATGGGATTCTGTGATCAAATCAATAAGGAGTTGGAGGGGTAACTTTCATGCCATTTACTTACTAGCAGCCTTTTGCATGCACCTTGAATAATGTTGCAGAAGCTAAACACATTTCTATTCTTAATGTACTAACCTTGTTGTAATCAAGTGTTTATTTTATTTCTCTTTAAGAACAATTTGTTATTGCTTGAATACAATTTTGGATAGTTTGAAATAGTTATTTTAAAAAAATACAATGAGCCTTGAAGGACAAAAGGAATGAATTAAATGGGCATTCATATAGATGTTTGGTTCTGTGGTCATCTGAGGGGGTTAGTCAAGCATGGAGAGAAAGTCAGGGCACAGGCAAGGAGCATTGTCTCATGTTTTCCTGCTATTTCAGGCTTTTCTCTAGTACAGCTGAGTTTAATCTTATCCATTGAAGTTTTTGTGTTCATTGTCACAGCTGTAAACTGCATATCCTCATGATTGATTTTAAATATATTGTGGGCCATTTATTGCTTTGTTGGACAGAGATATTGGGGGAAAGCAGAGTTTGTTGGGAGCTGTGGGCAGGATTAGAACCCAGTCCCTGTGACCCAATTCTGAACAGTAAATTCCTTCGTTTGTTTGTGGTTTGTTGTGAAATGATGACCCATTTTTTGTTTCAGTCCACAGATTGCTGTGCGATTGTTAGCTCATAAAATCCAGTCCCCGCAAGAATGGGAGGCAATACAGGCCTTAATGGTGCGTAACCTCCCAAAAGAACATTGTGTATTTATCAGCAGTTCGTAACATTCATTTACTAAATAAAAAGGTATAACTACAGGTTTAAAATCATCCACTTTGTTGCAGGTTTTAGAGGCTTGCATGAAGAACTGTGGTAAACGATTTCATAACGAAGTTGGGAAATTTAGGTTTCTAAATGAACTCATCAAAGTAGTGTCACCTAAAGTAAGTTGATCGTGTCAATTAACTGTTGTGTGCATCCCAAACATTATATTTCAAAAATGTTTCTTTCTGCTTTGTTAAAATGCAATCTTGATGAACCCTCTTTTGCAGTATCTAGGCGACAGAGTATCGGAAGTAGTGAAGAAGAGAGTAGTAGACATGCTCTTTAGCTGGACACTCTCTTTACCCGAGGAGGCAAAAATCAGCGAAGCTTATCAAATGCTTAAAAAACAAGGTAGGATTTCCACTTTGTAGATTACTTCCATGTTATCCTTATTTTTGGCCCGGTTGTGAAAGAAAATTTAAATGTACAGATAAGGAACAGCTGGAGGACCAATTTGCAACTTATTATGTCAGTTGGCAACATGATTGGGTATAAAAAGAGGCTCTCAGAGTGGCAGTGTCTCTCAGAAGTCAAGATGGGCAGAGGATCACCAATTCCCCCAATGCTGCGGCAAAAAATAGTGGAGCAATATCAGAAAATTTCAAAGAGTTTGAAGTTATCATCCTCTACAGTGCATAATATCATCCAAAGATTCAGAGAATCTGGAACAATCGCTTTGCGTAAGGGTCAAGGCCGAAAAACCATACTGGATGCCCGTGATCTTCGGGCCCTCAGACGGCACTGCATCACATACAGGAATGATACTGTAATGGAAATCACAACATGGGCTCA